>NW_027069617.1:0-324449 GCF_002906115.3 Quercus suber
CCATGCTTGTTTGTGCCATCCGTTTTTATATGCATCTTTATACGCTTGCTTACATGTCCATGCATGAGTCTTGCTTGCTAGTGTGTCGTCCATGCTTCAACACAATGAAGCTATGGATACCCAATCCAAACCTACATTTATCCTTTGCGGACACCACCTTTTATTTGCTTTCTTACTTGTTTGTTTGCTATCTAGCTTGTTTGCCTACTCGTATGTTTACTCACATCCTGGTTTCTATGCTTGACATGACTATTGTGCTTATTTGCTTTATGCCTCTTTATTATGCTCTTTGTATCTTTTCCTGCCATTGCTTGTCTACTGGTTTCTTGTCTTTGCCTTTACATGTAAACACATGGAGCGAGGACACATGGAGCTAGGGCACAATCTCCTAGGTGCAAGCAAAAGGGGCACGAATGTGAGCATATGGTCAAGCTAAATGGCTGTAGTTAGTGGGTTTAGGGTTTAGTTTTTCCCTTTGGTTATGTACTCTTTAAACTCCCTCATTCCTCCTCCCTTTCTCCCTTAGATGGTTTGTATTAAGTATATCATGCTTTGTACCATTCATCCTCATCTCTAGAGTATGGCGACTCCTGTTTATTTTCCTGCACCTATATTTTAGGCCATGCTCTGGGAATGTCGGCATTTACTTTCCTACTCTGTGTGCTAGCATTGTGCATGATGTATGTTTGCTCACATCTCCCTCAGGTGTGATTGTCACAATCTGTGTCACTTAAGGCAAGCGATGCCTAATTTTTGCCATGAAAGTAAGGTGACTTGTCGCTAGATTTTTTTCCATGGAAATTTGGCACGTCGTTTGAACACTTTAGGAAAGCATAGATTAGGACCACACCCATTTAAAAGCTAAACCTCAAAGCCCCTATACATGCAAAGCCCTGAAAGCCGAAGTCGAAATCATGTTTTTACTGCTAATCTCCAAAAATTAGGGTTTTATCGAAATAAAGGACTGTCCTTGGATAAGTGTTGTGGGGTGCCTAACACCTTTCCCACATGTAACCAAACTTCCAGACCTAAGAATCAAGATTTTTTGCCGTCCATATTAGATTAGGAAAAATGACATTTTTCTTAACCTAGGATTGGTAATAAAATCAACTAGAAACAGATGACCAATCACACCTTAGAAAAACCCAATGATTGGTGGCAACTCCGCTTACCTTTGGTAATCGCCTAAAATTTGGCCCAAATTCTTGCCTTAACGCCAAAGGTAGACCTACCTTCCTCCACCGAGAGAGAAATCACCTGGAGCTCCGCACAAACAACATGCACCATCATATCAAAAGGGGCCCTCTAACGGGCCCCGTGCTTGCGGGAGTTGTCGCCACGGTGGGTGGTCGAACGAAGGCATAGTGGCTGTAGTTTTCCGCTCAATCTAATCAAGGCTGAGTATCGACAAATGCAAAACAATGAGTTCTAATGAGAAATTGTAGGTCTAGTTTTTAATGTAAAACAATGAGTTTTTAATGAGAAAAATTGTAGATATGTAACCTTTAATAACAAATAATCATAGATCTAAGATTGACATTTATAAACAACTCTAGATCTACATATTTGAATATTTGAATCAACAAAACATCATATTCTCTCATCAAAAAAAAAAAAAAATCATATTCTAATCATGGGAATCAAAATCTTAAAAAAAAAAAAAAAAATCATGCAAAAGGCTAGTATCTACGTATTAACATGAAATTTCAAAATCAAACATGCGTGTTATTAAAAATAAAATCTATAGTTGCATGAATTAGAGAAAACAAAAGGATCTCTTTAGAAATTAGAGAGAAAGGATTTCTATAATCTGTAAAAATGGAGTGATAACAATAGAAAAAAGTTTGAAGGAAACTTTCTGCAGAAATTATGGTCTAGTGAAGATCATAATAACGGTAAAGCTTCGAAAGTCTCGCTAACTTTAAAGGGTTAAGGGTACTGAATGATGGGTGTTTCCCTCTATTTATAGAGGTGTGAATGGCTTAAAAAATAAGCTAAAATTTTAACAATTGAAGTAAACTTCAATTCTCTACAATTTTGCCAAAAATAGCCTGGTTTGAATTTTGATGTTTATTATGTCAAAATCATTTTACAATGTGTGTCTGAAAACTGCTACTTGATTAGCACGTTTTTTAAGTGTTTTTCAAGTCTAAAACTATATTTAGATGTATTTTTAATTTATTTTCATGAAAAAGCATATTCCCAAGTGGTAATTAGGATTTTTTTTAATAATTATCTTGAAGATAATTACTTTAAAATCCTATTACCTGACAATCTTTAAATCTTGTCATCTAACTTGTTTTAATCTCATACAACAAATTATTTTTTAAGAGAAAAGTACTTAATCAATCACAAAAATTCGTTTAATTCATTTTAATTAACAACCAATCAAAATTGATTTCAATTAATCTCACGTGATAGGTTTCACTCAAATGAAAACATGCATACCATTAAAACTTGATCTTGCAATATATTTCTATCCAAATGTCCGATTTGGAAACCGAACGTATCTTTGTGATCATTGAAACCTTAAGACCATTTTCATGATAAGTGATGAATAAGTTAGTGAATAAAAGGCAACCATGATTTTTGGGTACATAAAATGACCATTTTGCCCCTCTTTCAAGATTAAATTATGCTTGCAAAATGAAGTGTTTATAGTACATAATTTTGTACATTCAATTTACACAATTTTTCAAAGAATGTACACAATTTTGTATATTTAAAGTATCCAAAATTTCAAGAAATATACACAATTTTGTATTTAAGGCTGTGTTTGTTTCGTGTAAAACGTTTTCCGGAAAATACATATTTTCCGGAAATGTTATTTTCCGGAAAAGGAAAATATTTTTAAGTGTTTGGTTGAATTATGAAAATTGTTGTGGAAAATATTTTCATGTGTTTGGTTCTATTAGGAAAATGCTATTTTCCGGCAGCAAATTCCGGCAACAACACAACAACAACAACAGCAAATTTCGGCAACAACAACCACAACAACAATCAGTTCATCAAAAAAAAAAAAATAACAACAACAATCAAATTAAAAAAAAAAAAAAAAAAAAACAACAACAACAACAACAATCAAATTTAAAAAAAAAAGAAAAACAACTGAGAGATTGAGGAAGAGAGAGCTCGAGGTGCGATGGCGCGATCGACGGTCTGGGTCTGGGTCGAGCAGCGTTGGAACGATGGCGCGATCGAGGAGGCGATGGGTCTGGGTCGACGACGAGGTGCGATGGCGCGATCGAGGAGGCGATGGGTCTGGGTCGAGTGGCGATGGAGCAATCGGCGCGATGCTGCGATTTCCCTTTGATTAATCGGCGAGGTGCGAGACCGGTGCGATGGCGAGGTGCGATGGGCGTTGGGCTTGGCTCGGCGATGGCGCCGTTTCGTGGGTTCGTGCTCTCTGTTTCGTGGGTTCGTGCGACTGGGCTTGGTTCGTGGGTTTGTGCTCTCCGTTTCTCAATTTTCCGGAAAATGCCATTTGAAGTGAAAATACAAGGTGAAATGCATTTCCGCCTGGGGAGGGATTATTTTCGGTCAAAGGGGAAATTATTTTCCGCTGACCCAATTTTCCTAAGCAGCCAAACACCCAAATTTTACGGAAATTGATTTCCTAAAATCGTTTTCACCCAATTCAAACGCAGCCTAATATACACAAGTTTTCAAAAAACGTACACAATTTTGTATATTTAATGCACACAAATTTTGAACAAGATACACAATTTTGTATGTCAACATACAATTTTTTTAAAATAATGTACAAAATCATCTATATTCAACATACACAATTTCATATATTTAATATGCACACATTTTAGAAGTTTCTCTCTTCCATGCAGGAGTTTTCCTCTCTCCATTGTAGAAGTCTTTTCCTCTCCCTTGTAGAAGTTTTACCTCTCGTTTTGATGCAAGCCTCTCACGCTATTAGTCTGTTTCTATAAGGAATCCCTTAGTATGCTCCCTCTTTTGAAGTTGTGGCCATAATCTCAATAGAATGGACCAAGTAGTTTTAGAAAATTTTAGAAACTTACACCTCACAAAGGAGGAAGAGGAAGATATTGCTATTACAGCCATAAGCAGGCCAGATCTACTTGAGGAATGCACTCTTAGTCTCTTTGGTAAGTTGCGAGTAGATCGTCAGCAAAACCAAAGAGCCCTCAAGAATACTTTAAAGTTAGCATGGAAGCTGGGATCTAATTTGAGGATCATGGAGGTAGGTAATAATATTTTTCAGTTCAAGTTTAGTTCTATGTATTAGCTGGAGTGGGTTGAGAAAAGTGGACCATGGAACTTTGACAACAATCTGCTCCTCCTATGTCGATGGAGGAAAGGGCTAACAACAACCAATATCAAGTTCACACACAGTCCTTTTTGGGTCCAATTTTGGGGCTTGCCTTTTGAGCTCATGTCTGAAGAAGTTGGTAAAGAAATAGGATGTAAATTGGGGAACGTCATTGAGGTGGACAAACGTTCTTGGCAAGTAGAACAAGCCAAATTCATGAGAGTGAGAGCGGAGTTGCCGATTGACAAACCACTGAGAAGGGGTGGGTATATAGCTGGTGAAGATGGAGTAAGATTATGGATCACTTTTAAGTATGAAAGGCTCCCTAACTTCTGTTTTGTCTATGGAAAACTTGGGCATGATAACAAGCATTGTGATGCAAACCCAAAGGGTCAGTGTAATGTTTGTCAATATGGTGAATGGCTTAAGGCGAGAGGGTCTGGCAAGGAAAACACGAGGAGAGGCTGGTCGAAGGAAAAGGATCATCAAAAAGCTTCAGTTCAAACGTTCGGTGAGAAAACCAACGTGACAGAGGGGAGTCAGAGCCTACGAAATGATAATGAAGGTGGGTTAGACTCACTCATACCGAAGGTGCTGAGCAGACGGGACAAGGAAGGAAAAGTCAGATGGGACGGGAGCAAAAACAGTGAAGTCAGGAAGGAGCAAAAAGTTGGATGGGATGAGAACCAGAGTAACAAAGCCAGTAAGGAGCAAAGCAAAACCAATTCTGATATATTCAAGGAGTTGTTTCGAATGAACGAGGATGCTTTTTCAAAAGTGGACCAGGCCGAACAGCTCAACAATGATATATGTGAGGTACAAGCCCAATGAAGCCCAAAGAAGAAACAGCAAAAGTATGGGAAAAAGAAAAAATGCTTATAAGCCCAAAGAAGGAGAAGAAGGTGGTTGGAAAGGGCAAATTGAAAAAAATGGCTAGAGAAATAGGTAAAGCCCAAAGCTCTAAAATAGAAGCCCAAATGGTTATCGTAGGTAAGAAAAGAAAGGCAAACTATCAGGGGCTTGGGAACCCCCAGTCAGTCAATGCCCTACGTGAGATCATGCGGCAGTGGGATCCCAGTTTTGTCTTCTTATCAGAGACAAAGCTTAAGAAGAAAGCAATGGAAAGAGCAAAGAGAAAAGTGGGGTTCGTATATCGCTTGGTTGTCCCAAAATCAGATCAAAGTGGAGGTTTGGTAATGTTGTGGAAAAAAAGCATCAATTTGGAAATCATAGGGTATGCGGGTAATTTCATTAACGCAATTGTTACAAAATCAGACTCAGGCCTCAAATGGAGAATCACAAGCTTCTATGGACACCCGGAAGCCCACAAGAGAAAAGAATAATGGGACCAATTAAAAGCATTAAACAGGAAGTTCCAACTACTGTGGATATGTTTCAGGGACTTCAATGAGATTTTCTCTATGACTGAAAAAATGGGAGTGCAAAGATCTTAGAGGCAGATGGATGAGTTCTGAGACACAATTAATTCTTGTGGCTTCAAGGACTTGGGTTATAATGGCCCTGATTATACGTGGTGTGATATGAAAGAAGGAGAAAATAGAATGTATATCAGGTTGGATCGAGCTCTTGCTACCGCAGAGTGGGTTAAGCATTTCAAGGAAGCCCGTGTATACCACATTGTAGATTCTACTTCAGACCATTGTGCTCTTTTGGTGTCTAATTCTTATCATCCTTGTCATGCTTCGAACTCAACTATAAAAATAAGCACGTGACAACTGCCGCACGCTTATAAAGTAAGCACCCTATAAGTGTGCAAGTCATTCTTTGATTGGAAGATTGTGTGCAAATCCAAGCTAAGAGGAGGAATGGGATTTAGAAACTTGCAAGCTTTAACTTAGCTACGCTAGCTAAACAAGGTTGTAGGTTGCTGTCCAATCCTCATTCTCTGGTGGCACGCATATACAAGGCAAAATACTACCCCCACGACGATGTTCTCAATTCATAACTAGGAAGTAACCCTTCGTATGCTTGGAGGAGTATCTTCAATAGTTTGGAGGTTATTAGAAGAGGGACCAGGTGGAGGGTAGGTAATGGGAAAGTAATCCACATATGGAAAGACAAGTGGCTGCCCACTCCCTCAACCTACAAGGTAATCTCCCCACAATGCATCTTTAATGATTTTCCAATGGTCTCAACTCTAATAAACACTGAGAGCAAAAGGTGGAAAGCTGATTTAGTCAGGTCTCTTTTTCTCCCCTTTGAAGCTAAGACAATTCTGAATATTCCTTTAAGTTACAACCTGCCTGAAGACAAAATTATTTGGATAGGCAATAAAAGGGGTGAGTTTACTGTGAAGAGTGTGTATTACATTGCTATCGAGGTGGTTGAATCAGATGAGGTTGCTGAGAGCTCTAATGGGGATCTAGAACCCCATTGTGGAGAAAATTATGGCACTTAAAAGTACCAGCAAAGATTCGAATATTTGCATGGAAAGCTTGTATGAATGCTTTCCCAACAAAGTTGAATCTGTACAAAAGAGGTATTAATACAAGTGTTATTTGTCCTCTCTATGATCAGGGGGTTGAAACCATAATACACTTTCTAGTCTTCTGTGATTCAGCTAGACTGGTTTGGGACAAGTGGAAAGAGTGTCCAGTGAACCTTAAATCCAATTATTTGGATATTGCAGATATAGCATTGAGAATTATGGTAGATGGCACCTATCAAGATCTTGAGATTTTCTTTGTGGCTGCTTAGCCCCTTTGGTATAACAAGAACCAAAAAGTGTTTGAAGCAAGTTATCAAACCCCTGACCAAGTATGGAGATTTGTTAGAAGAATTATTCAGGACTATAAGGAGGCATCCAATTTATGCAATTGTGGCATAGCTAGTGCAAAATCAAAATGGAAAGCTCCACGATGTATAAAGTTAATGTGGATGGTGCAACATCAGAAGATGGCAGGCCCTCAAGTATTGGAGTGATCATTTGGACAGCAGATGTGAGACCATTGCAGCTATGTGTATGCCCCTTCCTGGTCAATACATGAGTTTAGAGACTGAAACTGTTGCCATTGAGAAAGGAGTATTATTAGCCAAAGGGATGGGGCTGCAGTAGATTATGCTAGAGACTGACGCACTCACAATGGCTTAAAGTTTGGCAGCAGGTGACAAGAATGGATGCCTTGGCCATCTTATCCAAGGGATTAATGAAAACTTGAGGTCCTTTATTGTTTGGCAGATTAACCACATGAAAAGGGACTACAACAAGGTTGCTCATAAGCTTGCATAGTTTGCAAAATGCAGCAGCACTAACCAAGTCTGGAAAGGAGTTTCACCCCCTATGGTGCAGCACCTTATTAAGCTGGATAAGACTTAATGTTTTATTGTATCAGTTTATAGCTGTTTTTTGTGTTTATGCTCTGTATTTGGAGTTTGTTGTCTTCCTCTTCAGTTGAACGAATGCAAACTGTTCCAATAAAATATATATATATATATATATGCACACATTTTCATTTATGTACATTTGATATACACAATTTTTCAAATAGAGAAGTGCTACATCTACAACATTTTTATAACAAATCGTAGGTAGTTAGTTGTTATTAGTTCAAATTTGAACCTAACACTAAAATTACTTCTTTGCCCTAACAATAACAACCAGTAACAACCTGTCACTTAAGATTTGTTGTAAAAATGTTGGGGGATTCTAGTCTTTTAACCTTTTAAAATATTTGGCAATATACCCTTATTTCCAAATTATTTAGGTCTCTACCCTTGTTTTGAAACTCGATTTTCTCAAAATCGAGTTTCAATTAAAAACTCAATTGGTTTAAAATCGAGTTATGCTTGATCAAACTTATAAAAAAAAAAAAAAAAAAAACCATGGAACTCGAGTTCCATATAAAACACCACTATAGGTCTTCCTGAATGCAGCTATAGGTTTGGGGTGATCAAACTTAAAAAAAAAATTGCATGGAACTCAAGTTCCATATAAAATGCCACTATAAGTCTTCCTGAACGCAGTTATTGGTTTGGGGCGATCAAACTTATAAAATAAATAAATGAATTGCATGGAACTTGAGTTCATGGAGCTCGATTTCCATGCAATATTTTTTATTTTTTAAAAAAAAAAAGTTTAATCACCATATACTCGATTTTCTATCAATTGAGTTTTTTGATTGAAACTCGATTTTAATAAAATCGAGTTTCGAAATAGGGACACGGACCTACATAGTTTCGAAACAGGGCATATTGCCAAATATTTTTAAAAATAGGGGTAAGGCTAGAATTCTCGAAAATGTTGTAAACACATCATTTCTCTTTCAGATAATATCCATAATAATGTATATTCAACATACTCAATTTTATAAATAATGTATAACATTATATATATTCAATGTACAAAATTTTGTATATTTAATATATACACTTTTTCAATTTTGTACATTCGGTTTACACAAATTTTCAATCAACATACATAATTTGGTACATTTAACGTACACAATTTTTGTATAATGTAAAAAATTGTGTATAATCAATGTACATAATTCTGTATATTCAATACATACAATTTTTTCAATTTTTTACATTCAAAGTACACAATTTTTTCAAATATGTACATTTAGTGTATACAATTTTTTGAAGAATGTACATAACTTCGTACACCATTTTTTGAAGGATGTACACAATTCTTAGCGTTCAAAGTACACAAAATTTTGAAGAATGTAAACAATTATGTATGTTTAATATACATAATTTTTCAATTTTGTAAATTTTTTGAATACAATTTTTCAGAGGTTGTACACAATTTTTTAAAGGTTATATACCATTCTATACTTTCAAAAAGCACTTGACCCCATTTTTTCTTTATCTTATTTATTTATTTTATTTATTTATGTTTGAGGCATTTGGATAGAAATTGAGTGAAACAACTAAATAAATTAATAAAAACACCTTATTCTTAAACACAATTAACTGAACAATGACGCTGTTGAAATCATAGTTTTCATAACACGTTTCGAAGGATTGAAAATTTTGCTAAAATAGTATTTTGAGATCACAATTTCAAGTGCTGCCTTGTTTACTATTATTACTGATCTGACGGATTTCATTCTAACCTCGTGATTTAAAATAGCGATTTCATTCTTTCCTTTTTCCTTAAGGATTTAAAATTTGAAGTTACTCCCCCTCCCCTTTCATTTCCTCTTCTACACTCTCTCTCACTAACACCCACTCACCGGCCGGCTGAATCTCCGGCGGAAGCTCCTTGACAACGCGCATTATCACGGCAAGTTTGTTTTACAGTCAAATGACTCAAATTTTTCTGCAAAATCTTTTCTTTTTTGTTTGAGATCATACACTGCTGATGAGGCTACCAACAGTGTTTTGTATTTAGGTTTTGTTTTGGTTGGAAATGGAGCCAACCACGACGACGACGTCGTCTTTCCCCTCCACTCCTCGCTGGAACATCGATCGCCCCTTCCTCACCGGCCGATTCCACCAGGTTCACCTCACCACCGCCACCACTCTCTTTCAAATTGAATTCAATGCTTGGTATATATTTGTGGAGAGGGAAAGTTATTTTCTTTGTAGTTAACGATTCGCGGAAAGTTTTTCATGGATTTGCAACTCTAGTTGTACAATGCAGGTTTTTTTTTAGTATAGGCACTGCTAGTCTGAGTGAAATGCCATGGAAAAAAATTGATAATGTGTGTTTGTGAAGAGTTAGGGTTTGTGAATGTATGAATTTTGATGTTGAATTAAACAACCTTAGTGGCGTGGTCCGTGATTTGCGTTTTTAGTTGTGCAAGCAAGCACAAATTTTAGGCTGTCTTGATATTTGCGGAGATTGCCAACTAGTACTGTTGCCAAACTGCCAAGAGCTTTATAGTTCAATTGGTATCTCCTGGTTTCCAATGGAGAATGATCTATTGAATTATCGAAAAATAAGTAATGTGGCCAAACTTGTATGCTAGATTTTGTACATACTCATAGTTTGTTAATTTTCTGAAGAAACTGAATTCTTAGGCTTTTTGTGGCATTTTACCTTTCGTGAATGAATCATCTCTTACGTCACCAAGAAATAAAGACAATTATTTATTTATTTATTAATTTTTGGTTTTGTTGATAAGTGGACCTATATGATCTTGGAGTTCATGTGTAATGGGTTGTCTTTCATAGCTGTTTTTAGTGATGCAATCTTGGCTACATTTGATTCATGTAATAAAGAGTAGATAATTTCCTTTCCCCTGTTTTAATTGGTTACCAAATGGTGAATTTCGAGCACTGAAGATCTGATTTTGGGTTTTGTAGGAAGCAAAAGTGACGTCTCGATTTACAGAAGCAAAGGGTTTTTCAGTGGATTCCTTTAGGTATGGATGTTGTGCTTTTTGTTCATTTGTTTTAAATTTTATATAAGGGTTGGTAAGTTTCAAGTGCCTGGTGGGTTTGAGGTGCCATTAGAACTAGAGTTCATTGGCTTAATTGGGCTTTAGTTGGTTATATTACCATTATTATTCTATTCATACCAGTTAAATTTTTACTATAATTTTTTATTGAATAAGTTAGGTAAGGAAACTATAATCATTTCAGAAACATGAAAACAATATTTGATTATATGTTTGTGATTTTGCCTGTACATAAGCAGTGCTGGACCGGACAAGGCCATTGGCTGTTTTGATGCTGCAGTGCAGGTATGTTTTACACATCCTAAGATAATGTGAATGGTGTTGCACACCTTTTTTTGTGCTTATTTTCTAAATTTTCTTCTTAAAAAAAAATTGTGTGTCACAAGTATGAAATAAAAACTACAATCAATGTCAAAAAATGGTGAAGAGCATAAAGAGATTTTTTCTGGAAATTATTTATATTACCCAATGTTGCATAAAAGCACTTGCATTGGTCCATGCCAAATGGCCTAAATGTAAAATTTTGGCTAATCAATGTTAAAAATCACCCACTTATTCATTCTTTGCGTTTCTCAAGGATGAAGGAAGAGAGTGAATGGTGGTTGTGATGTGTGAAGAGAGAAACAATTAAAAATCAAGAAAATTAAATATTTTAATAAAATAGACAATAGAATAGATAATCTGATGTGAATGTTTTTGAAAAATGGTCATATAAAATAGAAAAAGTAGGTTCTTATGTTAAAATAGACAAAAACTTTTGCAGAAGCTGATGCAAATGCTCTAAGATTGGATAGAAATATTGGAGTCTGACAAGGGTAGAAGGAGTTGGTGGTTGAATTTCTTGGAAATAGTATTAACTGAATATAGATTCATGCACACACAAGCACACCACTCCACTTTGAATACTTTCTCTTTTAAACAGCCACTGATAGTATAGAGATATTCTAAGTTTCATAAGCTGTTAATATCGTTTGAAATTATATATGGATTTCAGTTATTAGTCTGTTCCGACATGTAGGAGCTTATTGTTATTGATGATCTCCTCTCTGCTATGGTCGGAATTGAAGGACGATACATCTTAATCAAAAGAGTTCGTGGAAAGGAGGATAACGTTACCTTCCAGGTTGATCCATCTATGGATTTAGCATTACAGGTATGAATTAGTGAGGCCTCTAATTTGTTTCAACAACCGTTTTTTCTTGTTAGACTTCTCTGTTATAATGTTCTGGTTGATCTTTTTTTCATCACTTGGGCATGCTATGCTGTAGCTTTTACTGTGAAAAGAAATGTGGCTTTGTTAATACTGATTGTTGTATTGGGGTGGTGGTTGAAAAAAACTGGATGGCTTGAACCGAATTGAGTTGCTGTGTGAAACGATTTGAACAAAAGGGGTTCGTTCTATGACTTGGATTTAGACTTCTGCCTCTGTAGTAGTGGAATATACCATAGCTTGCAGAAGTATACTAAATTTCTTTTCCACAGATTAATGATAATCAAATTATGTTCTAAAATAGAATTGGAGTATACTTGGTGTCTTTGGAAATGGATTTGACCATTTTACACATGAAAGTTTATAGAATTTTATAAAATTGGCAAGGTGCTTGAGAGAAGAAATGACTTAGCTGATATAGTATTTGTAACCTAAAAGGGTTTGCTGTCGCTGGTCCCTATGACTATAATAGTTTTATGGGTATTTTAAAAAGTAGAGAATTTGATCATGCGTATTATGGTGTTATCAGATTTGAGCATTAGCCTTTCAAAACTGTTTGAAGTTTGAATACCAACACATATTATTGCAGGAATTGGCCAAGAAGATTTTCCCTTTGTGTGAGAGCTTTATAATGATTAACCAGTTTGTTGAGTCGAGGTCCCAGTTCAAGAATGGCCTAGTGAATCATGCCTTTGCTGCTGCACTCAGGGCACTCCTTCTGGTAGTTTCTGTCAAATCATGTGATTATTCTATGTTGCTTTGTTTTTGAACAATGTTTGTTTAGTTCAATATGTGAGTGAAATATCAACTTTTTTGGCCATTTATTTGTTTTCTGTTGACTTATTAATTATTATAGGTTTGAATACTGCCTTTTATTACATAGTCCAAATACTTATAAAAATATCTATATATTCCAATCAGAAGTTAACAGCATCTAAAATGCAACTTTAATGGTATCAGTTTTCAATCAACATTCTACTTGGAAAAGAACTCTAAAAGGTAGCACAATCAATTGGGGAACACACCTCATGAAGCGGAGGCCACTAATTTGAATGTCTCATTTCCCTTCCCCTTGGGCCAAACTTATAAAAAATAAGATCTACTTGGTAAAAGAAGAAAGACAAGAGGAAGAATGAAATGGAGTCCCTCAACATGTATGAATATGGGGAAGAGACAGTATAAATTGAAGGCGAGAGAAACAATTAACGAAACCAAGAAGTGTATAATCTTCATTGCACCTACTGTTTTCTATCCAAGGTTCAAAATGGTCATGGGTGTGTATACCGTCCTTTCAATACAATTTTGCATCTAGCTACTGAGAAGTTGGATAATTTGGTTCTGAATGAATGTCAAAAAAAAGAAAAGAAAGTATGTGTTGGTATTTGAACTATAGAATAGGAAAATGTCCATCACTCTAACTTTGCTGTTACTATGTCTTTGGATTTTTTGGTTTGTACCTTTCAAGCCCATAATACTTTATTAAGTTAGCTGGTCATTTGAGACATGCTGGTGAAAAATCAGCTGCTGGGCTTTCCAAAGTCCTTTGGTTTGGATATATGGAAGAATATAGTTCTTACTTGTTTGGTTGAAGAGGTCTTCAATAAAAGCAGACGTGTTAACTTGGTTTTTTTTTTTTTTTTTTTTTTTTTTGCTTTTAGTTTGGAATTTTTTTTTTTTTTTTTTTTTTTTTTTGCTTTTAGTTTGGAATTCTTGAATTAATGAGGATGGCATGGCCACAAATTTATGATTGTTGTGCTAGCAATTGTAGCTGCTGATGGAACTCTTTTACCCTTATATTTGTGTTTTTTTGCCTAAGAACCATCTTTTTCTTCCTTAGAACCCTCTGGTCTGTTTTTCATCTGGATGAACTTGTTATATGGTGCAATTAAATTCAAATTTTCATCGTTGTTTCTACGGTATGGATGCCTTTCTTTGGAAGATGTTCAAATGGATCTCTGTAAATTTCAAAACTTTTCTTTATTATATATTCAATTTTGAACAATCATTTTAATCCCATTGAACAATAGTAGAGGTAGTTAAGGAGAGTGTGATTGCTTTAAAATTCAGGGAGGAATGGGGTGGTGGTTCTCTAAGTTGCGTAGTGGGTCACATTGGTGTGGTTTATGGTGGGGTATACAGAAAGGTTGGGGTTGGGAGAGTTTTAGTAAGTTTATTTACTTTGAGATTGGGATGGGAGGTAGGGTCTGGTTTTGGCATGACTGCTAGTGTGGAGATCACCCATTGAAAGTAACTTTCCCGGCTTTATTTGAGATTGTTGCTTATACGGAGACATCTGTGGCAGATATGTTGGTGAGCCATAAGAGGAAGGGATGAAGGGTGGAGTTGGGATATATGGTTTCAACGTGATTTTAATGATTGGGAGATAGAATTGGTGGGGGCCTTTTTTCACACCTTGGAGTCACAAAGTCCTCCCAAGTGTGGACAGGGTTAGGATGAGGTGGTGCTTAGGGTTGAAGGGGGAGTTTGACACTAAAGTCCTTTTATGAGGTGGTCCTTTTGTTTGGACAAGTTGCATGGGCGAAGATTCTCACAGATGATAATTTGAGGAAAAGGGGCTACACTATTATGGATTGATGTTGCCTTTGCTGAGGTAGTGGGGAGAGTGTTGATCATCTCTAGTTGCATTGTGGAGTGGTATCTAGGTAATGGAGTTTTGCTTTTAGATCATTTGTTGTTACTTGGGTTTTACCTAAGAGGGTTATTGATTTATTGGCCAGTTGGAGGAATTGGTTTGGCAAGCACTTATCATAACTTGATTGATTTGCCTTTGGAAGGAGGTAGCTATACAGGAGGTAGCTATACATGGTCAAGTGGTACTGATCAACCAGCAATGTTTAGGATTGATAGAGCTTTGGTCTCTCCAGACTGGGAGGACCATTTCTCAGATGTTATTCAAAGAATTTTACCCCGTCCTATCTCAGATCAGAGTCCAATTCTTTTGGAGGCAGGGAGAATGGCAAGGGGGAAAAGTCCGTTCAGATTTGAAAATATGTGGTTGAAGACGGAGGGGTTTGTGGATAGGGTTCAATCTTGGTGGAATCGGCATTCTTTTGTAGGTACACCTAGTTTTGTGTTTGCGAAAAAATTAAAGGCGCTGAAAGAGGACATTGTACAATGGAATCGTCGAGAGTTTGGTAATGTAGAGCGTCAAAAGAAACAATTACTGGAGGAATTGAAAACATTAGACGCTAAGGAAGGGGAGGTTGGGCTCACTGATGGGGAGATATGTCATAGGGTAGATTTGAGGTCCCAGGTGGAGCATCTTCTTTCCTTTGAGGAAATTTCCTAGAGACAAAAATCTAGAATGCTATATATCAAGGAAGGGGATAATAACACCAAGTTCTTCCACAGAATGGCTAACTCCCATAGACGGTATAATCATCTGAGGACCTTGGAGGTAGAAGGGGTGGTTTTTGAGGAGGAATCTGAGGTTACTAATCAGGCAATCCAATTTTATAAAAATTTGTACAAGGAGTCTGAGGGGTGGAGGCCTTTTGTGGAGGGTTTGGAGTTTGATTGTATTGGGGATACGGAGAGAGTTTGGCTTGAAAGGAAGTTTGAGAGAGAGGAGATACTTCAAGTTGTAAGTGATTTGGAGGGGGACAAAGCTCCAGGTCCGAATGGGTTTACTATGGCGTTTTATCAGTATTGTTGGAGAGTAGTTGAGAAAGACTTGTTAGTGGTCTTTGATGAGTTTTTTCAACATTGTAAGTTTGAAAAGTCTCTCAATGCTACCTTCATTGCTTTGATTCCTAAAAAGAATGACGCCTCTAATATTAGAGATTTCCGGCCTATTAGCTTGGTAGGAAGTATGTATAAAATCTTGGCAAAGGTTTTGGCAAATTGTTTAAGAGTAGTTTTAGATCAATTGATCTCTGAGTCTTAGAATAGCTTTGTGGGTGCGAGACAAATCCTTGACTCGGTTCTTATTGCGAATGAGTGTGTGGATAGCCGAGGGAAGAGTAGAGTTCCTGGAGTCATTTGTAAACTTGATATTGAGAAAGCTTACGATCATGTGAATTTGGAGGTTTTGCTGTATTTATTGAATAGAATGGGCTTTAGCGTGAAGTGGTGTAAGTGGATCCGCACTTGTATTTCCACAGTTCAGTTCTCTATTTTGATTAATGGGTCTCCAGCTAATTTTTTTGGTAGTTCAAGGGGCTTAAGACAAGGGGATCTGCTATCTCCTATGCTGTTTTTGATTTTGATGGAGGTGTTTAGTAGGATGTTGAGAAGAGTGGAGGGAGCTGGCTTGATCCGCGGTTTTAAAGTTAAGGGTAGGAGGGGTGGTGGGGAATGTGTTTCACATCTTTTGTTTGCAGACAATACTATCCTATTTTGTGATGCAGATGTGGAGCAAATTCTTCATATTCGGTTGTTATTACTTAGTTTTCAGACGGTAACAGGTTTGAAGGTAAATGTGCACAAGAGTGAAATGGTTCCTATAGGGGAGGTAGGTGATGTGCATGCCTTGGCGGAAATTTTGGGCTGTAGAGTTGGAACTTTGCCTATGTCTTATCTCGGCATGCCGTTGGGGGTTTCACATAACTTCCCTTTAATTTGGAATCCTATTTTAGAAAAAATTGAACGGAAATTAGCCGGGTGGAAGAGGTTGTATTTGTCTAAAGGGGGTCGATTGATGCTACTCAAGAGTACATTATCTAGTCTTCCTACCTATTTTCTATCTCTTTTCACCATTCCTACTTATGTGGCTAATAAGATTGAAAAGTTGCAAAGGGACTTTCTATGAGGTGATAGCAAGATTCATCTGGTAAGATGGTATAAAGTATGTGCGCCTATAGCTAATGGTGGGTTGGGGATAAGGAAAATTACTACTTTCAATAGGGCTTTATTGGAGAAATGGTTGTGGCAGTTTGGGAAGGAAGAGGGTCGGTTATGGAGGAGGGTGGTAGCGTCTAAATATGGGGAAGAAGGGGGGAGGGGGGGATGGACCTCAAAGCTAGGTAGGGGAGTTCATGGGTGTGGTTTGTGGAGAGGTATTCGCATGGGATGGGAGGATTTTAGCAAGAATTGTCAGTTTGTTGTTGGGTTGGGGAATAGAGTGAGATTTTGGCAGGATGGGTGGTATGGGGATCAACCTTTCCAAGTGGCTTTCCCAAGGTTGTATGGTAGTGCCATTAATAAGGAGGCATCTGTAGAAGCTTCTTTGTCAAGGCAGGGGGCGGAGGATAGAAGATTTTGGGATGTTCGTTTTATTCGAGAATTTAATGATTGGGAGATAGATGAAGGGCTGCATTTTCTTCGTATATTGGGAGCTAATTCTCCTCCAATGGATGTTAGAGACCGGATGAGATGGAAGTTGAAACCTAATGGGGAGTTTGACATCCGGTCGTATTATAACAAACTGCGAGATTCTCTTTCAATTGTCTTTCCTTGGAAAGGAATATGGAAAGTTAAAGCCCCTAGGCGAGTTTCTTTTTTTGTTTGGTGTGCAGCTTGAAATAAGATCCTAACAGGTGATAACTTGAGAAGATTGAGAGGATTGGATTATGTAGACTAGTGCATTATGTGCCGGCATTGTTCAGCGACGGTAGACCACTTACTTCTTCATTGTGAGATGGCTTATCAGTTGTGGAGCTTTATCTTAATAACTTTTGGTTTGTCTTGGGTTATGCCTAGATCGATCCCAGATTTGCTTTTTGGCTGGTGGAATTAGTTAGGGAAGCATTCGTCTCAGATTTGGAACTTAGTTCCGTTGTGTATCCTATGGTGTATTTGCAAGGAACGGAATCGGAGGACTTTTGAGGATTTGGATAGTTCCGGTGTTCAGACGATTGCCTTTTTTAGTGGGACTCTTTTTGATTGGTCTCGGGCATCGGGGCTCACAACTAGTGATTCTCTCCCCTTTTTTCTTAGCTCTCTTTCTCTTTTGTAATTATTCTATTGTTTGGTTTTCTTTTTTGTTTTTTCAGTTTTCTTCTTCTTGTATTTTCTAAGTTTGTTCTATGTTTTTCATGCATAGAGTAGCCTTTCATTTTTATAATATTCTTACTTATCAAAAAAATAAAGCACTTATTATATATTTGGAATTTGGTATCAAATTGTGCAATGTGGATTATTTGGAGGGAGCAAAATAATCGCATTTTTGAAAATTTGGTGCATCCTGGAGACAAGCTCTTAGCTTTATTTGCTAGAACCTTGTTTGATTGGTCACGTGCGTGGGGATTCCCTTTCCTCTTAGCTCTAGGGAACTAGAAAGCACCAACGCAGCTATCCGCACCCGTGTCCGATGCGGGGTGTGGTGAGCGATGCCGCTGCTTGCGCGTTGGTGCCGCATCGGAATTTTTTTTTCATCTCCGGATACACGTTGACTCGGGCCGATTCGAGGCCGACTCAGGCCGATTTGGGTTGAATCGGATTGTATCAACTGGACGAAACTGATCGATTCTCGCCGAAACTGGCTTTGAATCAGGCCGAAATTCAAATAAAAATTATTTTAAAAAAAAGAGAGTGCAAAACGCACTGTTTGAACTTGAACATCTTTAAACATAAAAAAACCCTAAAATCTCTCATTCTCTTCTCACTGCCTCCTTGCCTCTTTGCTCTTTGCCTCCATCTGCTCTATGCCTCCCTCCCTGTATTATAATTTTCGAACATCGTGGAATGTTTTAGTTTCAAACTTATGGGTTGTATTTAATTTATGAACTTAATGTTTTAGTTATTATCTACTATTGCTCTTAAATTTAGTATATGTTAATATAATATGAAAAAGTATGCTTAGCAATATATAGAAAATATAAATAAAAATATTTTTAATAATTTTTTAATCGTCCCACCTGCACCCTTTTTTTCAAAAATTGCCGAGTCCCATACCTGCACCCGCATCCACATCTGGAAACGCGCCCATGCTTCATAGCTAGGGAATCCATTCAGCTGTTCTTAGATACCCTATCCTCTTGTACATAATTTTCTCTTTCTGTATTTTGATGTTGCTTGTAGATATATTCTTTACCTACTTCATTTTTTTGATGGAGTAGTCTTCTATTTTTCTTTTTTTGATAATCGGAGTATTCTTCTATTTATATAACTCTTCTTACCTATCCCCAAAAAAAAAAAAAGTAGCGGTAGTTAAAAAGGACGTTTCAATTAAGAAAGTAGCGGAGACTATGACTTCAAATAGAATAGAATGGAGGAAAAGAATACACGTGGCTGGCCTTGACTAATTTGTTAAGGATCCATAGTCGACTTGAAAATTTGGGACTAAGGATTTGTCATTTGTTTAATCCCATTGTAGGATTAGGTAATGTATTCTGGATGTCTTGTAGATTCACCAACTTATTCAGTTTCTTTGGGTGCAATTTAGATGCCATGGACATCCATTTCATTTCTCACCCCACTTTGATTATCTTTTTAAATAAATGATAGGATTTACCACCAATTTCCCAAGTAGTTAAATTTAAACTTTATTGAATGAGTTGATTCAATCATTGAGAGTTCAGTTTGATTATATTAATTTTCTAAGGTTCTGTGGCCGTTCTTACTAATTTCACTTTCATTTATTCATATTCTTTAATAAATATAATGTTGAGGGAAATAATTTTTTGTTTAAAAAAAAAAATTACAAATCACATTCATGAAAAGTTTTATTTCAGTATTAAAATGTCTACTAGAGAAATTAAGTATAGAATGTTTACAAGCAAAATAGTAATTCTTTTAGATCCTGTAAGAGCAATATGTATGTCTTTAACTGTCCTTTGTAACCAATATTTGAGTTAAAACACCAAGTATATATAATCTTAGTTTTGCATGTTAATATTTGCACCTTCCTTGACTTAGTCATTTACTTGACCAGTTCTTGCAATTCCATTTCATTTTAGGGCACCATGCTGTCTCAGTTAAACGTCCTTTTCTATTTATGCTATTTACAATGAATCTCCTTCATTAAAAGCTTCTTCAAAAATTTCTTATCAGGATTACCAGGCCATGGTGGCACAGCTTGAGCACCAGTTTCAACTGGGAAGACTTTCCATGCAAGGATTGTGGTTTTACTGTCAGGTTTGATTTTGTCTTAAATGTGCTCAGCCATTCCTAGGATGCTCACTGAAGGAGTTTTCACCTTTTGTTGCAGCCTATGATGGGATCTATGCAAGCATTATCCACTGTAATACAAAAGGCTTCAACTAATAATTTTGCAGGTTCTGCAGTTCTTAACCTGTTGCAAAGCCAGGTTAGACCTTATATCTGAGTTACCTTTGTTTTTGTTTAAGTAGTAAAACTGCTCTTAGATGGCTTTTCTTCTCAGCAGTTAAACTTCACAACTTGTTTAACATTAACTCTCTCCTCTATAAATGTTTTCCACTCTAGAAAAACACAGTTCGGAAAGTTGCATTAAATGTTATCTCAGTTACTTGTCATACTAAAGTTCCAGTCTTGCCCCTACTTTTACCTTTAAATTTGCACTGTAATATAAATCTCATGTTTTTAACTTGATGAAAAAATCTATTATGGTGGAATGAACATTTTTTTCTTCTTCTGCCAAGTAACAAAATATTTTATTGCTGAAAGACTACACGTACAATTGACACAAAGGAGTGTAAAGAATTACATATCAACATTATTATGCACAGAAATACTCTTGACTTTAAAAAGGAAACAAATATAATGGGTCATCCGGAAAGGGAAATGTTGACCATTATCATGGCATGGGGGGTATATGTTTTCTTAGTTCTTTACGTTGCTTTTCCTATATTCAGGCTAAGGCCATGGCTGGTGATAATGCAGTGAGATCATTGCTTGAAAAGATGACACAATGTGCAAGCAATGCATATCTTGGCATATTGGAAAGGTATAATTTGCAGCATCCCTGTTTGTGCTTTTGACAGCCTCTGCTTCAGTACTATAATGAACTCTAAACATTAGCTTATTTGACCAAAATTGCACAGATACTTATCTATATATGCTGTATTTGTTTTTAGCATAGGTACCTTGTTAATATTGTTTAAACCCATGGACTGTCTTTTTATAAATTGATGGTTTATTTCTTATCCTTTTGCATAAATATTCATATAAAGGGAAAAAGGCCACACATTTTTTTTATTCCCTTTTCATTGTAAGTTTTTGTAGGGGGCGGAAATCCACAGCCCAACCTAAGTTAAGTGGGTAATTACTGTTTTAAGGCTTAATACAATTAATTTGTAAAGGTAGGTTGTTAAGGTCAACCTTTTCAGGCCTCAATAGTTTCGTTAGGGAATTTAAAAAGAAGACCAATTCTTAAGTCATTAGAAATACGAAAGATTACTAGTAAGAAAGGCAAAATTTTTTGTATTAACTCTTCCTCAGATTAGTCCGAGTATCACTTTTCATATAACTTTCAATTCTCGGTTACAATGCTTCACATTACACTTTACATTCTCCTTTCCAATTTTCTATCCCCTTTCTTAAGGGAGCCTCTTTCCTTTTTATAGTAGTTGGGGCCTGATCCCGGCCCTCCACCTAGGCTGCTATGGATCCTTGCTTGGATACTTGTCCCATCAATGCCTTGCTGGTGGTGGTAAAGTAGGTTACAACTATAAGAACACTATTTAGTGGTCATTTTGCCATTAAATGCGGCATGCTGAGTTGTTACAGTGCATTTAATGTGGAGGTGATAGGTGCTTTATCAAGAAGCTTCTTACTTCTTTTGCCTGCACGTCTCTACTCTCTTCCTCAATCACCTATCATGTTGGTTTTGGATTGGGACCTCAGTTCCTTGGGGTAAGCCCGCTCCTCGGACTGAACATTTTATTCAGTTTTTGGCATTTGGCTGCCTTGTCTAGCTGAGCCCAATTCGATGAAGAGTAAGCTTTCTTTGTCTTGACTGCTGCCTTAGGAAAATGCTTGACGATTGATAATTTACGAAAAAAGGTGTGGATTTTGGATTTGTGCTACATGTGTAAGAGAAATGGTGAATCGGTTGACTATCTATTCCTTCATTGTCCTTTTGCTATGGATCTATGGTCTATGGTTTTGGGTCTATTTGGAGTAACTTGGGTTATGCCGCACACTGTTTTGGAGCTGTTAGGGTGTTGGCAAGGCAACTTTGGTCATCATTGAAATAGTTATATTTGGTCCATCATTCCTCATTGCTTATTGTGCTGTCTTTGGAGGGAGAGGAATAGTAGATGTTTTGAAGATATTGAGAGATCTATTCCGGACCTCAAGCTACTCTTTTTTAGAACTTTAAGGGATTGGTTGTTTGCTTTGCAAAATCAATCATTCCCTTCTTTTATTGATTCCTAGACTCTTGCAATTTTTGTATTTGATTTCTTATCCCTTGTTCACTCCCTGTGTACTAGGGTGCTCCTTTTTTATATCAATATATCTTATTACTTATCCAAAAAAAAAACTGTCTCTTTGGAATGTCCTAATGCTTCGTACCTTTGCTCCTCGGATTCCTCTCTTCCACAGTTTTGAATCTAGGATAATTCCAATGCTAGCTCACCCTTTATTCTTGAGGTAAAAAAGGCCTTGAATATTATATTACAATTTTCCTGTTATCCAGGCTCTACCTGTATTCTTTTCCTTTTCTTTTTTTTTTTTAAAATTAAAATTTTTTGGATAAGTCACTAGTATTCTTTTTATTGTTTGTCTCCACTTGTAAAATAATCAATAGTTGTAGTCCATACAGAAACACATAAACATGGACAACAATATGTTATTATTGTGTCCTATTTTCCCATGAATTTCCCTGTTAGTGTCTCTCTGTGGTGTCATATCGATTTCTCTTGTTCTTGTCCATACTTCATAAATTCAAAGTTCAAAGTTAAAGCTTGAGATATGAGGTCAAAAGTTAACTTGGATTGTGTTTTGATTAAGTTGAATTTACTTACCACGTACTCAATGACCAGGGCATTTTACACATTTAAAAAAAAAAAATCTTCAGTAACTTGCAGCTTTCTCTACTTCTGTTTTCTGCATTGTGGTTTTATGATTCAGTCTAATTCATTTTCTTGCTTAATGGAAAACAAACAATTTTAGGTGGGTCTATGAAGGAGTGATTGATGATCCTTATGGTGAATTTTTCATTGCGGAGAACAAATCTCTTCAAAAGGTATTTTGCCTTTATTTGCAGAGTTCAACAAAATCTTTCTTTAGATGCTTACAACCATTCAATTTTTATAGGAGAGCCTCACTCTGGATTATGATGCTAAGTTTTGGAGGCAACGATACAGTCTCAAGGATGGGATTCCTAGTTTCCTTGCAAATATAGCTGGAAAAATTTTGACCACTGGAAAATATCTAAATGTCATGAGAGAATGTGGGCATCATGTTCAGGTT
Organism: Quercus suber; assembly: GCF_002906115.3. Lineage (NCBI taxonomy): Eukaryota > Viridiplantae > Streptophyta > Magnoliopsida > Fagales > Fagaceae > Quercus > Quercus suber. The sequence continues at coordinate 23,162 of NW_027069617.1, forward strand.
TCATTATGAATAGACCCTTGCAATATAGACTATTAATGTTTTTTAAAAAACAACATCAATAAAACAAACCTTCTGGTCTTCTATGTGGTTGTGTTAGTACATGCCTTTGATCTGTTCTTATTTGTAGGTCCCCGTATCAGAAAATTCAAAATTAATGATTTTTGGCTCAAACCATCATTATCTTGAGTGTATAAAAGCTGCATATGATTTTGCAAGCAGTGAGCTCTTAAATCTTATTAAAGAAAAGGTGAGGTTTGGTCAGTATCACTAAATAATTTTCTTGCCTATAGACTCAGTTGTTTATGGTTCTGCTCATTTGCTTGTCATTTATGGCAATTGGTCTACATTATTGCTTAATCTTCTGTTGACAAATTATGCTTTTATCATTGTAGTATGATCTAATTGGAAAGCTGCGTTCAATAAAACATTATCTTCTTCTTGATCAGGTATCTGTGTCTTATAAATTTATAATCCATTTGGTCTTTTACTTTTATTGTTCATATGCCTATATTTGTACATATATTGCTTTGGGAAATGGAACTCAAATATGAATGCAAAGCAATTATTTATGATTTGTGACGTGCTATACGATGCTTTCTTTTCTACACACATGATTTAACTAGGCCTTTTTTGTTAAATATTTTAATGTGGGAACAGCATGTAGTTTTAACACATGGGAGATACTTCTTTTCTAATACAAAGTAATTATGTGATTATATTACAGGGTGATTTCTTGGTTCATTTTATGGATATATCTCGAGATGAACTAACAAAAAAGATTGACGAGATTTCTGTGGAGAAGCTGCAGGTTGTCCTTTTTTCTCTATTCTTTTTTATCATTTAGCTCTTTGAGGCACATAACTTTTCTATAATTATATTAGCAACTTGAAGAACCTTTAATTATAAAAGCTATGTTAAACTTAAATCTCTTTCTTTTTTTTCCCCTAAATAGTCCCTACTAGATCTTGCTTTACGTACCACAGCAGCTGCTGCAGATCCCTGTAATGAGGACTTAACATGTTGTGTGGTAAGCCACTGGCAGCTTCTGTGAAGTTTAAATTTGTGGAGTTGAGTTTGCCTTATTTCTCATTATGCCTTTTTGATTTCAGGAAAGATCATCACTGCTTAAAAGATTGGGTGCACTCAAAGATCTTGAAGCTAGCAGGACTTTCTCTGATGGTAATGATTTAGAGGAGCCAGTGAGCATTACTGGCCTTGAAACATTTTCTTTGAGCTACAAGGTATATTCTTTCAGGATTTTTAATTTTCCTTTCCATTTCTAAGTTTGTAATATATGTCAATGATGGTCTTAGATGGGCCGTCAAATGTTTATGTAGTTAACATACGAGTTGACCTACCATTTGGTGAACCTGAAACTCTCAAAGAAGATATGCTTAGAACAAGTTCTATCCTTATTGTTTCTTTAACTGCATCAGGCCCTCTTTTCTGATGTGATGTAGTAGATGGATCCTTATAGTTTCTTGATCACTGTATTTTTGGCCAAATGTTCTCGTTGGTGTCACTCTTCTCAATCAGAGGTTCATGTCTCTAGATGATGCTACTCTATACTAATCTAGCCGGGAGAGGCTCACCTGCCGTTTGAATATATCCAATTTTCTCCCATTTTTTAGTAGATGAGTGACACATGGAAAAATAAAACATCTAATGGACTTAAAAAAGACACGCCAACCATAGTTTTTTTTTTTTTTTCTTTCCAGTTTCCAACATCACGTTCTGCACTCTCTCTCTCTCTCTCCAATATCACCACCAACAAAGCATAGGAATTTGCCGGAGACGAAAATTCATAAGCACAAAACAAATAGATCCAGGCGCCTTAGTGGTGGAGATTTGCCGTGGCCATTGTTGGTGAACGACACACTGAAGCAGCGGCTAAGGGCGACGACAAGTGGATCGGTGGTCAGAAAATTCGGGCGGCACATGGCAGCGCGTGAAGTGGAACATGGGGACCGGATTCTTGTGTTTTGCATGTTGGAGGTTGGTTAAGGGATATGTGGTGTTGGTTTTGTGAAGGGAATTATGAAAACTCATAGATCTGATGGGAGGCTCGGATTGCTCATGGTTTTGTACTTGCAACGGCTGTCACTTTTAATGGTGGCAAGGCAACGACAGAGACTTGGCATCAGCAGAGACTTGGCGGCTTCATGGGTCACAGTGGTGGATTTGTGTTGCCGGTGACTCTGTGATTTGTTGTGAAGGAGAGAGGCAAGAAAAAAATGAGAAAGTGATGGTTTTTATTTCTAACCGTTGAATTTTTATTTTTCCACGTGTCACTCATCTACTTAAAAATGGGAGAAAACTGGAGATATTCAAACTGGAGGAGAGCCTCTCCTAATCTAGCCAATGGTATCACTGCTAGTTTCCAATATTATTTGCTTTATTTTCAGGTACAATGGCCATTGTCTATAGTTATATCAAGAAAAGCCCTAACCAAGTATCAGTTGATTTTTCGGTTTCTTTTTCACTGTAAACATGTTGATCGCCAACTCTGTGGGGCGTGGCAAGTGCATCAGGTATGAATACAGTTCCTTTAATTTATCTTGAGACATTACATGCCTCTTTGTGCTTTTCTAATTCAATTGCAATATAATTTTTCCAGGGTGTTCGTGCCCTTAAGATGCGAGGAACTGCAATCTCCAGATCATCATTGCTGTGTCGTAGCATGCTCAAATTTATTAATAGCCTTCTGCATTATCTAACATTTGAGGCCAGTCTTACCTTAACCTCTACAGCAAATTTTGTTTTAAACGCTAAAGACATCATTAATACTGCTTCATATATGCCTTTGTGTTTATTAGTCTGTTTCTTGTTATTGGATTTTTTTGTCTCGTCCCAAGGTCCTTGGTTGAAAGTTGAAATAACATTACGTCAAGTGGTGTGTTAAACAACATTACATCAGGTGGTGTGTTATTGGACCTTTCAAAATAGAGAAGTTTTTGGGAAACAGTTGAATCTGATGCTTGGACCTAGTACTGTTTGTAACATAGTTACATAGGTTTAATTGTACTTTTGTTCTCTCTCTTTTTGGATACATAACTTTTTACCTCCCCTTTGGTTTTCCCTTAATCTACCTTGTGACACTTACATTTCACCCATGGTTGGAGAAATGGGATAAATGGCTAACACCATTAATAAAATGTTTGGAATTACAACTATATTCTCCTTTAAATTTCCTATTTTTATCTGAATAAAGGAATGATCCCTCTATTTGAGACATCTCTCTCTCTCTCTCTCTCTCTCTCTCTCCCCCCCTTTTTTAGCTGTCTAGTGAGGTAATGAAGGAATTTTGTGTCATTTTCTCTCACATTTCTGATCATATCCACCATGTGCATATCACATCCTATATTTCCTTTTATGTTAACCCTAAAGTGTGTAATGGAGATAACTGCAAGATGTTTAATTGTCACAAAATAAACCACTAATGGAGCTCCATGTTTTAAGGGACAAACCACAGGGGAGGTAAAGATAATTTTCCCTTTCTTTCCTATAATGTGGTTAGGCCTTTTTTTTTTTTTTTTTTTTTTTTCCTTTAAAAAAGTTCCCCTAATAATTTTCCCTTTCTTTCCTATAATGTGGTTAGGCCTTTTTTTTTTTTTTTTTTTTTTTTTCCTTTAAAAAAGTTCCCCTGCGTGTTTTCCCCCCTGCCTTTAGACCTTGTATGTTGCATGCTCTTGCAAGTTCTATTAGCAGGTAATAAAATGGAAATCTACGTAATCATCTCTGACCTGCCAAAACTGTCTTGTCATGCTTCAGAAGGTTTCTGGTCAGTTGAGGAGGTCTGAGGTTCAAATGTTTTCCTGTTGATTGGGGTGGGGCCAGTACATGCCCTGCACCAGGAAAGGGGGGAGGGAGAACATATGTTCTGACCCTAATGTGAATTCCTTTTGGTTTCTATATTACCTTCTAAATTCAATTTTTTTTTTCACAGAATTTTTTTAAAAGCTAAATGTACTTATGTGTGTCAGGTTCTTGAGCCAAATTGGCACATAATGCATAGCAGACTTCAGACTGCAAAAAGTATAGATGAGGTATGGTCTTCATGTACTAATATGTTTATTTCCCACAGCCAAAGGAAAATTCTATAGGACTTGAATGTCCTCCGGATGTACAATTTCTTAAGTAAAAGTTGCATGTGCATAGTTCTTTTAGACACAGAGCTGTGTATCATCAATTATTTTGTGCATTGCTGTTTTGAGTAAGAGCTTCATGTGTGATATCTGATAATACTCTTTTTGAAACAGGTTGTACAGCATCATGATTTTTTCCTTGATAAGTGTCTTAGAGAATGTTTGCTTCTTTTGCCTGAAGTGCTGAAGGTTAGTCCTGTTTTTATTGGTGATCCTCTAGTGCTAGTCCAGTTACCTTTTGGATTAATTCCGAGGATGGTTATTAAATATTGCATATCTATAATCTTAAAAGGTAAAGGAAGGGGAAAAATGTTGGGGAAAAAAAAATCTTGTGATGTAAAAGTGAAAATGTGAGAAAACTCCTAATCAGCATGTTAAGCCCAAGAAAACTTGCAAAGCGTGGCTCCCTCTTTGGTACAAATTCCCCAAATACCACATATCTAAGTAAAAGAACTGTGGAGAGAGAAAAAATCAGAGTGTCTCAAAATTCAATCCATTTAAAGGTTTTGTTTGCATGCTTATTATAAATTACTACTGGCTTCAACTTGAGATGTCAATGTACTTTGATAAAGACAAGCTTCTAATCAGAATCTGAAATGTTCATTTAGAAAAGTAATCTGATGATAACTGGGCACCACCATTGAAGAAGACTGTTGAAAGGAGGAATAAAAAATTAATTTGTTATGCCAATGTTCAGAACTTGATTTCCAGCTTTCATGGGTCATCTTTTAGGTTTATTCTAATTAAGCTAGATTTTGAAATGCAGAAAGTGGAAAAGCTGAAATCACTGTGCCTACAGTATGCAGCAGCAACTCAGTGGTTGATATCATCTTCCATTGACATTCCCAAGCTAGATGAATTGTCTGATGGTTCAGTTGGGAATTCAAGAAGTCCATCAAGGGCACTTAAATTAACTACAAGAAATCCTTCAGTTGCTGATTCTATTCTGTAAGTGACGCATGCAGACCTTTCTTTTTTCTCTCGCTGTGTGTGTGTGTGTTCATAGCTGTCTGTCTCTTCCTCATTCACATTTATTGCAGCAAATTTGAGAAGGAATTTAATGCTGAGCTTCTGAGCTTGGGACCAATATTGAGCAGTAGTTCTCAAGCAGAGCCATACTTGACTCATCTTGCACAGTGGATCCTTGGTGTAGGAAAAGACCAATAATTTCTGATATCAGGAGTTTCTTTGGACAAAAAAAAAGTGTAAATATGTTCAACACGCAATATATGTTGGGTTTGCAATTTGCGTGTACATTCTTTTTATAGATAATGTTTGTGTTTAGAGGCTGCTATTTTTTAAATATCTGCAACAAACACGAAAATCTTGAGTTTGTACAGATTTCAGTTATTGTTGTGTATTTGGTATGATATTTGTGTTTCATTCTGCAAGCCACGTTACATATCTAGCTGCTAATGAAGATACACCTTTATCCTTGTTATGACGGGCTGCAGTGGGAGAAATGTGTTTTCAAGTTGATGCTAAACAAGGAGAATACAAATCAATAAAGTACATTAAAAATATATATATATATATATATATATCATCTTGTGTATTGACATTAATTTTGGCGACAATCTGATAAGTCAAACTGAACCAAATAGAGAAAGGGGTGGCTTACCACAAACTTAACTAAAAAACCATGGTAACTTTTATGGCTTGTTTGGATTGAGGTCTTCCAATTACTCTCCCTCAATCCAAACAAGTCATTAAGGGAGTGTGGGAAAAGTTATATTACATGCAACATACTCTCATACTTTCTTAAGCAAAATACTCAAGGGAGAGGAAAAAAAAGGATCTAACACATTGTGTGTGTTTCCCAAAAATCTGACATTAGGTAAGAGTGTATTGTGTTATGCGTAGTATAACTTGCCTTATTTTACCTTAAAAGTTTTGTTATGTTTTTTGAGTGGAGTTTATGGTGTGTTTTTTTGTTAAAACATAGTTCCCTCTCTCTTTTGTGTGTATGTATGTTTCTCAACAAAAAAAAAAAAAAAAAAAAAAGCAAATAATATTTTTTTTTTTGCCTCTCCCCTCCCAACAAATAAAAATAAAAAAAAAAAAAAAAAAAAAAAAAAAGCAAATAATATTTTTTTTTTTGCCTCTCCCCTCCCAACAAATAAAAATGCAAAAAATTGGTGCAATTATAAAGTCCAAATGTCAATGGGAGCATGTGATAAGAGCAATGATACATACACATGAAAATTTTGACAATAGTTGAGATGGTAAGCTTATACTTGAAATCATAATTTTTGTTTTTGCCTTCTCCCTTAGAGAATTTAAAATAAAAAATTTGGCACAATTACGAAATCCAAATGTCAGTGGGAGCATGTGATAAGAGCAATGTTACGCATGAAAATTTTGACAATATTTTAATTGGAAAGCTTATATTTAAAATTATTTTTTTACTTATCATTAACAATTTGTCCCATCAACAAATGATAAAGTTTTTGTCTATAGACTTTCTCATAGGATAATATTGCACCACCACTCAAAAGCAACCGAAGAGTCTAAACCCACTACATATTGACTAAGAGCTTTCTTTCTAGCGTTTAGAAAGATCTCCATTTTTTTTTTCTTTCTATTTTTTTTTTTCAAAAGAAGAAAAGAAAAAGCTATGTTCAAGCGTTTAGGGGTTTCCAAGGTCAATTAAATTGGACAACTTTGGCTCTTGATATAAGTCACCATATCAAGAGCCCTAGTATGCTAATGCTACGAAAGTAAAATACATATTAATGGTTGGTTAAATCTAGACCAAATTTATATAATTTATGATTTTTATTTTTTGAGGAAAAGGTATCTTGATTGAAGAAAATAAGGGGCTGTTTTTTTCTTTTTTTTTTTTACTCGTCACTCCTTACTCAATTTTCGTTACTCATCATTCCTCACTCGTCATTTATCACTCATCACTAAAAATACCCCAATTTCCTACACCCACCCGTTTGGCACACTTCACTTAGCTTCTCATCACTCAATTTTTCTACTTTTTTGTGGGAACCATACTGGTAAATTGGTCAGACTCTTCTGTTAAGCCTACTTGTAGAACCCATTCCCCACCATTTTCTCTTTTTTCATTTCCCCTTTACCCCTTCACCCTTGTTACTCTCTCAAAATACAAACCTGAACCCATCTTCAACCACAATAACAAAAACAGCAACAACAACAACAACAAAATGCAGCCAATCAGACAGCTAATTCCACCTCCACCTCAGCTGGCGCTAATGGCAAACGGTGACAACAAGCCGATACAAAAGCTTTTGGAACCTTTCAGTAAGGACCAAATTATAAACCTACTCCGTGAAGCAGCGGATAAGCATTGTGATGTGGCAGATCGGATCTGAAAGGTGGCGAATGAGGACCCAGCCCACCGCAAGATCTTTGTCCGCAGTCTCGGCTGGGACACCATCGTGAAAACCCTAACTGTCGTGTTCAATGAATAGGTATTTTGAAACCCATTCATGTTTGTATTTTGAAACCCCAAATCCAAATCCAAACCCGTCCTTACTCGGTCATGGAGTGCAGCGAAGAACAAAATATTCTGTGATGAAGAAAAAAAAAAAAAAAAAAAGAAGGTACTGCAGAGCTGAGACAACAAAAATGCATACAACGAAGAAAACAAATTTCATGATGATCTTAGAAAAGAAAGAGGAAAAGAAATGGTCTGAAGGATAGGCTGTGTTAATGGCAAATGGGTATGGAGAGAAAAGAGTGGCTTGGGAAGAGAAGAGGATAAGGAAGAGGAAAAGAAAAAGGAAACAAAAGAGATGGTTTGAAGGATGAGAGATCTGTTGGTAGTCAATGAACTAGCAAGGAAAAGACAGGACACAGAAAATGGAGGCCACCATGTGAATATATTTACGAAAATGCCATTGGAAACTGAGTTTTAGAAACTGAAAACACCTAAAATGTGTTTTCAGTTTCTATAACTCATCACTCAAAAATCAGAGAATTAAGTGATGAAAACAAAAACTAGAAACACAGCCAAACAAGCTTTCTTGGAATGGGTCCCACTTATTTTGAGTTATGAGCGATGGAAACAGAATTATGGGTGACAGAAACATAAAAACCAAACAGCCCCTAAGTAATTACAGAAGTATTCATGTTAGAGTCCACCATGAAACCAATACAATGATGAAAATCCTCTATCCAAGCTTGATATAATTTATGACTAAATTATTTGATCTAGAAAAAAATTATTAAATTCAAACTAATTTTTTAACATATAAACCTAGACTTTAAAAAAAAAAAAAAAAAAAAAATTATCAGCATATGATTACTTAGAATCTTCAATCTGTAACCAACAGAAACTTAAATTTGTATGCAAATTTTGGGTCAAATAGAGTTCAACAATTAGCTTGGACAAAGTATTCCCACCCTTGATGTATGAGAGAGAGAGAGAGAGAGAGAGAGAGAGATTTCTTGCAATGTCAATAAACTGATAGGGAAGGATACATCACAAGAAGTTTGCAAGTCTTATTTGTTTCCGGCTTCTATACTATACCAATTTACCTTCTATTTCCTTCAATATCATGTTCTACAAAACATTTACTTTGTGTTGTATCAATACATAAAGTGGATGTATCCAAACATTATCAGAGGATGATCTACAACATGATGGGTAAAATCTAGAGCTTCCATTGGGAAAAGTGGACTTCTTTTTCCCCTACATCAACCTGCACTAGCAACTATGTACATGAACTGAAGCTGGAAAAAACATACGATTGTGTTTCACTTCTTGTAAAGAACATTGAGCCACCAGCTTCTTTAGATATTTGGAACGCACTGTCGAAGTTCCAACTCATTTTGAACACTAGGTTTGTGTGTCCAACATTTCTTTTCTAGGCTTGGCAAAAGCATGGCACAATGTTTTCCAACTCCATTAGATTTCCTTATATGGGACTTGCTCTTGATGCCTGCAATGTAAAGCAAAACGGCTTTGATAATGTCTTCTCCACTTTTATCATCATGTAATACACATTATAGTGATAATAAACAAAGCATACTGAGAAGTTGAGGATATAGCTCTGTTCCTACTTCTACCAGGATATCATAGCTTAAGTAACAAATGCATGGAACAAAATATTGCTACTCAGTCTCTATCTCTACTACTGGGTCAACAGAAGGAAACTGCAATTCGAATTTTGAACAGTGAAGCAGCATGCCATCCTTTCAAACCTACTCTATGTGACTTCCTTTTTTGCTAAGCAACTCTCAAAGAATAAAGTTTTCTTGAACCCATTACATGAAGATTCAGGAGACTATTCACATGTATTTTAATCACATAACTCATTTCAGTAGACTATTCACATGTATTTTAATCACATAACTCATTTTCTAAACAAGTCACATGACTATCAAATAGGTTATGTGATTGTAAGTACACATGGATACTCATTTGAGTTGCCATGTAGGGGGGGGTTGGAGGAAAATTCTATCAATCTAGATATGTGACTAATGGGATAAAAGGATTTCAGACAGTATAAGATAATGTGCTGTGTTCAGTTAATTGCACAATAACCAAAGAATTTGTTCAGAGTAGTGGGGCAATAATGTCACACAAGAATATGTACTAGGTATGAAATAGTCATATTTTTTTGCCTCCTATTGGCATCTAAAGGAGAGGTTAGTAGTGGTGAAGGTTCATTTTACCATAAACATGAAAACATATTTAAAATAAATAAAATAGAAACTAATTCTGGATAGAAAAAAGCATCTCTGGATTTTAAATTTCAATTTATTCAAAAGCTTCATCGTATATTTGCTTCAGTTTTAAAGATTCACAGGGCTAAAATGACATGTGTAGCAATCACCATAGAGATTTGAATAGAAGCAAAGTCCCTATGAATAAGAAAGCAGGAAAGCTTCAAGTCGAATTTGAATCCTACTGGAAAATCCTTGGGTGGCCAGCCTAGGGATTTATCATCATAGTTGTCTGTTGAGGACTGGATGAGGGAACAACACATGCCATGAGCTCAAAATTTATTGTGAATAAGGTGTTTGGTACATGTGTTTTGTTGTTTGAAAACATGTGTGGAAATACGTGTGGGTGAAAAAATGTATTGAAATGCGTGTAATGTTGTTTAAAAACTAAAAATGTGTGTTTGAGTGAGTGTACCAAACACCCTCTAAGACACTAGACTTCCATAATCAACCTGAGGAGGCAAGATTAAGTATGAATATTTCCAATGAACTCAAGCTGAAATGCCGTCTCCCCCTTGTAATTTTTAGGAGCAAGATGGAGGGTAGGTCATGAATTCAACAGCATTGGGTGTGTATATTTTACCAATAAAAAAAGAACTAAGTACAAATTTAACTTTATAAACTTAAATTTCATATCAAAAATGAAAAGTTATATATTATTATTATTATTATTATTATTGATCAGTCAAGCAATATACAGAGGATAATGTTAAAATACATTGTGGAAGGGAAATAAGACTTGCTCAGATATTTACCTACAGATAAAAAATAAAAAAATAATAATAAAAAAAAAAAAAAAAAAAAACGGCCCACCCTCCCGTCCCGACAGGAATCTTGTGTTTTGTACACCTAACACTCCCAAGTGTTAGTGTGACATGCATATTCTAGTAAATTGCCTGCTAGGGTCATGAAGGGAGGGATGGTTGTGGGGTCTGTACTTGTACTTATTAGTTTGTGCCAATTACTATCTTGTGTACATATGCTTTGAACCTTAATCAAAATTTAAAGGGATGTTTTGTTTTGACATACTACAATGAAAACGATTGGAGGCCACAAACATATTAACAAAGAAAAAGTTTTCACCGCGGCTTTTGGTTTTGCAGGGTGGGTAAAAAGCATTTTATTTGGTTTACATAACGGAATATACTGGTTTGGTTTAATTTTACACTAGCAGTCAGCAGGGAAAAAAAATCCCCCCCTAAAAAGCACTGTATATTGTTTCCATAATAGAATATACTGGTTTGGTTTAATTTTACATAGCAGTCGGCAGGGAAAAAAAATTCCCCCCCATCCCCCTTTTGTCCTTTTTCTGTTTTCTTGGTTATGGCCGAACACTCATTACTTGACAATGCATGAATACTTCTAAGATAAATGAAGCAGCCAATGCCCTGCTCGGTAATTCTATAATGGCCAAATTGAAGAGCATTTGGTATAACTTGTGCACTTTCCTCCATCTCCTCCATTGATTAGAAAGGGGGTGGGGCGGGGGGGAATAATAACTGCGTGTTAAAACAAAACTGAAGATGAGGCCCTGTACACAAAACCTATGAAATTTTTACAGCAATGTACTTTTCTTTTAGCTTATGCTACAGGGTTTGCACCATTACCATTCATCCTCATTTTTCGTTACTATGCGTTTAAGCCATCTCTGTCCAAGACATACCATTTTGCTATTAGGTTTTTTTTGGGCTGAGTATAGTGTTCCAAAGAGAAGAAGAATTAAAAAACAAAGACAAATGCTATGTTTACAATATTTTTACAACAATATATCCTAAATGATAGGTTGTTATCTATGGGTAAAAAAATGTTGTGAACGTAGCACCTATAATTCAAATTAGAACCAATAATAACTTTTCACCTATGATTTATTACAAAAATGTTGTGGACGTAGCACTTCTCTAAAAACAATAGCCATGAGTTTCGAGAGTATGAGAATTCACTGCACCGTAGCTTCCGAATGCACGGTGGTAGCACAAAATGCCGTTTAGTAATTAGGGTTAAGTTTCTCTGTGGACGTTTGTGCCGTCTGTGGTCCTAGTGATTTGGATGAAAAAAGTGTATCAATACGCATCAAAACCATTGCGAGGTAAATGTGGCGAGAATATTTTATAAACGTTACCACGTGGGTATTTCTGTAAAATTAGTACGATTTGAAATTCATGTGACAGTACACGAAAGAGCCAGGAACCAGCACCTCTAATCCTATGGCTGGCAAACCCGTGAAGAAGATTGAAGGACTAGGACATTCGGCAAACAGAGATTGTTGGATTTGGACAAATGCATGTAGGACCATTGTCTCTGTCTCTTCTGTATTTGCTGTTCATACAACATTGTATTCAATAACAAGAACCAAACTGTTCACACTTCTTCATACAGGGTTCTTAAAGTTGAGTCCACAATTAGTCACAATCTTGGCTAAAATTTAAAGACCTTTTGGGAAGAAAGAGATGAAAAACCAACTAACTTCTTCCTGTGATGATGATGACGAGTATGAGTTATCTAGAATGGTTCATTGCTGGTGGCGTTCGGCTACCAAGTTTGATGAATGTGCTAAGCTCAAGTTTGACCTTCCCAACATTTCAAGTCTAACACCTAGGCTTAAAGTGCTAAGGGAGCTGGAAAGGTTGGCTTTGGTTGCAACTGATGGGCTTCATGAGCTTCGGCACAAGCTGCTCTCGTATCGCTCGGGTGATTTTTGGGTTCCTATAGGAGGGATCAGCAAGGAAGAGATGGATATCCCACCAGCTATTACAATTCTCTTGGTGGGTTTCACTGGTTCTGGCAAAAGCTCACTTGTAAATCTTATGTACAGTGTTCTTGGACGCTCTGGACTCATACCCTTTGCTCAAACAGCACTAGGTAAGCTACGGTTATGTAGGCTCTCTAATTTTGGTCTATAATGTGCATTTTTGTGCCAAGCGCCAACAATATAGTAAAGCTATTTAAACTGTTAATTCAGAGTGGTAAAAACTTCAAATAATTCTAGCATTGAAGTGATATTTTGTTGTGTATTTGTAGGTAGTTCTTCGGATTTCACTACTATGTTTTTGGAAGAGCACAATGTGTTGAGGTCCACACAAAGTGGGTTTTGCGTTTATGATTCAAGGGGCTTTGATTATGCTCAAATGGGTGAGAATCTTGAAGAATTGTCCAATTGGATGACTGAGGGGGTTCATCATAATCAGCCATGTTTAAGACCGGGAGATGATTCATTGACAAAAGCTGATACCGAAATTCTTACCTTGAAATCATCTCCAAAATTTTTGAAGAGGAAAGTGAATTGCGCAATGGTTGTGGCTAACATAGCAGAGATCTATAAAGCTTCAAAAGCTGGTGATTTTAAGCCACTGGAGGCCATTAGAGAGCTCTTCTGCTGTCCTGTTTTACGAAAATCCAGTAAGCCCTCCATAACTTAAGATCTGTTTATTTGAGTACTTTTTTTTTTATGTCCAAGTATATATAATCAAGCAAGATTGTTGGTTAACTTTCTTGGGTCACATGTGATTGTTATGATCTATAGAGGTCATGATAATTATTATGTTGAATTGCAGATGTAAGTTGCATGATAAGCAATATTCAAAGCTTTATTCAATGAGCACAACAAGAGTTCTTGTCTATAAAACGTAATTATTGTCTCTGAAGGTTGCTTTCAATCTATCATATATTAGCTTGCATGACAGACGTGTCACACCAAAGACTAGAAGTTTAACAGTTTGTTATAATCAACCTTTTCTCAATCATGACTAAATTGTATACATCCTAGTCTCCAACAGGAAGAGGATTGTGACATTAAATAATTAATCCCACCTAGAAAATCTACGCTGCAAAGGTCATACTGATTCTGTTTTAGGATCTGTTCTTGCAACAGGTATACTAAGTCATCCGTGTAAGAATTTAATGAGTGAATGTCATGTAATTTAATTTTAAGCCCAACAACCTCATGTGATAGTTGGTCCCACCAACCTCCCACATACTATTCATTCATTTGATTTGATTGTTATGACTTGTGGTATAGCCGTTGTAACTAATAAGAGATACTTATTACTTTAGTCAGTAAATCATGGTAAGTTTGGCATGTCTCCTATTGTAGTGAATACACGCTGATATATTTCATGTTGGATCAATTGTGGCTGCAGATGAGGACCCTTTCTTGATCTTGACACATGGTGACTTGTTATCAACGGAGGAAAGGATTGAAGGTCGACTGAAAATATGTGAATGGCTAGGCGTGTCAGAGACTACAGGGGTGTATGACATTGTGTGCCTCACAGAGTATGGATATCTTGCAGAAGAATCAGACCCCGTCACAGCCTATGCCTTAACTGAAGCTGTTTATAGAGGTTTGCTCGTATCAGATAGGGGCCACTTTCCAAAGAAAAACCTTTGGGACTGGGCAGCGCTCATATTGTCGTGGCTTATGTGCTTCTTTGCTGTTTTCTTCACTTTCCTTGCTGATATTTGCTCCAAACTTGGACAGAGGGATAGACTGAAACGGTGAAGGATGTTGCTCCATAGTGCTAGGAAGCTTTTGTTAGTCTTTAGTTGAGAGTAACAGTACACTAATGCGTCTTTTGCTATTTGTTGTGTGAGGACTAGGTTAGATTTGATATTGGCTAACTCGAATAAGTGTTGTGTAAATAAAATATTGAAACACATTATGTATTCTAATTTATCTTCTGTTTATGGGATGTTCCCTTGACCCCATGAGTCAATGACTGTATTCATGTTGCTTCTAATAAATAAGACCAAGAGTATTTGTGGCTGTTCCTGCCGCATTACACAAATAACTGATTTATTTTTTGGTAATCAGGATAATATCATTAACTAAAAAACATCAACAACTGAGCATTTACGCTCATACACTGTTCCATCGGCATCTAGGGTGAGCAAAAGGGAAACATCACTAGGGGGGAATGGAAAATTACAAAATCATGGGAAAGTAGAGCTGCTCTTCTAGCAAGGGCTTTGGCCTCTCTAGTCTCTATAGCAGTGAAGAACTCTAGTTCTCTGGATCTTCTGCAGACCAGCCTTGCAGTTAGCCATAAAAGTATCATTGCTATTAAAACTACCCTCATCCTTCTGCAATAACTCAACCACCAGCTTGGCATCAAGTTCAATTAAGACACCGGGCAAGTTTAACTCAACACACAAATTAATGCCATCCCCAGTGCCCATAGTTCCACTGCCACACTGGTGGTGTGCCCACTGGCTCTAGAATATCCACACACCCATTCCCCACGATGGTTACAGATTAAACCATCTCCACCCGCTTTGCCTGGGTTACCTAGAGAAGAGCCATCTGAATTTAACTTGAACCAATGCTCCGAAGGAGGCAGCCACCGAACTTGAATAGTTGTCAGTGAGCGGCGGTGTCTTTCATTCACACCGAGAAAGGCGAACTCAGATGCTTTAGCAATTGTTTCAGCCATAAGAGTCTTTTTGTTGTGCTGATTCCTGAAGATAAAATTGTTACGTCTAAGCCACAGACACCACACACCAAAAGTAAAGAGAGTGCTCCAAGTGATGCCCACAGAGGAATGAAGATGAGAAGTATAGTTAATCCGCAGCCAAACCAATAAATTTGCACCATAAAACAGATTGGACTGAATTGGAGGGGGAAAAGAATTCCAGAAATCCCGAGCATGTCGACAATCTCTCAATGTATGAATAATGGATTCTACATCAGCATTACATAACGGGCAGTAGGGAGTTATGTTCAGCCCTCTCATATTCAGAACTTCTCTGGTTGGTATGCTTCGGTGAAAGCATTGCCAAAGAAAACATTTGATCTTGGCAGCGTAGAAATTTTCCAGATCCAATTCCCATGAAATGATCACAATGGGGGTTGTTATGCGTCGTACATGCTAGCTTATAAGCTTCCTTAAGCTCGAACTCCCCATTTGGCGAAGAAGACCAAGAAATTCTGTCTACCCTAGTCGCTGACATGGGGATAGGAGTGGCTTTAATTTTTTGGCCTAAAGAGAGAGGAAGAACAAATGATAAGCACCCCAAATTCTAGAAATTGTTCTGAGTAATATCCCTCAGCAAAATAGTATCCTCATTCCCCTGAAAAGGGCCTGCAATGAGGCTTCTAATAGGTCCATTGCTCAACCATTTGTCATGCCAGAAGGATAATAAACTATTCTTGCCCAAAATCCACTTAATGCCCTTCTTGAATATTGTTTCGTCTTTCCTAAGAGGCTTCCACGTGGTTGAACAAGATCTGTTTTTGAATGCAGAAAGTCTACCTCTTCTAGTATATTTATGCGCAAGAACTTTAGCACATGGTGAATCTTTCTCTTGATGAAATCGCCAGTTGAGTTTGGCAAGTAAAGCCAAATTCTTTTCTTTGGCCAATTGAAGACGAAGACCGCCCTCCTTTTTTGGTTTGGTGATTTTCGACCAACTGACTAGATGGAGCTTCTTTGTTATCCGTTGTACCTCAAATGAAGTTACGACACAATCTATCAATACCTTGGTTAATCTTTGATGGAAGGGCAACACATTGCATTGAGTAATTTGGGATAGTGTAAAGAGTAGCTTGTGTCAAGACAAGCCGTCCAGCAAAATATAGAAGACGAGCTTTCCAACCCACAAGTTTGCCTTGAACCCACTCAATCACCACCCTAAAATCTTGTAGAGACGATGTGTGCTTTGAGGGAAAACCAAGATACTTACCCAATGATGGAGTGGAGTGGAACTCCAATATGTTGCAAAGCTCCTCTCTACAACTATGATCCAAATTAGGTGAGAAAAATACCCAAGATTTCCCAACATTCACCTTTTGGCCAGAAATCTCACAAAACGTGTCTAGCACCTCTCTTACAGTCCAGCAATTTTTAACATCAGCTTTTGCGAATAGAACGAGATCATCCGCGAAGAATAATGAGAAAAAGGCAAACCACCCCTAGAGGCCGAAATTGGATCACACAAATTATCTTCACATTTATCCGTTATGAGTGCCCCAAGGATTTCCATGCATAGGATGAAAAGATAAGGGGAGAGGAGGTCTCTTTGCCTAATACCCCTTAAAGGCTGAAAAGAATCCAGTGCCCCACCATTAAAGAGAATGGAGATGGATGAAGGCGATACACAACTCATAATAAGGGAGATGAGGTTGCTAGGGAACTTAAACAAAGTAAGAGTGTCTTTAATGAAACTTCATTCGAGACGATCATAAGTTTTTTCCAAATCAATTTTAATAGCCATCATTCCTTCCCTACCCTTCTTGTTGGATATTGAGTGAATAAGCTCCTAAATAATGATGGCGTTATCAACACCCTTTTTCTTAGGCACAAACGTTGTTTGAAGTGGAATGACAAGGTACTCTAGGGCTAGTCGAAGGCGAGCCACAATATATAATTACCGACCCATAGGCCTATGCAACACAAATAATTGATGTTTCTCTGTGTTTATGTGATTGAACTATCCACATATATTTGCAAAGTTTAAGGCTGGTCGATTTTCAAATTTCATTTGGATCAGTAAAACCTTTATGGAGGCTGCGTGAGATGCCTTGGGTCTAAAACAAAGACGTACTAATTCATCTGGCTTTTATAACCTATTGCACCATACAATTCCTCTGGATTTCACTTTTTAAAAATTTTTAATTTTTTTCTAACTCTTAACTTTTTATAACCTCCTTATCTTATGATTGATATCAAAAGTTATCTTTTTAACTTTTGATATGAACCGTAACATTTCAATCTGAGTAAATGACACTACTCTTTTGGGTATGGGTGATATAGTCTTTATGTAAATGTATGAAACGATGGGAAAAGTGGCAGTGCTTTGAATTGTGTAACACTGTAACTCTGTTGTATCGGTATATGTTACATCGTTCAGTTGTTCTTTCAAGATCATCCAAACTTGCGTTTCTTTACTCATATGTCATTGAATGGCTAAACTGCTTCTCAGTATTAAGTACAGCTGGCTTGATTTGACAATGGGCTCGTTCATTGTTGCCCCCACACCACGCTGCTCCTCTCTTGTTATATTGAAAATTTGAAATACACGGCTCTTGATTTCATTTATTTAAAAAACTCACTTGCCATGCATGTATGCTTGGCAGTTGGAATCGCTATTGTCAACAACTACTGAACAGGTTGAATGATATGAATATCTCTCTCTATTAATATCTAAATGCTGAGGCATAATACTTCTTGTTATTAAGCTCCAGTTGAGCCACATTAGTATAACATTTTGATTATCTTTGGTCTAATTCGGCCTATTTAGTTTATTTCGGTCTACTTTGGTCCATTTGGTCTATGTTAATTCATATGGTCTACGTCGGTCCATTTCGGTCTAGGTTGTCTCATTCGGTTCATCTCAGAACAATCAGGTCTACTTTGGTCCATTTCGGTCTAATTCAGTCCATCTTAGTCTCCCTTAGTCTTTTTTTTTTTTTTTATATAGAAAAATACTTCAATCTAATTCAATTCTATTTGCTCTACTTTGATCCGTTCGGTCGATCATAAACACACCAAAAGGTGCAAACTACTTGAGTTATAATGTTCTTGGCATATGATAAGTAGTTATTTTAGGAATATCAAATAACTTTAATTAACCAGATGAAAGAGTTTATAAAAGACTATCATGACAGAGAGTTACTTTAGCCTAGCATGTTAAGCAAGTCTGATCTATCAAAATATTTCATAAAAGTAGGCCATAGGTGAAAAGCATGCTTTCTAAACTTGATATCAAGATGTGCGTTTTTTGTTCAAGCACTTCAATAATCATTGTCTGGATTATTTTTCATCTATTCCGTTGCATGCATCATGTAAATTGCTTTTAGCATTAAGATTCTCCATCACTGCTCTTGGAACAACTTATATAAGCATTGCATTAGTTTTTGCCTTATCCAAATTTTTAGTTATAAACTACACAATTTGGATGTATGTGGCAACATACCCTACCTTGTGTGGTTCTTATAATCACATTCGGGATCTCAGTTTCATTTGGCACTGAAACTATTTGTTACGAGGCATGCTTATCTGTATTGAAACTTGCATTAATATCATATATTGTACATATTTTGCAAATGTGTATAAATATTGTACACATTTTGTGTGTCTATAATGTAAGTTTACATTATTAGTGTAATGTAAACCTCATAGCTTTTCTATTAGAATAAAAAATAGTTCTAAACAATATATGATGAAAAAGCAAACAAAAATGTTTATGTTGTGTTTCAACCACAAATGATGAAAAAACTCTATCTCTCTTTTTCCCCCTTAGGAGAATGGAAGTAAATGATGGAATTGCTTATAAACTTAAGCAAATAAATCAAGGACAAAACTTAGGTACAATACTTTAGGTGCTGTTTCTTAGGTTCCCCTTTTAAGATTCTGTAATGTAGCTACTTAACTAAAAACATAAACTTTCATTTCAGGAGAAAAAATTCACATGACAAAATTTTAAGAGGGAAATCTAAGTAACAGCATCTAAGTACTGTATTTAAGTCTTGCTCATAAACCAACCCATAAAATCACTTGGGAATTTTTTTGTGGAGGCAGATCAACAAGAGTTCCCTCTATTCCTCATTGTTGTTTTTAATAGTTTTGTTCTGTCTGGGGTCTTTGGACCACACTACAGGAAAGAAGTGACTGAATGGGTTCCACTCTGGCTTTTCTTTATTCTGTCTGGTCTCTAAGATAAAACACAAATAAAGAAGTGGTTATCTCTATGCGCATATGGACCAGATTATACGGCCGGACTTTGTCTGTTCTTGCACCTTTTATGCCCTTGCACTTGTTTTTTTCTTCCAAATGATTATATTTCATGTTAACTGCTTACCCAATTTTGTTGTTTGAATTCCAAATTCTAAAAACATTTAATTACAAAGTACCAAATTCTCATTATTCTAGCTCCTTCCGGTATCTCTCTTCCATTATCATCTTTTGAGCATTTTCTTAATGTATACTTTGTCTCCAATGCAAGAAGCAAAATCAGTGATGCTCAGCTTTAATTAGCCTTTTAGAAAGGCTGGTAGGAAAGTAATACAGTTAGTTAAAGGGCATTACTAATACCTTATGTTTCTCCCTTAGTTATGGGTTAAATTTGTTGCAAACAAACTATTTTAAACACGCTCTTAAAAGTAATTAAAATTAATTTCAGTTGCTTTTGAGGCGTGGGTAATACTGTGTAAAAACACTTCTCTTTGTTAGTTATTAAGATTTTCTTTGGGTGAAACAATATTGTACTTCTGTGGTTGATCTGACATTTGTTGGCTAAGTTCTTAATGAGACCAAATCTATTTTACTTAAGCTATATATGGTTAAATGAGGATTTTCCTGCGAAGGTGTTGGATGTTGGTAACCAGCATTTGGTTCCTGTACTGTTCTAGAAAAGGAAATTTGGGTTAATTTTGTACTTTGCAATATATATTTCTATTAAGGGGCAAACAGATATACGAGGATTAAAAAAAAAAAAAAATGCTCTTCCCGTTGAAAGTAACAAAAGCACCGTATGGATCACCAAGATGAACAAAT
This sequence comes from Quercus suber, assembly GCF_002906115.3. Taxonomy (NCBI): domain Eukaryota; kingdom Viridiplantae; phylum Streptophyta; class Magnoliopsida; order Fagales; family Fagaceae; genus Quercus; species Quercus suber. Next base: position 43,497 of record NW_027069617.1, read on the forward strand.
TACCAACAAAAAATAAAATAAAATAAAACAAAACAAGTAATTCTTTGAAACTGATTCTTGAATTCTATCATTCTCAAAAAAAAAAAAAAGATTCTTGAATTCTATTTTAAATAACACCTCCTCCTACTTATAAGACTCTCCATAAAATACTTCACAACTTATTATCCAAAAATAATTAAATAAATACTAATGAAGTAAAATATTCAAACAATATATATTTTTTAGTAGTTCGATAATTGAGAAAGAATTTGAATCCTAAATCTTTCTGTTAAAAACATCAACAAGTATAGTTGAGTTACAAAACTTTTGACTTATACCTATAGTAACTATCACTTGCAACGTCAACTCTTCTCGTGGTCCAATCATGTCAAACAATTTATTAATGTTAAATTGAAAGTGTAGCTACAATTCTAACTATAGCTTGTCTTTCATTATAGAGCATCTGTCTAACAAGATCAATTAATTTTGACAAGTTGATCAATATGTAGTTTATGTTGTTGGCTTCAATTTACTTAATTAATAAAATAAAATATAGCTTATATTAAAAATCAATTAGTAGCCCTTAACCGCTCTCGGACAAAACCTTTTCTTGATGAAGTAACATCAACACATTACAAGTGGAAATGGTGGCTTGGCCCCAAGATACTCCGCAAAACGAATTCTGGTTGGCCCAAGGCCCCAAACACTAGGCCACCAATCGCATCGGTACTAACCTCAATCTTACTATCATATCCTCAATTAATATGAAATTCCGACATGTTTGAATAATTTAAATGGCTGAGATTTCTCATGCGGTTAGATTTAACAAAACCTACAAAAAGTACCCGTGTATGGTGCAAAGACAAATGATTCCAATGTTTGGGGAGTTTAAGACTTTAAGTGGTGTTTTCGTCATTTTAGAACATATTAGAGCTAGGGTTTTTGTGCTCTTTGTTTTGCGGCTTTGCTTTGTTTATAATTGGAACTTTGTGTTGGCCTTTATCATTATGTTATTTCTCGCAGCTTCTCTTCCCCTGTTTCGCTCTGTTCGTCTATTTTTTGCCTAAGCCACATTCATCAATACTCAAATTCTTCTGACTTTCTCACTCTCGATCCCAATTCGTCTCAGTTTCTCATTAAGATACTCACTCTCTACCTATGTCTTTAACAAGCATCACCTAAAGGATTTGTTAAACTTACTACACCAACCATTTTTCTCGCTAGCTAGACCACCAACCAAACTTGGCCATTATTACTGGGTTTTGTTCAGCTTCTTAATTAGAATAGTGGGAGTGATCAATCATGGAATCAAAGACAAAAGTGAGTATAGGATCTCTTGCTCTAAAGGGGTTGAGTTCGTTTCTTGTTTAAATGTACACTATTCTATCTTATTGTTCTGACTTGATCACATAACCTTATTCCTTTGAAACAGAGGTCAGAGTCAGAGGACATGAACAGCACACTGTTAGGTGGGGTTGAAGAGCTCAAGAAAAGCTGTACAGATTGTCATACAACAAGAACACCTCTATGGAGGGGTGGTCCAGCTGGGCCAAGGGTAAATGATTAGTCTTATTCATGTTGTGCCCTTTGTTAAATCTCAATCTACGTTTTTTATTTTTTATTTATAATTTACACAACAGAGAAAATGCAGTTGAGCTACAAAACTCGGCTCTCTCTACATTTTTAATATAACAAACTATTAGATTCTTTTCTCATATAATATACAATGTTTGCAGTCACTTTGCAATGCATGTGGGATCAGATACAGAAAGAAGAGGAGGGCGCTTCTGAGCTTGGACAAAGGAGAAGCAGAGAAGTGCAAGAAGAATAGCATTAATAGAAGCAATAAAGGCAAAGTGGGAGTCAGATTGAAGCTGGGATTGATGGCTTTAGGAAGAGAAATGGGCTTGCATAGATCATTGGGGAAGGAGAAGCAGATTATGAGGAAACTAAAAGAAGAAGAACAAGCCGCCATGCTGTTGATGGCTCTATCTTGTGGCTGTGTCTACAACTAGACCAAAGAAAAGAAAAGAGAATCAGAATTTTATTTTTCCCTTCCTTTCTTTGTTTGGGTGGAGGGAAATTAAAGTCTCGGTGGTCTTTTTTACTTTTTAACTTTCTCTTTGACCTTTGGACCCAATCTTGTTACTGCTAAATGGTTCCGTTTTTGAGTCTTCATGAAGAATTGGAAGTGGATGTAAAGGAAAAGCATTTGGGATTTGACACGAAGAGATGGCACTCACAAAGATTGAATTACTTTTTCAGTTTTTTTTTTCCCCCTATGTAAACCTTTGCTTTTTTAGCACGAGGGGACAAATCAATGCATTGTTTGTGCTGCCAAATAAGTAAATAACAAGCTGTTGGTCAATTGACCTGCCTAAATTTGTTCACAAGTTGGATTATTTTTTTAGCTCAGATTTATTCGAAATTTTGAAATATTTATGAGACCGAGGAATAAAATATTAGTAAGAGATTTGTATATTTGTGTTAAGACTTGAAAAAGAGTGTTGAAAGTGTGGGTTTTAATTAGTTTAATTAGTAAAATTTTTTATGATTGTATAAAAAATTTGAGATTTAATTTTGGTTTATATTAAAAATTAATTAGTATCTTAGTCCAATAAAATTATCATTTAAAGTAAATGTCATAAGTTAAAATTAAAAAAAAAAAAATCAAAATTCGGCTCTAGAATCTAGAGTCAAAAGCTGAAGCATGCGGACAAAATTGATATACGAAATCATAATTTTTTTTTTTTTGATGGAAGATATACGAAATCATCATTACTCATTAGTCATTAGGAGCAAACCCGGGTGCAATGCCCAACTAATTTAGTCCATTTCATTAATTGCTCATAACTAATTTAACTAGACTTAGCTTAAGAGTAGTTGATTATTGATGATATGTAAGATCATAATCGTGTATAAGCCAGCAGTTTTCTACCATGAGCACACCTTTTTAAAGTCAAAGTTTCGGGCTTTGAAATTAGAAAATGATAAATTTATAATATTTTTATAATAAATTATGTAGTAAATTATTATTAATTTTAATTTTAATTTATTATTGAAATTATTTTTTAATTATCAATAATAACTCGTAATAACTTGTTACTTATAGGATTTGTCGTAAAAATGTTGTAAAAATATTTTGAACATAGTATTTCTCTTAAAATTATTTCATATATTTATTAAGCTACATCTAGTGAATAGGTTGTAGTATAGTATTGGTGGTATCTAGAACCAAAAACTAGGGATTATTGTGATCTAGACTATCTTTAATTTAATGCAAAATGCATGCAAAAAAGTGCTAAAAATACAATATTTTTACAATATGGATGCATTGTATTTTAATTAAAAAACTTATACAATACTTAAAGAAATATATCTAAAATTTTTCCACACTATCCGTGAATTTTTACATGCTATGGAGGCGTTGAATTTTGATTCTATTCATCTATGAATGAAAGTGATTCCTTCTTCAAAAAGAAAAAAAGAAAGTATTCAATTATTTGCTGTACTAATTGAATTTAATCATCCTAAAAAATAAGATTACATTATTTATAATTTTTGAGTAGATACAATCATGTAAACTGGATCAGCATCAGGTGCAATACCTCAATTTTTTTCACAATTTTTTTAACTTTTTTTACTTTTTAACTTTAATTTTTTTATTTTTTTTAATATATTTTATTTAATGACTGAGATTAAAAATTACTTTTTCAACTTTTAATCTCAGCCTTTGATAAGCTATTGCACCAGGTGCAATACCCTAGGTATTGCACCTGATGTAAATCCCATGTAAACTAATCGATGCAAAGCATGACATGAACTAAGAGCTGACCAAATCTTCGAGTGCCTGCCATATCATTCCAGAAGCTTACTCTACTTTCCACTTTCTACTTTCTGGATACTGTGGAACCAATTTCTCCATCTTTCTAGGCTTTTGCCTGGAATAGATCTCCACGCTTCTGGATGCCTCTCATAGTGATAAAAGTACAACAAGGCACTATTAACTGCTCCCACGTCATTACTATAACACACGTGTCTTCTTCACATAACTCTCTTTAATTTCAAAACCTTGTGATCCATTTCTTAGTCTCCAGACTCTCCACTTCTCAATTAGATCAAAACCAAAGAAACCCAAAAAATTAATAATAGGCAAAGCCAAAATGCAATCAAGATTAGCAGGTACAGCAACAAGGTGGCCTTGGGTTTTATCTCAAGCCAACAAAAAACAAGCTCTACGTAGAGGACTTGCCTCAGCCTCGGCTGGTCGCACTGCTGATCCTGCCATTCACTCCGGTGAGGTTGAAGCTGGCCCTGCTGTTCATTATAGAAAACCCGAAGTAAGATTCTTTCTTGGCTAAAAAATAATAATTTTCATTCTTTGAATTGGGTCTAATTTTGATTTTTAATCTTTTAATTATCTTAATTCTTCAAAGTTTTATTATATCTCAACTCATACTTTCATAGTCTTTTCAATAAAGATTTCTAACAATCAAATTATTATAAATAAATATATAAATAATTCACGCTTGAGCCAAAAAAAAAATGCATTACATATATATATATGTTTGAATTTAATTGAAATGTACAACTGTAATCTTGTTTTTGGAAAATTTGTGGAGTGTCAATTTTAATCATTCTATTTATATTTTATTTGTTCCAATATTCGAAAAGTGTCAATTATACCATTAACATAACTTTATAAGTTTAAAAACGAACTCAATAACTTTTTAAGTTAAACCAAATGAAGGCACTTCTTTTCAGGATTCTTTTCTCTCCGAGCTTAAACTTGAAATATGTAAATTAAGTTTGAGAATTTGTTATTCACAAATTCATATATGAAATTCATAGGGCCAAGGAAACGTGGTGGATGCTGATACTGAGAATCAAGAAATAGAACTGAAACGCAGTAAAGAAACGGGACCATTAGTGCCTCCTGGAACGCCTTATAGTTATGGTTCTCCGCCGAGGCTAGAGAGCACTGGTTTAAGCCAAGCCTCGAACCCCATCACTCAGCAAAAGCGTAGCCATGCAACGAGCCTAGAAGAAGTGAGTTGTGCAGGGCTTGACGGCACACCATGGCCAGAGGAGATAGAAAAAGAGCAGAGTGACAGAGAGAGACAAGCTGAAGATGACACAGAATACTACAAGCATCGCAAGGCCTCGCCTTTGTCAGAGATCAAAATGGTTGATACAAGAAAGCCTATTACAAGGGTAACTGATGGGACAGCTGATGCTTCGAAATTTGAGGTTGGGGGAGATGTGATTGGGTGGAGGCCGGAGCAGCTTGACACGGCGGAGGAGGCGCTTAAGAGAGCCGTTCAGATTTGGAGGCAGAATGCCATGCGTGGAGACCCGGATCTTCCCCACGGACGGGTTCTTAGAGAGCTTCGTGGTGAATGGTTTTGAGGTGCTGTACTAAACAAAATGGCTTTTGTAATTTTAGAACTTCAATATCTACTGGTGTTTTTCTTTTCTTCTTTTTAATGAAAGGTTTTAGAAAAAATATCATTAATGTTGTGAAGGTATTAGCATATCTTTGGACACTGCCCCGGCAATGGGTCTTCAAATGCAACAAAGATTTAGCATGATCACCCCATTTTTTGAATTTAATGGCTTATGTCGATATTAACTTATCTACACAATTAAGTCTTAATTGTTATTACGATTAGCCAATTAACATATGCATAGATACACGATTATAATAGCAAATTCAAATCAAACACGGCGAAGTGTTTATGAAGATAAAAACTTAAAACTGAGCAAACAATTATCTGGGGTCTACAGCCAATTTATTAACAAGGATAGTTGTAATTCATCTCATTTACAAGCCCTTCAAGATATATAAATGACAACATATTCGAGGTTTTTATTCATGTCACCAACTAATTGTACCCATCTTTTTTCCTTACTCGTCACTGGTTTCTATATCTTAAGTCTCCTTTGTCACTCCAAGACCTTTGAAGGTTTGAGATTGCTCCAATGGTTTTCAGCACTAAACAACAACAAAGAACACTCAAGGTTTTCGTATGTGTGTAGTTTTAATCTCCTTTTAAAGTATTTGTAAATTTGAGAGGGTGAAGGTAGATAGAACAAATGCGTTTTTGCTCTAGAATTAAAGGGTTGCTCTTTAGCTCTTCAATATGAGAATTTGGTGTAAAATCTAGTGGGTTAAGATCCTTTTATGAAAGGGCTCAGTCGATGGGTAAGGAGAGTGCGACTTAACAAATTTTTCTTAGGTTCGCAATCTTGCTTGACCAAGTGAGGGGCAAGTGTTGGACAATATCACTAGATAACTATTTTTTCAAAAACTATACTTTGCTTAACATGCAAATTTCCCTCAAATGAGATTTTCATTTGCAGCAACTTTAACTTCAGCTCTTGACTTCTCAACCAAATACAAAGTAGCCTACAAATATAAAAGTTACAGTTTCACTATAGGCGGAACAACAAGTTAGCCTAGTGAAATTACCAGCTTCCCTCGTGGGTATGTCCCTGGGGGGTCCACCACTGTGTTTGTTCCGCGTGGTTGGGACTGGCTGGTGCCCCTGGTAACTGGGTAGATCCCCGGTTCGCCATCCCTTCAGTGGGAAAAGGGTTTAAAGCACCAGTCTCAGACGGCTGGGGGCCATGATGCTGCATCAACAGCTAGCCTCATCATTCACTGGTTTCTATATATTAAGTCTCCTTTGTCACTCCAAGACCTTTGAAGGTTTGGGATTGCTCCAATGGTTTTCAGCACTAAACAACAACAAAGAACACTCAAGGTTTTCGTATGTGTGTAGTTTTAATCTCCTTTTAAAGTATTTGTAAATTTGAGAGGGTGAAGGTAGATAGAACAAATGCGTTTTTGCTCTAGAATTAAAGGGTTGCTCTTTAGCTCTTCAATATGAGAATTTGGTGTAAAATCTAGTGGGTTAAGATCCTTATATGAAAGGGCTCAGTCGATGGGTAAGGAGAGTGCGACTTAACAAATTTTTCTTAGGTTCGCAATCTTGCTTGACCAAGTGAGGGGCAAGTGTTGGACAATATCACTAGATAACTATTTTTAAAAAACTATACTTTGCTTAACATGCAAATTTCCCTCAAATGAGATTTTCATTTGCAGCAACTTTAACTTCAGCTCTTGACTTCTCAACCAAATACAAAGTAGCCTACAAATATAAAAGTTACAATAAAAAATTCAAAATACAAATAAGAAAAAATACATGAAATTTTGGCACTTTATATGCCAACACTAAGATCATAATCAGCATTACCAAAACTAGGCAAATCTAACTTGAATGTTGTAAAGATGTTGTCACTATATATATCCTCACTCTCAAAAATAGAATCTTGAATTATTATTTCAATGAAAATAGAAATAACTCGAGGATGGCAACTGATAATGCTTTAAAATGTATACTTGTTATATATTTATGTGGGCGTTATCTCTTTATTACTATGCTTAATTTGTATAATTAAGTCATAATTTGCATTAGTCCCTATTATTTATCTTTACATAATTTCTTGAATAAGATGCTATTCATTGTGTGTAATTTTCTACTTCCAGAAAATCATGTGAGAAAGATGAGTTTACAGGAATTTGTGAGAGAATGGATGCCAATCTAGAATTAAAGTGGAGTTAAAGGACCATGCTTAAATGTCTAAGGAGGTGCAGCTGGAGTGCTTGGATCGTCTACCATGATTAGAAGTTTCAAATAAGGAAAGAAATCAAAAAGGCAAAATCTGAAAAGGAAAAATTTGATTTGAGTACTGATTAGTATTTTGGGCGTATCTCTCTCCTCAAAATCCAGTTGATACAAGGCTAGATGGGTTGGAACCGTGACTTAAATATCTACAACTTTCCAATTTTGAGTTTTTGGAAATTCTCAATTTTTGAAGGCCGAAATTAACTCACAAGTTACTGCTGTAAACTTGGACGGAAATTAAAATAGTAAAAGTTTTATATTCTTTGGACACTTAGACGTTAGGGTTTTGAAGGGAGGTTGTGTAGAACAAATTGGGTAGAGAAAACCTTGTATTTTCCTTTTTCTAATGGCAGCCTAAACTCTTTGCTAGAGCTAGGGGTTATGTTTTTTCTATACGGTATGAATATTCAATGTAATTCTTTCTAGTATTTTATCAACGACATATTTGATTGTTCAATTAGATTTCTTTTGATGTATTAGTTCTTCCATGCTTTCAATAAGTTCAATCATGTTTTTCTTATTGTTTAGATGAATTTCTAATAGTTTCAAACATAAATTAGGTTTTAAAGTGAATGAGTTTTTCTGAAAACTTTTCTAACCGTGTTATTAGTCGAGGTTATCATGCGTTCTTGAATTGTCTCAGTTCAACTGAATCATAAGTTTTTAATTGTATAAGAACAATCAAATATGAAATATATATTTTCTTGTATCACAAAGAATCTTATATCGATATAGGAAAACACTTCGATGCCTTGGTATTTACATTATTGATTTAAATCAATTTTTATTATTATTCTTGTTAACAATCACCAAGCAAAAGTACTTTTCTTCTTCACCCAAATTGTTGTTTAATTATATTGTCTTTGAATTTACCATGTTCCTTGTAGTTCGACCTCGATACTCTAAGAATTATATTGCTACGATCTCCTGCACTTGGGAGTGAGCAAGTAGCAACTAAAACCAAACAAAATCAAAGGTTTTTTTTTTTTTTAGGTGGTGTGTAATATAAATAATATGTCATACTTTTTCTATTCCACTTTATATTCTACTCATCACAATTTACTATGTATTCTTTTGTTTTTTTTTTTTTTAAGAAAATAACCAAAGTTTAAAAGGTAAAAAAATCTCACATGTGACATATTATGTTTGGTAGAGTATAGGTGAAACACAAAAAGTGAGATAGAAAATTTGCATTCATTTGTGAGGGGTTATGGTACATTGTGGAAAATTTTGGGGCTGTTTAGTTGAGTGGTTTAAACAATAGTTTTCGTTATTTAAATAACAAAATACATATTTTTACAACACTTAAACAACGTTGTTACAATAGCATTACCAAACGAACCCTTTATTTATGATTAACTCAAAAATTTATTTTTGAGGCCCACTTTCCTTCACTTAAGCTCATTTACAACATCAACTCATTTGTTTGAATCTTTGTCCTTTTATTTTAATTTATTCTTTTGTAGGCTAGATATCTTGCTCACGTTATGGGCTTAAGTGACGCGTTATTTTTCTCCAAAAAAGAAAAAGGACACGTTATGGGCTTGGGTTAGAGTTTTATGAGTTTGGGAAATTTAGGGCATGTTTGGGTTTTTTTTTTTTTTTTTTTTTTTTTTTTTTTTTTCTCATTACTCATCACTCAATTTTCGTCACTCATCACTTATCACTTAAAATACACCAATTTCCTATACCCACCCGTTTGGCACATTTTTTCAGCTTCTCATCTCTCAGTTTTTTATACTTTTTGTGGGACCCACGCCTGACTCCTCACTCAGTGATTTCTGTTAGCCTACCCACGGAACCCTTGGAACCCCACATATTTTCTTCACTTCTCATTTCCCCTTCCCCCTTCAGCCATGTTTATTCTTGTACTTTTTCTTCATCTACCTCCTCCTTCTTCTCTATCAAACCCAAAACCCCATTTCCCAAAACCCCATTTCATCAAAGCCTCCACAAACTCATCACTCATCACTTAAAATACCCCAATTTCCTATACCCACCTGTTTGGCACATTTTTTTCAGCTTCTCATCACTCAATTTTTTATACTTTTTGTGGGACCCACGCTTGACTCCTCACTCAATGATTTCTATTAGCCTACCCATGGAACCCTCAGAACCCCACATATTTTCTTCACTTCTCACTTCCCTTTCCCCCTTCAGGCATGTTTATTCTTGTTCTTTTTCTTCATCTACCTCCTCCTCCTTCTCCATCAAACCCAAAACCACATCTCCAAAACCCCATTTCCCAAAACCTCATTTCATCAAAGCCTCCACAAACCCGTCTCCTCCACCGCAACAACAGCCAAAACCCATCTCAGTCTCTAAACCCTGCCGCCCATTTAACGAAAACATCCGCGACGAGGCTTGGTGCAACAACTCAACATGGTGCAACAACCCAACATACTCCCACCTCTTTTCCGCCAAGCACATCCCTTTCAACCCAGACCCATCTCACCAAACCTTCGACGATTGGTGCAGTAGCGTAAGAAGGCTTTTTCCAAGGTCGGGGCAGCGCAGGTTGGGTGAGCTCTAATCAGTGACTGCGTGCGTGAAGAGGTGATTATTCTTGTTCTTCTTCTTCATCTACCTCCTCCTTCTCCTCCATCAAACCCAAAACCCCATTTCATCAAAGCCTCCACAAACCCATCTACTCCACCGCAACAACAGCCAAAATTCAGGTACCCAAATCAAAGTTTCAACAAAAACCCACTTGTATTTATAGCTTAATAATTGATAATTTGGTCATTTTTGTGTAGATTTGGATTAGTATGGAGTCTTTGAAATCGGCTGGTTTTTTTTTTGTGTGGATGCACATGTTTGTGGATTTGTGTTTGTGTGTTAGAGAAAAGATCGTAAGAAGTGAAGAAAGAAAGAAAGAAAGGAAAAGAAGAAAAAAAAGAAAAAAAGAAAAAGAAAAGAAGATGAAGAAGACCAAACCAGACTCAGTGCGAAAGGGAAAAGAAAAAAAAAAGAAGAAGAAGACCAGTGTGAAAGGAAAAAGAAAAAAAGAAGAAGAAGAAGACCACCCAAACTCACCGAACCCAGTGAAAAAAAAAAGTCAAAAGTTGCAGCTGGACCTCTGATTGTGGGTCCCTCAATGTGTGTATATTTACCAAAATGCCATCATAACTCAGTTTTCAGTTTTTTTAACTCATCACTCAAGAATCAGAGAATTGAGTGATGGAAACAAAAACTGAAAACATCCCCAAACAAACCATTCAGCCATGGGACCCACATATTTTGAGTTATGGGTGATGGAAACTGAAAATCCAAACACCCCCTTATTCATCCTTCTTCCGTACTTTGGATCTTGTGATTGATCTACTCACACATTTGTTTTAATTATATTAAACACAGTCATGACTAATGCATGGATGGACCCTTTATGGTCCCTCCTTAGATTCTCATCCACATGGTAGGTAAAGACTAGTGCGTGGATGGACCCTTCCCCTTTCTCGGACTTTGCCCACGGGCTCCATTCCATACTCGGATCTTACCCCTCGCACAATATTCTACATCTATACATACCTAGGAAACTTAAGTTTTGTCCTTAATGTTTTACTATTAGCATAAATCTTTTTAAGACATTTCTATTTTTAAACAAAAAGAGGGTTTGAGATGCAGTGACTAGAAATTGGTAAACTGCATTCACTTGCAGTTTTGTAGAATTTAACAAACATTGTTTTTCACATAAGAATTACTAGTAGGACCAAGAACTTCAAGCAGTCGACGCTGCCTCAGTTCTGTTTGTTCTCTTGTAGTGATAAAAAAATCATGCAAAATGTGGATGAAATTAGGGCAATCTTCTTTTTCTATCTTTTAGGATTAATAATTTTTGTTCATTTTGTTTGTTACTAAAGCTGGAGGTACCAATACCATAGAAGATAAAACACCGACAAATGGTGCGGTCACCAATACACATGGCACACTCCTATCTCCATCTCCCTCTCCCTCTCCGTCACAACCAAGCCCACATTGTCTTTATATTTCTCTCCCTCAACCCAATTCCTCACTCTTTCTACCACTTTGGTCTGAAATTTGATGAAACAGTAGTCAAACAAAGGAATAGCAAACCTCACAAAAATGTTGCCTTCACTTTTCACCCTCCTTCTCATCATTTTACACTGCAACCTCTCCTTAGCCACACCATCAACTCCAACAAAAACAACAACAGATTCCAATAAAAACCAAACAGTGTCCAAAAAAGACCAAATAGCATGCACAGTGTGCAATGAATGTGAAAACCCATGTCCTGTGCCATCACCACCACCACCAGTGGTTGAGTACCCGCCACCGCCACCGCCTGCTCTGCCGCCACCAGAACTCCAGGAATGCCCGCCGCCACCACAACTTCCGTGTCCTGGTAATTGTTACACACCATCACCACCATCAGGGCCTACAGTGGAACCATTTCCACCAAATGGACCAAAACCGTACCCATCACCCCCAAACCCAATGGTTCCTTACTTTCCATATTACTATTACTACCCTCCAGGGTCTACCATATCTAATTCTCTGCATTTGAAATTGAACCCATTTGTTTCCTCCATTGTTATTTTCCTTACTTCTCTCTTATGCTTCTTCTAGATGCATTTTATTAACTGGTTTTAAGTGGTGGGTCTTAGTGGCTCTCTCTCTCTTAATTCTTTGTCAGTTAAATTTCGAGGCTGAGAAATTTTCTGTAGAAAGAATTGGTGATATATTTACTATTTAGCATTCCTCCTTTAGATCATGCCACGCTTCCAATTGGAGAAAAAGAAGTTCAAATAAGGCTTGGTGGTTGAAGAAATCTTTCTTCCTTTCTATTTGTAAATTGTAATGTATTCTACTCTTATCATGTTATGTTATTAACGTTGAAAAATAAATCAATTTATAATATTCTTGTTATTATGTGCTCGCTCGTTACTCATTTTCCTTTTATTTATTTTTTTAGTTTATATGCATTACTAATTCATGTTCTCAAAGGCTTTTTTTTAGTAAACTTTTTTCTTTGAATATTCATTTGCATATTTCACGAAGTCACTCCGTTTGTCTCAGTTTAGTTTTTCATATGAAAATTTGAGGTATAAATTTGTTAAAATATCCATTTTAAACGTATAACTATAGTTTTGTAAAATAATTAATTAGCATAAGCAAAATAATCTGTATCACATAGTACTCAATTTTCAAAGTCACCGCGTTAAACCTTTTTTCTTTTAATTTTCCTTTTATAATCCCATACTTAAGTGGTGAGAAATTTAAACTTTAGATATTTTAAATAAAAATACAAAAAAAATCAGTTTAAGTACAAAACTCTTGACATCATTATGTTTAACCTGATTTTCTACTAAAGGTATAACTGTATCACTATTTTAAAAGGTATAAAACTATATATTTGTACAATAATTAGCATAAGAAAAATAATATGTATCACATGGTTCTCAATTTTCAAAGTCATCCACTCATCGTGTATTCGTGTTTAACCTTTTTTTTTTTTTTCTTCTTTTTATAATTCAATATTTAAGTGAGGAGAGATTTAATCTTTAGATATTTTCTGTAAACAACCAAAAAAAAAAAAAAAAAAGCCAGTTTAGGAACAATACTCTTGGCATCATTGTGTTCAACTTGATTTTACTCTAAAGAATCAAAATGAAAATCTTATGGAGAATTATTAAATTATTTCTTTGCATCAGTAGGTTTATTGTTTTTAAAAGGACCCAGTTAAAAAAACACAGCTTAATCAGTTAATTATTGTCAAGCCTTGGTATTGTCTCGTTATAATAATATTATTATCCCATTAATTAGTAACATCAATAAAGCGAACAACATCAAATTTTATTTTATTTTATTTTTTATTATACTGAGATAAATTTAGGTAGCAAAAAAATAAAAAGTAAAAAAAGGAGGATATCTGGATATGGTTCACAGCTTTTGAAGGAAGAGTGAAATGAGGTGATTCTTTTTTATGAGAGACTTGAAGCTCATTGTGCGCACCAATACGGATCATGTCCATCATTTTTCGTAGGTTATAATGCAAGGCAATTGACGCCAAGTACCAATGGATCCAGATAGGGTTTCTAGTTTTCAGAAATGTGCTCTCTGCTCTCATCACATGCCAGTGGAATATTTTTATCATGTTCTACTCCTAACTTTGTTTTGAGTATAAAGGGGTGAACGAAATGACATAACGCAATGGAGATCGGGACGAGAGAGAGGATAATGGGCTCGTGGGTGGGCATATTGCTGCGGGTCCACCGTCGAAGTGCAAGGATTTGGCTCTTCTGTAGTAGTAATTGTACGTGCTTCTGTTATAAAGTATGCATCGCTCACTTCATAAAAAAAAAAAAAAGGGTATACATGGCCCATTGCATAGGCAGGTTACATTTTGTGTGGTGTTCTATCGAGAAGAAGCTATCTATATGATTAGTGGTTAGCTCAAGTGATAAAGTTTCTGATTCTTGAATAAGAGATTTGGGTTTAATTCCCGTTTACCTCAAAAATTGATTAGTGTCTTAATCTGATGATAAAAAACTATCATTATGAGTGGACGCTATAGATTGAAATTCTCTCTAAAAAGAAGTTATTGGTAGAATATAAAGTAAGAAAACCAATAAAGTGGGACAAATAATTTGTATTCTTTAACAAAGAAGCATGAAGGAATAGAAATTGTGGGGCCAAAGAATTTGGCAACCCCGGCTCATTTTATACTGAGCCCAAGGCCCACGTCGAGGAAGAAGGAAAGTCCGAGGATAAACGAAGAAGACCCAAATTGCCAAGGAGCATCGCCGAGGACAATCCTGTCCTCAGTCAACCAAGATCATGGAAAGAAAGAGCAGCACGCCATCAAAGGCAGCCTCCCAGAGTATTCCAAAAAGACGGATGAGCGCAATGGGTCAGCCATGGGAGCATGGTGGAGGAGCAATTCAAGGAAAAACTGTCACCTTCGCATTAAATGCCCACAACTAACATTCTGACCGCATTGATGAGGAAATGATTCCTGAACAGTGCTACCTCGGTTACCGCAGCTCACAGAACGTCAGAGAGGGCGTTTGATGGAACAGACACTCAAGTATATACTTAGATGATCAACAAGTGGAAGGTCAAGATCGTTTAAAGAGAACTATATAATAGGAGAAACCCACCATAGAGGGCAGGTGGTTGGAAAAAGGGAGAAAAAGCACTATGGCAATCTCAAGAACTCTTGTAACCATTGTCACCCAATATATACAAGAGCAGAGCTCCTCGAATTGTGCCGAGGAAAAACTTTCTTTGATAAACTTAGTTCATTCCTATTTAAAAAATAAAAAATAAAATAAAATAAAAAACTCATTCTTACTGTTATCCATGCACTAAAATTTAGCTCTTTGACCCATTCTCTATAAATTTATTGTACTGGGTTCATTGGGCCAAGATCCCACTCATTTTTGGGCTTAGTCTGAAAATCGTGACCTTACAATTGGCGCCGTCTGTGGGAAGAGCTTGTGTGATAATCAGTGCAACGAGTAGTTAAGATAGGATCAGACCCTCATCGACCAGAGTCCTTGGGGAAAGCCATTATGGTGGCCAGTTTACTATGCGAGTAAGATACTACATGAGGCACACACAGTTGTTGCCCTAGCTTAGCTTCTGCTTAAGTCTATACTTCGAAAAGCGGATTATACAGGGAGGATTGCTAAATAGGGGACAGTTCTAGGGGCTTCTGATATCAAGTACATGCCTCGTACCTCTGTCTGGGGTCCAGTCCTAGCGAATCTAGCGGTCGAGTTCGTTGGACCTCCATTAGAGGAAGTGGCAGCAACACAGAGCGATTCAAGGAGGCTCCGCAGCGAGGCTGGTTCTGGAGAGTATATATTGACATCTTCTAATCTACCAAAGTGGTTAAACGGAACCTTAGCTATGACGAGTCCTCGAACCTCCTGCTTTAGGGGAATTAACACACACTAGCAATTATCTAAGTGTTGGTTAGAACTAAGGTCTTGCATGACTCCTCGGACCACAAACTTATGGGGAAACTAACAACTTTTGACAATGATCTAAGTGTTGGACAGAACCAAGATCTTGCATGGCTCCTCGGACCACAAACCTATGAAGAAACTAATAACTTTTGACAGTTATCCAAGTGTTAGACAGAACTAAGGTCTTGCATGGTTTTCAAACTCAAACTTATGGGGAAACTAACAACTTTTGACAATTATCTAAGTGTTAGAAAAAACCAAGGTCTTACATGGCTCCTCGAACCACAAACCTATAGGGAAACTAATAACTTTTGACAATTATCTAAGTGTTGGACAGAACCAAGGTCTTGCATGGCTCCTCGGACCACAAACCTATGGGGAAACTAATAACTTTTGACAGTTATCCAAGTGTTAGACAGAACCAAAGTCTTGCACGATCCTCGGACTCAAACCTATGGAAAAACTAACAACTTTTGACAATTATCTAAGTGTTGGATAGAACTAAGGTCTTGCATGGCTCTTCGAACCACAAACCTATGGGAAAACTAATAACTTTTGACAGTTATCCAAGTGTTAGATAGAACCAAGATCTTACATGATCCTCGAACTCAAACTTATGGGGAAACTAACAACTTTTGACAATTATCTAAGTGTTGGATAGAACCAAGTTCTTGTATAGCTCTTCGGACCACAAACCTATGGGGAAACTAATAACTTTTGACAGTTATCCAAATGTTAGACAGAACCAAGGTCTTGCATGGTCCTCGAACTCAAACCTATAGGGAAACTAACAACTTTTGACAATTATCTAAGTGTTGGATAGAACCAAGGTCTTGCATGACTCTTCGGACCACAAACCTATGGGGAAACTAATAACTTTTGACTTTTATCCAAGTGTTAGACAGAACCAAGGTCTTGCATGGTCCTCGGACTCAAACCTATGTGGAAACTAACAACTTTTGACAATTATCTAAGTATTGGATAGAACCAAGGTCTTGCATGGCTCTTCGGACCACAAACCTATGGGGAAATTAAAATTTTTGACAGTTATCCAAATGTTAGACAGACCAAGATCTTACATGGTCCTCAAACTCAAATCTATGGGGAAACTAACAATTCTTGACAATTATCTAAGAGTTGGACAGAACCAAGGTCTTGCATGGCTCCTCGGGCCACAAACCTATGGGGAAACTAATAACTTTTGACAGTTATCCAAGTGTTAGACAAAACCAAGGTCTTGCACAGTCCTCAGACTCAAACCTATGGGGAAACTAACAGCTCTTGACAATTATCTAAGTGTTGGACAGAACCAAGGTCTTTTATAGCTCCTCGGACCACAAACCTATGGGAAAATAAAAACTTTCGGCAAGCACTTAAGGGTTGAACAGAATCAGGGTATTGTACGAATCCTTGGACCACATGCTTTGGGAAAATTAATGCTATGACATCTCTTTACAAGTGCTTAAACAGAACCTAAGGTGTGCCTGGATCCTCAGATCAAACGCTTGGGGAAAACCGACGCCATGACGTCATTATAAATGCTGAACAGAGCCTTAATGCACAATGGTCCCCTCGGATGACTTACTTTAAATCCAACATCCTTTCATGGTTGCACATTTGTGATATAGAGCACATGGTTATGTTCCTGATTATTCCTACATAGTTAATTTATTTAAAGTTAACAGCCGAGTGCTATTGTCAGTTTTGTTAAAGTCAAGATGACAACTTTTTGTTACCGTTAACAACACCAGTTCCAAGTCCCATTGGAGGGAAAAATAACAACACACACATTAAATAATTACTGCTATGAAAGGAAAAATTCATAAAGTAAAAAGTGCAGTCCTTTTTATTAAATAAAGGAAAGGTACATCATACACCAAATGGCTTAGGCAAGCTTATTTTAAAGATAACTATAAAAAGAGAGGCTAAGGCAGGCTTGTTTTAAAGCTAACTATAAAAAGAGAAAGCCATGGGAATGGTAGATTCGCAATCTTGTTCCAGCAGCAATTGAGCTAGTATGGGCGGTATCGACGATGAGAAAGAAGAAGAGGCGGAAGCGCCTGATGGCCCCATTTCTTCTAACTGCAAGATGTCCTACCATCAAGGTGAGACCCAAGCTTTGTCGCACCGAAAGTCTGATGTGATCTACGCCTGCTTCGGTTCTTAGCTAAAGGAGATGGATCTTCTTTCTTGCTCGGTTGAAAGGTAGGAACATCTTTGGCCTCTACTTCCTTTGCCTCAACTGCGTCGTCCAGGATCTGGGCGGCATTCTTGGTTCTTAAAAGGGGTTTAGCTTCCTTGCCCTTGCCTTTATCCAAGGTCATCTCATTCCCTAGGTCTTGATCACGATCTTGGCAAGGTCCTTGGAAATGCTTGAAGGGTTGAAAACTTGAAGTTTCTGCCAAACTCAAGGATTTGTAAATGTGAAAGAACGATTCTCCTAGAGTGCCTTATATAGAAGGCGAAATCTAGCGAAACTTAATTCGCACGGAATTCAAAGAAAGAGTTACAAACGAAATAACTCCTGCCCAATTTCCGAAGAAATCCTTGAATGTTAGATTTCGCTTCACAAAAGTATTAATGAAGGCATGCTCCATATACCGAAGCGCCAGGAACGTGCCTTGGGTAGGTGAAGAGACTTAGGTACTGACGGAAGACAAGACTTGACAAGCCGTGACAAAGACCCGAGGACATCAAAATTCTCATCTCCATCCGAGGAGCTGAACAGCAAGATTTTGAGGGGCTATTGTGGGGCCAAAGAATTTGGCAACCCTAGCCCATTTTATACTGAGTTCAAGGCCCACGCCAAGGAAGAAGGAAGTCCGAGGACAAACGAAGAAGGCCCAAATTGCTGAGGAGCATCACCGAGGACAATCCTGTCCTCGGTCAACCAAGATCATGGAAGGGAAGAGCGACACGCCATCAAAGGCAGCCTCACAAAGCATTCCAAAAAAAAGGACAAGTGTAATGGGTCAACCATAGGAGCATGGTGGAGGAGCAATTCAAGGAAAAACTGTCACATTTGCATTAAATGCCCACAACTAACGTTCTGACCGCATTGATGAGGAAATGACTCTTGAACAATACTACCTCGGTTACCGCAACTCACAGAACGCTAGAGAGGGCGTCTGATGGGACAGACACTCAAGTATAGGCTTGAATGATCAACAAGTGGAAGGTCAAGATCGTTTAAAGAAGACTATATAATAGGAGAAACCCACCATAGAGGGCAGGTGGTTGGAAAAAGGGAGAAAAAGCACTATGGCGATCTCAAGAACTCTTGTAACTATTGTCACCCAATATATACAAGAGTAGAGCTCCTCGAATTGTGCCGATGACAAACTTTCTTTGATAAACTTAGTTCATTTCTGTTTAAAAAAAAAAAAAAAAACTCATTCTTACTGTTATCCATGCACTAAAACCTAGCTCTTTGACCCACTCTTTATAAATTTATTGCACTGGGTTCATTAGGCTAAGATCCCACTCATTTTTGGGTTTAGTCCGAAAATCGTGACCTTACAAAAATCATCTATATATTCCATCAAAAGAAAAGAAAAGAAAAGAAAAGAAATCATCTATATTATTTTTTGTGTTTTACTTTATATTCTGCCAGTTATGAAATCCCATGTGTCTTTTTTTTTTTTTTTTTAAATTCTAAATCGGTAATTTTATAAAGAAAATAAAAAGAATAAATAGACTTTATGCTCCATCAATTGTGATATTCAATGTGTTCAATTTTATTTTTCATTTTAAATTTCAGTTATTTTATAATAAAAAAATTTTAAAAAATTAAATAGACTTTGTGATCCACCATTTATGATATTCCATGTGTTTGATTTTTTTTTTTTCATTATTTTAAAATTTAGTTATTTGAGACATACAAGGAAGAAAAGATGAACTTTTAACACAAAAGTACATCATAGATTCTACTAAAAAAATTATTATAACTTTTAAGGGAGAATGATACCTATCATAATATACTATCTTAAACAGTATTTGACAATTATGGCATTTCACTTTAATGTGTCAAAAGAGTTGCAAACGGCCCAAGTTTTTACTAAACAAAAAGGAGGTTTCAGTGAAGACAAAGAATGGAGTGTAGATCTTGGATCTGATCTATCATGCATTGTCGATTACTTAATGGGTGGGTTATTGTCTATTGCATTTTCTTGTCATTTTTTTTTTTTTTGGGGGGTGGGGGTGGGGGGGGTTGTTTTTGTCTTGTCATTTGTTTTGGCAATAACAAATCATTTTGATCTTATCACCAATAGGAGATGTAATGGGTGTAATAGTAATTCAATTAATAAATTTATTATCAAATAAAATATTTGAGATTTAATTCAAACAAAATATAAATTCTACCGAATGAATCAAAAGAGTGCAAAATAAAGCAAAGACGTGCATCGTGGCATTTTGAAGTTGAATTTCATTCCTTATAATGAAAGCTAATAAAGAGTAGCATAAATGTATAGAGACAGTGGAAATACAGGTCTTCCTTGCTTCAAAGTCACGCAGGGAAAGGAAATAGGTATGATGGCAAAATTCGTAATAAAAGAACCCCACCCCCCAATCCCGATGTACAGGTTATTTTCACATTTATATATTGAGCCCTCATTCGGTGCTAACCAAATTCTCTCCTACTTTAATTAAAATGCCACTCATAATTGCTAAGCAATCAAATTCATGCTTTATAAGCTGGTAACAACCAGATGCCAAGCATCCCTATTGTCAACAAGGTGCTGCAATAGGAAAATGTGACCTGTATTTAAAGCAAAAGCCAATTGAGCAACAACAAAAATTGACTATTGGCAACAAATTATTCGCAATCAAGCGCGTAAAGAAAATCACACTTAGAGATATTCGCCCAATTTATCAACATGACAAGTCGACTTAATCTAATTCAACCAGATGTTGGAAAGGTTTGTTTTTTGGGTTGGTGGGATGGAAATTTTTATTTGAAATTTGGTTTGAGTTCGCAAAATTTCAACCTAAGTAAACTCAATCTAATGTTAAAAAAAAAAAAAGAATATTCAATTTATCAATTGATGTATTTTAAATTTTTGAGTCTTAGTTTAAATTTGTTAATTTGATCTATTTTGGCATGTTAAATTTAATTTAATTTAATAATATTAGAAACTTTTACTCATTTGTGTAAATTGTAATTATTTATTGAATAATATACTTTATATAGTTTAATGAAAACCTATTTTTTAAAATGATCCCAACTCAATCCATATACTCCCTCAAAAAAAACTCAATCCATATGAGTTGGGTTGAATTAGATTTTAGAAGTATTATGAATGGGTTGAGTTAGAAATTTCTTAACTCGAAAATATTGGGTTGAATAACCTATACTTAACCCAACTTGAAGCCATGCACATCACTAAATTCACACTAAACTAGATTGAGAAAGCAATTTTGTTTTTAGTCAAATCCACCCCCTCTAATTTCCGGTTCCATTTCATCAATATCCTTTCAATGAACTGCAATTTCCCCAAAGAGTTCTCCAATGGCCACAGAAGTACATAAAAACAACATTAAGCAAGATTAACTAAAAAGTAAGAATTACTTTAACCAAACATAAATTTCATTTATCATTCAACATCAACTACAAACACAAACCACATTCCACAACCATATCCAATGGACCACATATAAACTTAAGGAGTACCACATAGGAGTATATACCATATAGTACCTAGGTAGCAACAAAGTTAAACAATACAACATTTTCTATCTTAAATCTTAATAAATACTACTACTACTATTCAAGAACAACACTAGCTAGTTCTTTGAAGCACTCTTCCTCTTCATTGGTGTCAAGTTCTTCTTCTTCTTCAATCCTCTGGAGTCTTAACCTGACTTAACCTCTTCATCTTCTTCGCACCCGCCACTGCCTTCTTTTTCTTCTTCTCTGGGGTCTTAACCTGATTGAGCCTCTTGGTTTTCAAACCCTTCTCCGAAATCTTATTGGCCTCGTTTTCCTTGGGCGTCACAGCCTTCTTAGCGTCATTTTTGCCCTTCTTTTTCTGGGTCTCTTTCACAGCCAACTTGAAAGAGTTCTTGATTTTCATAAGCCTCTCCGACTTGACAAACTTCTTCAACTGCACAGATAAGACTTTCTTGAAGTTTTGTGGCAACTCTTTCTTGTACTTGTCATCTATGAACTTCGCTATCGCTGGTTGGCTCGACCCTGTCCGGTCCTTTAGTGTTAATATCGCCTCGCTTATCATCTACCAAAAAAAAAACATCAAAATTAACATCAAAATTATTGTTCAAAAATAAAATTTAAAAAGCAAAGATTAAACGGGATTTTAAGGGACCTCAAAGTATGGAGGATGGAGGGTCGAGTTGGACTGGAATTGGTGGCTTTGTTTTCGTTGTCCTTGCTTGATTTCGCCATTTCTGAAAGTCTTTTGGAGTAAGGAAAAAAAAACTGTTTTGTGTGTGTACTTTTGTAAGAGAGATTAAAGACTTTTAAGAGGGATTTTGTGATGGTATTTGAATTTCAATTTTGGATTTGGATTTGTAATGGCGGGATGGTTGTGGGTCACGTAGGGGTATTTGATTGGTGGGTTTGTGAGGCGAGAAATGGGCCGTTTTTCACTCTCCAAGTTATACATTTTCCACTTTGGATTTGGACTCCAAATTCGTATTTGTATTTGTGTGTGTGATCGTGGGCTAAAAATTGGTGATAAGATCAAAATGATTTGTNTAAGATTTAAGATAGAAAATGTTGTATTGTTTAACTTTGTTGCTACCTAGGTACTATATGGTATATACTCCTATGTGGTACTCCTTAAGTTTATATGTGGTCCATTGGATATGGTTGTGGAATGTGGTTTGTGTTTGTAGTTGATGTTGAATGATAAATGAAATTTATGTTTGGTTAAAGTAATTCTTACTTTTAGTTAATCTTGCTTAATGTTGTTTTTATGTACTTCTGTGGCCATTGGAGAACTCTTTGGGGAAATTGCAGTTCATTGAAAGGATATTGATGAAATGGAACCGGAAATTAGAGGGGGTGGATTTGACTAAAAACAAAATTGCTTTCTCAATCTAGTTTAGTGTGAATTTAGTGATGTGCATGGCTTCAAGTTGGGTTAAGTATAGGTTATTCAACCCAATATTTTCGAGTTAAGAAATTTCTAACTCAACCCAATTCATAATACTTCTAAAATCTAATTCAACCCAACTCATATGGATTGAGTTTTTTTTGAGGGAGTATATGGATTGAGTTGGGATCATTTTAAAAAATAGGTTTTCATTAAACTATATAAGTATATTATTCAATAAATAATTACAATTTACACAAATGAGTAAAAGTTTCTAATATTATTAAATTAAATTAAATTTAACATGCCAAAATAGATCAAATTAACAAATTTAAACTAAGACTCAAAAATTTAAAATACATCAATTGATAAATTGAATATTCTTTTTTTTTTTTTAACATTAGATTGAGTTTACTTAGGTTGAAATTTTGCGAACTCAAACCAAATTTCAAATAAAAATTTCCATCCCACCAACCCAAAAAACAAACCTTTCCAACATCTGGTTGAATTAGATTAAGTCGACTTGTCATGTTGATAAATTGGGCGAATATCTCTAAGTGTGATTTTCTTTACGCGCTTGATTGCGAATAATTTTGTTGCCAATAGTCAATTTTTTGTTGTTGCTCAATTGGCTTTTGCTTTAAATACAGGTCACATTTTCCTATTGCAGCACCTTGTTGACAATAGGGATGCTTGGCCATCTTGGTTGTTACCAGCTTATAAAGCATGAATTGATTGCTTAGCAATTATGAGTGGCATTTAATTAAAGTAGGAGAGAATTTGGTTAGCACCGAATGAGGGCTCAATTAATAAATGTGAAAATAACCTGTACATCGGGATTGGGGGGTGGGGGTTCTTTTATTACGAATTTTGCCATCATACCTATTTTTCCTTTCCCTGGGTGACTTTTGAAGCCAAGGAAGACCTGTATTTCCACTGTCTCTATACATTTATGCTACTCTTAATTAGCTTTCATTATAAGGAATGAAATTCAACTTCAAAATGCCACGATGCACGTCTTTGCTTTATTTTGCACTCTTTTGATTCATTCGGAAGAATTTATATTTATGTTAGAAATTAAATCTCAAATATTTTATTTGATAATAAAAAAATTTTATAATTGAATTAACTTAAACACATTACATCTCTTTTTTAAAAGTGGTTGGATAAAAGCAATCTGAAAAAGAAGTACCGTTCGTGCACAAAAAGAATTAATTAATGGCAATTTAAGAAGTAAAGCAATTTTTCTTTCAAAGATATTGCAATTTATTAATGTTTCGGCTGAGGGAGGCATGCCTAGATCTCAGACTGCCGACCTCTTAATGTTAACGCGTCCTCAGATTAATTTTGGGTACCACCACTGTCTTTGGCACAAAGCACAACCTTATGGGACGTGGGCCACACCGACCTATGCATGCCTCCTTAGCGAAGCCTTGAAAATCAATTCCAACCGTGTCCACAAAATAGGCAAATTTTATTGCTCATCTACACTCAACTATGATGCACAAATATTAAAAAAAAAATTTCTCCTACATTCGTGTATATGGTGCAGAGTGAGTGTTGAAATAAGCAGCTTAGTGTTCTATATTTTAAACATATCTTACATTGTCAAAAAAATACGAATAAACAAAATGAACCACAAAAAATTATCCAAACTACAACATGTCTCCAATTGGTGGTAGCAATAAATTTTATCTTGTTGTAGCCACATTAAATTCTTTTGGTGAAATTCCCATTCCCTTGTTCCATTGAAAACTTAGTTGATGAAAAACCATGTTCTATGAATTCCCACACATTCAAAATAAATATGTAAATTACCAAATCCAATGAATATAATAGATATAGAAATCTAAACAACATATAGAGGGGGGGGGGGGGGGGGGGGGGGGGNAACAGGAAAATTTATGGAACAACTTTTGGGCTTCTTCAATTACAATAGCAAGTAGTAATCTAAAGAGCCAATAACAACATGAAAGTAAAAACAAATGAGAAATTTACATATCTATTCACAAATGTAACTATGAAAATCCATCACTATGAGGATTAGTACTCATAGAGGCATTTTCACAAACACATGGCATGTTACACTCACAAACATCCATAGAAGCATACAAAACACTATCCATGGCAAAACACACACGGGGTTAAGGATCACACTTAGGTAATGAAACCAAAACAAATGTACCCTCTATGATACCAATTGAAAGCTCGAAAATGTGTTGAAAATACAAGAGCTGTTTAAACCCCCAAATTAAAGTTACGGCTCGATTGATTTTACACAAATTTAATACTAAGTGTGGAATAGTGTAAAAGCGAGTGGATAAATAAACAAGCTACTTTAATCCATAATTAAAGTAACACAGCAGTAAAATGAAATGTAAAAGAGCATGGAAGAAAGATGCAAACACAAGATAACACACCGATATGTTATCAAAGAGGAAACCGAAGAACTCGGCGAAAAACCTATTCGTCGCCCCCCAAGCGGAAATCGATTCACTAGACAATCAGTTGAGATACATGGGTTAGCAAGGGACTCTTCAAGCCTAATCTACCCCATGTACCTAAGCCCTCCAGCTCTTACTCCAAAAAGATTTCTCGGAACTGTGTCTTGTCTAGTTCTCCGAATCCCACAACAAGCTCCATGTTGCATCTGCCATCCTTGACTTCTTCCAATGCTTCCTAACAGCTCCAAAACACTCTCTACACTTTGTATAGGTGTGGGTTGTGTTTGAGTACAAATTTCCTCTCAAGGTATAATTATGGAAGAGCGATGGAGAAGAGGCTACAATGGTTTCTCACTAAGGATGAGTAGCTCTCTGTCAACAAGATGGGTATGTATGTTGTAGAAAACCTATCTAGTGTTTTTCTCTCTAAATTGGCATCCTTTACATTTGTGGGTAATGAGGGTATAAATAGTATGGGTGAAGAGTAAGAAAGTCTTTCTTTAAAATCCTTCAGGCAGAATGTTTCGCGACTATCTTGCGGGAAGGCCTTACCCGCGAGACACTCGCGAAAACGACGGTCTGACACGATTCTTCAACTTACAGTCATGTGCTTCTCACATGGCTCTTTCGCGGGTTAGCTTTCAACGAGACACTCACAAGATCTACTGATTCTTCATTTAAGCTTGAGTCTTCACCAACTTGATACGAAACCCAATACAATAAAATCTCACAAAATACAAGGAAATAAATTAAAACAATTACAACACTTTTTGTCATGGAATAAAACCAACATAAAACATAGTTGTAAATCACAACTTTACACCAACGACTTCGTCCAGCCTCATTAAGGTGGTGTTAGTGATGGATTTGTTGATGTTCAATTAGAATGCACAACATCTTCATTTAAATTTGCTAGGCTTCCCATTAAAATGTGATTACCACCCAAAGTTTGTTGTCTTTGTCTTGAGTAATTAGCACAATGTCTTGCCAATCAAATATTTTTGCTTTCATTGTCTTCTTTTTGTCTTCTTAGGCTAGCATAATATCCTCATCGTTCTCGACATTCTATGCCATCGGTATTCACCATTGCTGTTCATTTCTACATAAAATTAAATTAAATTTATAGTGGTCATTGCACATACATACACATTAAGCAATAGATCTTTCATTGTCACAAATATGGTGTATTAAAACCTTAAAAAGTTGAACTAATTTTGAACAAATCACATGTGAATTGTAATAATATGTGCAATTGTAATAAAATTTTAGTAAAAGTGGAAGCATGTGCTAACGCTCTGTTTGTTTCACTGGAAAACTTCCTATAAGGTAGTTTTCCACATTTTCTAGTGTTAAGTAACATAAAAAATAAAAAATTGGTCAATGGAAAACTATCTTTGGTCAACGGAGAACTCTTATAAAAATAAGGCTTATTTTCAATATCTAAAATAAAAAATTGGAAAACAATCTCTCTCATGCGGCGCATAATTCCTATAAATATTATCTTCTTCTGACTCAGGAAACAATATTTTCTTTTGCTCATTTAGCCTTTCTCACAATAAACTCTCTCATTTCTTCTCTTTCCTTTGTTTTTTCTCTCTTCTCACACCCTCACTATCACGCCATCTAGCCTCTTCTCTTCCCATAGATTTCTCTCTCTATCTGCCTCTCTTCTCTTTTTTCTCCTTATTTCTTCTCCCTTCTATAACACCATTTTTTAATAAGGTTTTTTTTTTTTTTTTCTCCTCATAGATCCGTCAACAGTTCTATAAATGTTTTTGGTATTTATCAAGGTATTTGGCCTATGTGGCATTTTGAACTATTTAAAATGGAACTTATGGGTATAATGGTTATTTTGAATTATGAGAAGTATGGTTAATATCTATATATATATATATATATATTGTTGTTGATTTGTGCCACTATAGTACACTTCCAGTGTACTTGGTTGGTTTTTTTCTAATAAAATTTCTTACGTTACTTATCAAAAATATTGTTCATATGCATGAACATGATGAGTATTTGAGATCATGAAAATTAGACAACTAATTTTGATTTTATTTGTTGTCAAAATTTTAGTTTGAAAACTAAATTCATTCTTTGTTTTTTTTTATTATTTATTTATATTGATTACATTAGGTGGGTTTACACAATACACATATTATACATGTTTTAAATTATACAAGAAATGTTATAAAAATTGTGGATACCAAACACCAGAAAATGTTCTCAAGCACATTTTCAAGGTTGTTATCAAACACCAGAAAATGAGATAATTTTCCAGAAGATGCTCTCTAGAAAATGAACTATTTTCCAGAAAACGTTAATACTGAAACAAACAGAGCGTCAGTTTAGTAAAGTAAGAGTTTGTAAAATAGGAGAAATAAGTACACTTCTTAAAATTATTAAATTATTATTTTAGGTTGAGGTTTTAAGAATATATTTAGATTTAGGTTATAAATTGTTAGATCAATGTGACCAAAATATAATTTAGAAAATGTCTAAATTTTATTTTCCAAACTCATTTCTACTTAAAATTAGATAAAATTTGTTGGACTCATTTAACACACTTTAAAACAAAATCATGCCTTTTTGTGAGGCCCAGTTCAAGTTCTAGTTAGCCAGAGAGATCGGCTTACCCATTGGAGCTAATACTAATATTTTATATTGCTTTTTTCATGGGTTTTTTTTTTTTAACTTTTTTTTATGTAGAATTCTACAGTTATATTCAAATTTAAGCCCAAGTTAGTCCGGTCCATTTTACAGCCCCAAATAATAAGCGTGGTAGAGTGCAAGGCCAATTGAATTGTGTCTACCATCTAAAATATAAAATATGCTTAAATAATAGTATTACTAAGTTAAAATTGTTAAAGCCCATATCTATTCCTTTTTATTATTAGTACTAAATTTAGCCCGATATTTGAGAATTCTTCATTTTGATATCATTCATTTATCCAAACTTTTATTTACATCTCTTTTCTCAATTGTGTCTTATTTTTATTGAAGAGAAAATTTTGATTTATTTATGGGAGTTATATACTTGTCTTTAATCCTAACATTTAGCCATTTACTACACTTCCATAACAAAAGTCAAAAAGAGCTACAATTCAGGTCTTAACAGCTACCTTTAAAACCAAGAAACTATACATAACATTTTGTATGGAAATAAAAATAGATGTGGGTTTTTTTTTGAGAAAAATGGACATAACTGTTATTTGTTTATGATAGTCCTAGATTAATGTAACTACTTAGTACACATCCATAATAAAACAAAGTACAAAATTTTAATAGTTTTTATTTATTTTTGTTACGGTAAAATGCTCACATTTTTTTTTTTGTGTTAGGTTTCTTTTAGTCTTTTATTTTTGTTATATGAAAAGCATCTAAGATCCATGTATTTTATTTTATTTATGGTAGTTAACAATTTTTGTTTAATCGTAAAATGTAGTGTTTTAATCTTAAAACTTAGCCATGTACTCACATCCATAACAAAAAGTTAAAAAGAGCTTCAATTTAAGATTTAGCAACTACACTACCGCACATTCTTACTATAATGGTCACTTTGCAAGTATAAGTGCTTGTAGGGTGTGCGTGACAAGATCTGGGGTTCAAGTCTCCAGGAGGAAGCTTCACATACATATACACTTAGATTAAGTTAAAGCAGAATTTATATCTTGTATAAAAATAAATAAATAAATAAATAAAGATTTAGCAACTAATTTTCTTTTTTTTTTTTAGTGGTAAAAGGCTCACATTTTTTTTTATAGTTTTTTTGTTAAAGGAAAGTCTCGAGGATGCTAGATCCAAGTTTTTTTTTTTTTTGGGTGTTGTTGTTCTTTTTATAAAAAAAAAAATTATTTATGGCAGTTATCATTTTTTGTTTAATCCTAAAATGTAGTTTTTTAATCCTAAAATTTAGCCACTTACTTCACATCCATAACAGAAGTAATAAAGACGATACAACAACAACAACAACAACAACAACAACAACAACAACAAAAACTTAAATTTAAAATTTTGTAAACACATTTTTTTTTAACAGTAAAAGGCTCGCATTTTCTTGTTTTTGTTTTTATTTATTTTTTTTTGTATTAAAGGAAAGGATCCAAGATCCACTTCTTTTTTTTTTCTGTTTTTTTTAAAAAAATTTTAATAACAGTTATCAATTTTTGTTTAATCCTAAAATTTAGCCTCTTACTATTAAGGGTTGAAATTTTTGTTCACGGGTCGAGTTCGTGTCGTTTAAAACTATGAGTATTCGGCTATATGGGTTGACCCGAACCCAACCTATTTAATAAACGATTCAAGAATCCTCAACCTAAACACAACTTATTTAATAAACTGGCCGACCTGACCCGACACATTTAACTCGTTTAATTAACAAGTGATGTAAAGATCAATACAAATAACCCGTTTAATAATCTATTTGATTCATAGGTCATACCTAACCTATATAATTTTTATCAATTTCCATATATCTAAAATTAAAATACAATTACAACCATAAATATAGTAATAAACATATAAAAAAAACAACCATAAATTAAGTAATAATATCAAGATAACTAATATCTTTATAAGCTAAACAAGTCAAACGGGTTAGACAAGTTCGCATGTTGAACACGAACACAATCCATTTATTAAACAGGTTAACCGTGTTAACCCAAATATGACCTGAACCTATTTAGCCTCAACCCATGATCTGTTTATAAACGGGTTAGTTGTATCAGGTCTGCTGGTCGTGTCAGATTTTGTCATCCCTAACAAAAGTTATCAACTACCTTTAAAACCAAGAAAAGGTACATAACATTTTTGATAGAATAGTAAATTAATAATTATAAAAAAAATGTAAATTTAATTTCACATAGAATTATACAAATGATAAATATAATTTTTGTTACAAAAGAAATTTTTTTACAACAATTTCTTAGATAACAACCACTTCATGTGAGGTTTGAATCATATAGCAATTCTTGTAAAGTCTCTCACCCGAACTTATCTAATATTTCATTACAATGCCTCCTCAATGCAATCCAATAAATTTGTGTGTACATCAACTTGAGAGAGATAAAATAATTAGCATTAAACCTAGTATTTAAAAGAGAGAGAGAGAGAGAGAGGAAACTTTAATCAACAAACCAAATAGCTAGCATGCGTGTTATTAAAGATAATAGTATAGGTTTGTAAGAGTTTTTGTTTGATTTAAATTGGGAAACCAAGTAGTAGTGTAATCCCCTAAAAAAAGAGTAACATAAATTTCTTTAAAAAAAAAAAAAAAACCAGTAGTATAATCCCCTCAGGATAAAAAAAAGTTTGTGTTTGATTGCAGGCCAAAACAAAAAGAAAGAGCCCTTACCAATATCCTCTCAAAAATAAAAGTAACATAAATTCATATAAATAAAAAACAAACCAAGTAGCGTAATCCCCTCCAAAAAAAAGTAGTGTGAATAAATTTTAAAAAAAAAAACAAAAAAAGAGTTTGTGTTTGATTGCATGTCCAAACTAAGAGAAAGAGTTCTTACCAATATCCTTTCTCAAGTAGCCGGTTCAAGCACAAAATCTCCTTTTTGAAATTTTTAAGTCAACCATGGGTAATAAGCAACTATCAAATACGTTTGAATCCCTAATCACATTCACCCAAAAGTAAGTACTCCTCAAACTATGAATAGTTGGCAGCCATGGTAGGTAAGAACTCAACGAAAGTCAATGATAAACACACACAAAAAAAAAAAAAAAAATGGAACTTGCAAAAAATAGAACCAGAAAAGTTGTTGGAGCCTTTGACAATGACTGTTTAAATTGTTTAGAAACCAAATATGAAAGTAAAACGAGAAGAAAGAAGAGGAAGTAGAGTTAAATTGAATATTTTCAATATGAAGAAGAATGAGGGATAAAACTGGCAAAATGTACGTGAGTTTGTGGGTCTTAAAGTATAGGAGTGTTAATATACATATTTATTCTCGTTAGTTGAAAACTTTAAGTGAGCATGATAAGGTTATTTTAGGCATCGAAATTGAGAATCTCAAACAGGTAAAGCTCCTTAAATAGTAGTGTGTGTATATATATATATATATATATATAGCCAAAAAAATAAATAAATAAATAAAAACCTTTACCATTAATCCAAAGTAAATCCAAAAGGCATAAAAGAAACATTCACCTTCTAAAAAGCAAATCCAAATAGCAAAAAGTCGATTAGACCAAAATCACTCATGGCTCAGGCAAAGTCACCACTTCATCTTCCCCACAGCAACAATTTGTCGAAATTTATTACCAAGCACCGCATGTAGCCATTTTCTTTTTCTTTTATCAAAATTTTGAACAGTAACAAAGAGTTACGGTGAATATTTTTTGTTTTTCTAGCTATTGTGCTGGTTAATTCAGCTGAAAATGGATTCATAAAGCCGGATGTGAGTACTCTGCATATGCTATGTTAATTGAATTGATGCTGATGGCAGTCTTACCTAAAAAATGTTGACAGTGATGGCAATATATGAAGGTTCTAGTAATAACTCATTAGAAACTCACTACAAAGGAACTCTCATTACTAGAATCTTTATATGGTCCATGCCTTAGTGATGATAGTTGTATTATTCATAATTTGGTAGTACATTATTAATAATAGCTTGTAAAATGGGCGTACAACTAACCTAACTTCTTTCTATGCCCCTTGCCCTTGGGTTAAAGGGCACCCCATCCACAATGGATGGGTAGTCCACATCTCATATTGAATTGTTTGTTAAGGATTGGGGTATCCCCACAAATCAACACACAACCCCTCCCAGCATGCTATCTAGTTCTTCTCCATACAAACAACCACTTTTACAAAAGAAATCTCTCTCTCTCAAAAAAAAAAAAAAAAAAAAAAAAAAAAAAAAAAAAACCTAACTTCTTTCTAAAAAATGAAGTCTCCTAACTTTCTTTTAATAATGAAAAAAAAAATCAAATTTGGCTACAAATTTAGCTGTAACTTAAGGCTACAACTCTCACTTAAAAATTAACATGGCTATATATTTTGAAAATCAAACCGTTGAAATGAATGTTCTTTATGTTCTTACCATACATGTCAAATTTCGTACCAATCGAATATTATTTACCATTGATCTATAAGCTTATGGGCTATAGCTTTAGACTACAATAAATTAAGAGAAAGAGGAGACTCCTAAGTTCTAACTTAAAGGACAAAGTTTAGCTACAAAATTGGTTGTAGTTTAAGACTACAACCTTATTTAATAAAATAAACATTATTACATATTTTGAAAATCTAACCATTGAATTACATGTTCTTTAAGCTCTTAATACACATTTCAAATTTTAGGTCAATCAGATATTATTTACTATATGATCTATAAACTTATATTTTATGCATAATTTTAAAATACAAAAAGTTGCAATTTAAACAATTTATTGATAACATAGCTATTGATCTTTAATTTTCTAGAAATTTTGCAAATATAGAGAATATAAGAAAAAGATTTCATCCAATGGTGAATTTGTCAAAATTTACTTTCAATAAAAAGATATTGAGTAAAGTTGTAGTATAATATTACAACCAATTTTGTAACTAAACTTTGTTCTAACTTAAATTATACTTTCAGCTCACCCATTAGTGAAGACATATTTATGGGCCCATCCTATCACAACTCACAAGCATAAGTCATTTTTTCCACAAGTGAGAGAGCTCAGATTCAATCCACGGGCTTGTTCCTTCACTTTAAATTGTAGTAAGAAAGCTTGTAACCCTTGTGATGCAAGTAATTTTTTATTTTTTTTATTCTATATCAATTATATAAATAAATCTATATATTTATTTAAAAGTATATTTATTTTCAGTATAACAAAAAGAAATAAACAATATTGTAGTTTTCGCATCAATATATATATATAGTAGTTAATGTAAAGTAATAACACTAACTCCTTAAATAAATTGTTTGTGTATGAAAATAATATGAGTAAATGAGAAGAGTAAACATTCGGTCAGGCTGTGGCTAAAACCGTTTTTACTGCCAATAAGAAGCTGCCTCGTCATTAATTAAAATATCTTTTCTCTTTCTCTCTTACTCTCTCTCTTGTCTTCTCCGTTTCACAGAGTCTCTCTCTTCTCTCTTTTTTTTCTTTCTTTCTCACTTGTTCTCTTCCTCTCCAGCCCTCTCACCCATGCATTTCTTCTCTACTAAATTAAATCCAATTAAAAGCTTCAAGGCCATCAGCCCCTCCCCTTCTCAACTCTCTGAAACTCTCTTCTCTCTAAAACTCTCCTCTCTCAACCCTTCGCTTGCTTGGTGCTTGTGGGTTTTGTGTAGATTTTTTTTTTTTTTTTGTGGGTTTCTGTGTGTATGGTGTTCCGTGGTGGTTGGGTGTTGCTGTGGTGGTGGGTGGGTTTTTGCTTGGTTGTGGGGGTGAGGTGGAGGGCGTGAATTTGTGAATCAGCGTGGTGGAAGTCTGGTTTGTGGATCGTCGTGGTGGAGGCCTGAGTTTTTGGATCGCGCATGAGTGGAGGGTGTGGGTTGGCGTGGTAAATACGTCGTGGTGGAGGTCTAACCTTGCTTTGTGTTATTGGTGGCTGAGTATGCTTTGGGTAGATCGGTAACATGGAGTTTTTGTGCGATTAGAGATGGTGGTGGGGATTGGGGTTGCTAGGTTTTTTTTTGGGTGGTTGCCGGGGGGTGTGTGTGGTGTGGGGTGGTGGATGGGTGTTAGAGGTGTGGTGGTGGTGTGTGTATCGGTGGTGGAGACTAGGGTTGCTGTTTTTTTTTTTTTGTGTTGGGGTGTGCTTGGGTGTGTGTGGTGGTGGGGTGGTGGGTGGGTGTTAGAGGTGGTGGTGGTGGTGTGTGTATCGGTGGTGGGACTGTGGATTGTTGGGTTTTTTTTTTTTTTTTTTTGGGTGGTTGCTATGGGGTGTGTGTGGAAGTGAGAAAGAAAGAAAAACAGAGAGAGAAGAGAGAGACCTGTGAGACGGAGAAGACAAGAGAGACTATGATGACGTGGCAGCCTCCTATTGGCTGGCGTAAAACACTGGTTTTACGCCACAGCCTGACAGAATGTTTACTCAAATGAGAAGTATCAATACCCACATAATTTTAAGATATGAAATTGGATTAAATAGTTTGTTTCAAGAATCTTACATAAACGAATTATATTAAATAGGTATATAACTACTGCAATTAAATTTAGGAATTAAAAAATATCACTTAATATTAATTACAAATTAAATTGGTAACAATTGTACCAAATTTATGCATGATTGAATTATAAAGAATTAATTATGTGTTCATTGAATTGAATTATTGGAGATATTATTCCTTCTGTACAAATTTTGTGTGTGTGTGTGTATATATATGGAAAATTAATAGATACTCTCGGAGTATTATAAATGCGTATTCTTCCCTCTCACATGAATGGTGGATCCAACCATGAATTTAATTAGTGGGATCCACCATTTATGTGAGAGAAGTGAGTACGCATTTATTGTACTCCGAGAGTACACAATAATTTCCCTATATATGTGTGTGTGTGTGTGTGTGTGTGTGTGTGTTTTAAGAATAGATGCAATAGGATTTTGATCATATGTTGTGTGGTTTATGATAATTGCTCTTTATGATCAAATCCGTACACCAATTATTTTCTTTATCGATATATGCAAGATTCAATCAAAGTCCCTAATTCGTCAATAATACTTTACTGGATGAGTTAATTAAAATTCATATTCATGTTTAAATTAAAAATAGTAGTTTTGGAAGTTAGTATCTTTTTTTGTTTTTCTTTTTATAATTTGATAATTGGGTAGGGGGAATTTAAGTCCTGGGCATTTCTGTTGGAACACCAAAAAGTGCTACTTAAAATACAAGGATATTTACGAAGCTTTGGAAGAAATTTAATATTCTTTACGAAAGTACATGCTCAAATAACTAATATTATCATGGGAAAGAGCTAATATTTTTTCCTTGAACGAAGTCAAGTAGAATTATTGATTAAAATGAGATATCTAATAGAATATTGATGAATTAATTCTTATTATTATTTATATAATTAACATTATTATTATTATGAATCAAGATTGAGGGTGAGAGAGAAATAGAGAGGATGGAAGTAGAATTAGAGCGATTTAGCCTAATGACTTTTATCCATTTACAATAGAAAGTCCTAAAGAACTTGATCTTTTCATTTGTCGTGAATTTATAATTGCTATAAACCACACTTAGTCCTGCTATTGCAAAACCACAAAACCTCTTGATATTTTACAAATAATTAACTCACTAGTCACTACAACCAAATGTATTTTTGGTAATGAAAATTTTTGTCACCAAATGTCTTCATTTCATCACCTATAACATTTGACCCAATCTCACTTTACCTATTTGTAATTTGAAAATTTTCACTTTCCTTATTTGAGGTTGGCTTTATTATTACACCGTCAAAATCCATCTCACTCTTTTCTATCATAAAAACACTTTTTAAGACTAAAATATAATATAAAACGAATAAAGAGACTCTATAGAAAAACACCAAAATATTACATTAATAAAGCTCACAACCATGAATTGAAGGACAAGGTGAGGTACAAAATATTACATTTATTTTAGGTAAAAATGTAAAACTGACCATCTAACTTTCACATTTTTTCATTTCAGTCCTCTAACTTTCAATTTTTGTCAATGCAAGATTCCGTTACAACTCAGTTAGTGGCTATCGTTAGAACTCCTGAAAAGACGCCGTTTTGCAATTTTTTTTTTAATTCAAAATTAAAAGAAAATAACAAAAATTTGGGAAGAAGAAGAAGAAGAAGAAAACATTAAGGGGAACGACGTTGTCATTCCCCTTCCCTTGAAATCAAAATAAAGACCTGAAGAATGTTTTCACCTATTTAAGATTCACACTTTGATGGAAATCTAGGAGAATCCGGGTTTGGTGGATCTAAACACCGTCAGTTTTGTTTGTATGTGAAAAACTCATGGTTTTTGGATATTTGGGGTTGAAACTTTGATGAGATTGATGTGTGTGTTTTTGAAGTGGGATTTTGGGGAGAGATGGATATATAAGGCGTATAGTCAAAAAGATTATACGTGAAAAGTAGGGATCTACAAGCTCTCAGAGAGAGTTGGGTGAGTTTAGAAGAGGTTGATACAACTACGAGAACGACCCATTGTACAGAAAAGATAAACAGTCAAGTAGCATCACCAAAATCAAAATCCGCACAGACCCTTCATTTTCAATGCATAAAAAAGTAAAGCAACATTTGTAAGTATCAAAATCTAAATAATCTCTTCAACCAAACTGCATCATTGCTTTGCAAGGGAAAGGGGAACAATGACGTCGTTCACCCTAAAAGTTTTTTTTTTTTTTTTGTAGATTTTTCTTATTTTCTTTTAATTTTGAATTTAAAAATTAAAAAAAAAAAAAAAAAAAAAAAAAAAAAAAAAAAAAAAAAAAAAAAAAAACAAAACAAAACGGCGTCGTTTCAGAAGTTCTAACGGCAGCCACTAACTGAGTTGTAACGGAGTTCTACATTGACAAAAATTGAAAGTTAGAAGACTGAATTGACAAAACTAAAAGTTGGAGAACTAAAATGAAAAAATATGAAAGTTAGAAGGTCAATTTTACATTTTTGCCTTTATTTTATATTCTTGTCTTCAAAAGTATTTTTTAATGGAAAAGAGTGAGGTGAGGTACAACTATGTAAGAGACCTAACATTGGGTAGATAAATTAACAATTTTTAAACCCCACATATGGGTACTTTGTAATTATCGCTTTAGCTATTTATGTCTTTATGACATAGTATATTAACCGTTACTATCACTAATATGACTTTACTAACTAGCTAAGCCAAAACCAAGTAGTGAGGAGTTGATAAGAATGCATTAAATTTATTCCCGTGATCACATTCAGACATGCTGAGGCCCCAAACACAAGACCATACCTACCTGAAAAAACAACCTTTTATTTTAATATGATGGAAAACCCACCTCATCAATTCACACCATTCTGAGCTACAGGATGGATTGATGACAGGGACCGCGCTGCTCTTTGACCGGGGGGCCATGGCCCCCCTGGATTTTGAGAAAATTTTTTCTATAGGAATATTTAATTTTCAATTAGCCCTCCCAAAAAAAAAAAAAAAAAACTCTTGGTCATCATTGCTCTCTTTTTGCTTATTATCAGCTCACTCCTGGCATTCTGGACTCAAATAAATTTATGGTTGGCCACTCTGTGAACCACTACACATGTCGCAGTTCATCTCTGTTTAAAACAAAGGAGAAAAAAATATGGAGGATCTGAGTCTGACTAAAATAATCAAGAGGCACAGTGAGAAAAAAGAAGGTGAAAACAATATGAAAAACATGATTTAACAAAAAAAAAAAAAAAAAAGAGACGAAGAAGGTTATTAGAAGGCACACTGATGAAGATGAGCAAGCTGAGATGTCAGAAAAGTAAGTAACACCTGTTTAAAGACTAGATGTGAGGTAAACAGTAAAAACAAGAATATGTGGGATTGGGAATAGAGAAAGTGATTTATTTATAGTTTATAAAATACCCTACATGTTTGTTTATTTACAAAAATGTCATATTTGCTTTATTTTTAATAGCAATCTAATCATTTTATATGATTTTTGTAAAACAATATATTAAATTCATTATAAATTATATTTTCATTTAGTTTAATAATGGTGTGTGTAGTGTGGGTGTGTTTGTTAATATATATATTTGATGTTAGTTGCGAAACAATGTATCAGTACACATTGATACCAAAATATTTTATTCTAATAATCAATCTGAAATAGAATTCAAAATCTTGATCTCACTTCCAAAAATTGTTGATATTTCAATTCCATAAAATGTTGATACCTTAGTTTCCAAAAAAAAAAATTAAGCAAAATTATAAAAAGTTAATTAACAAGTGAGTTTTGTTCAATACTCCAGCCCCCCTCACTCAAATTCTTGGCTCCGTCCCTGATTGATGATCACCTAAACCAATTCTAAGTGTCAAATTAGTTTTGAGTGGTTCTCCCATGTGATTACTATTGAGAAACTAATTCAGATTTAGGCAAGCTAGCATCACTCTTATCTTTGGCGTGATTGAATAATTCTTGAGTTATATTTCTTGTCTCTAAAACAAGTAAGGCCAATGTTGCTATAAGACAACCAATATTTCAACAATCATTTTAGTATATACATCAATCTAGTCCATTGGACTTGATCTAGTTACTAGTATCCTGTACTTGCAATACATTCATATTACTTGTACTTCATTCATGCTATTCGTACATAATGCTCTCTATTGTAATGTGTTATACAAAATGAATATACTTTAATATGCAGAATATTCCGTCTCTCTCTCTCACACTTTATATTCTTAACAAATCATGTTATCTTAATTTTCACCCTTATACAGTTTCTCTACAAACCAAAACAAAGGAGACTTTTCTGTGGAATTAAATGGCAGCATCAGGTTTCTCATAAGCCAAACAGATGTAAACCTTATTATTGTTTGTGTTGCCTAAGACAGTACCCTAACCTTTTACTACCACAAAGGCATGAAACTTGAGACTGCCAACAACAGCATTTGATATATCACGCAGCTCTCTCTTTCGCCTCCTACCTGATACATATTACTAATGAAAAGTTGAAAACCACTTCAGCTCCCACTTTCTTAAGCAGTAGTCATGGTCATAATACCAATCATGATGCTTAAGCGAGTGGGATCGAGCACCAATGTAAATTGTCAACCCTCAATTGCGATTTGTGAGTTCCGTGTATCATCATTTTCGGCTTTATTTATTTTGTGGACTACTCGTGTAGTTTTGAGTTTGACAATTCAATACTTGCGTTAATCTTATTATCTTTTACAAATACAATTTGCGGTAGTATCTCTTTTAAAATTATTATAAAACCCATTACAATAATACCCATCTAATAGTCAATTTTCAAATTAAACCATTTTTTCAAAATGTTTCAATTAAAATCGCAAAAACTTTCATACTTAATGAGTCACTATTAACTAAAAGTAACAAAAATTCAATTTCCTTGAATCTTTAGTAATATTATATCTTCTTTTATAATAGAAAAAAATCTTAAAGTCTCATTTTTTTTTTGGGGGTGGGGGGGGAGGGAGAAGTAGGTCTTAAAGTGTTTACACAGTAAAACTCATAAATTATACAAATTAAAGAGGGTGATTATTGGAAGAGATCATGTGATTGCTTCATTAGAGGGTTTCAAACTTCCAACGGTAATGGTGGCTGACTGAGATCAAATTTGGAATCCTGTGAGTGGTTATTTTGAAAATATTGTATCATTGTTTCCTTAAAACATTCCAATATTAAATAGTTAAGGGCCTTGTAGGTTAGCCATATTGATAACGAAAATTCAATTTCCTTGAGTTTTTAGTAAGATTATATCTTAGAATACAATAACTGTTAAGTCTCTACATAGTTAGGATCATAGATTATACAATCAAATATACAAAAGAGAGTGATTATTGGAAAAGATCACATATGATTTCTTCTTTAAAAGGCTCTAGTAGTAATGGTTGTAGATTAAGATCAAATTTGGAATCTTGGGAGTGATTACTTTGAAGATATTATATGATTGTTTCCTTATAAAATTTTAATATTAAATGGCTAAGAGCTTAGAATTCGTGGTTACGCCAAATGGCTTCACCAAATTGCAACAATATTTTGGATAAAATCAATTTTTTAGATAGAGACAACAACTTATTCGTTCTTATCCATTTCTTTAAATAAAATAACAATAAGTTTTTTAATAAAACATGCAACATGCATCTAAGTTTCAGTTGATAGCTAGAAACAATAACTTATTTGTACTTATCAATTTCTTTAAATAGTGTAACAATAAGTGTTTTAACAAAACATGCAACATGCATCTAAGTTTTAGTTGATAAAGACAACAATTTATTTCTTCTTATCAATTTCTTTAAATAAAGTAACTGTATTGTGGCGTTTGGTACGAGGTAATGTTTTAGGGTTCCTAGGAATGTTTAAAGATTCTCAATGTTTGGTTGCAAATCACACTAAGGAATCAAATGCCAGAGGAATCTGGATTCCCCCTTTAACCTCTTCTTAGTAGAAATGTGAATTTCCTTTAAAATAAGTGGGTATCCAAATTCCCAAACTTAAAGGAAATTGTATTTTTTATAAATTGGCAATTTTAACTCTTTTTTCCTTATCATTTAAGCAATTGAGATAAAATATAAAACAAATCATCAATATCTTTTTCGTTGTCTTTATCTCTTCCCACCAAAACAACATTATTTCTTCCCACCAAAACAACATAAACAGGATAGACAACTCTATTGATATATTCATCTTTTCTTCTTTTAGACTATAGTTTTAATGAATTTGTCATAATTTATAGTTTATATTTTTTTTTCAATATTTATTTAGAGGAAGATTATTATTATTATTATTATTATTTAAAAGACTTATATTGGATTTATAGATCCAAGAATAGAATGGGAAAAATAATAATTCTGTTAAGATTCCTATGAATAAACCAAATATTATAATCTCACATTCCTAGGAATCTTATTAGATTCCCAATTAAACCAAATATAGGAATAATTACATTCCTAGACATCCAGATTGCAAATTCTCAGGAATCTAGATGTTAGGAGTAATGTGGATTTCATTGTATCAAACGCCACCTAAGTGTGTTTAAAAAAACGTGCAACATGCATCTAAGTGTCAAATGATAGAGATAACAACTTATTTATTCTTATCAGTTTCTTTAGATAAAGTAACAATAATTTTTTTAACAAAACATGCAACATGCATCTAAGTTTCACTACTATAACTAAAAATTATTATTAAAATTTCAAAACTTTTATATATTTACCAATGGTCTTTCCATAGAATCTCTCTTGCACTCCACGTGTTTTTTTTTTTTTAAGGGTTGCAACTAATTATGCATATGCATTTGTATTGGAATGATATACATGTATAGATTCATAGGAGTTGATAAATTTATATGATACTATGTCTCTCTTTCTCTCTAATAAATTTTCTTCCTAATAAACAACTACTCTCATTAATTATTAAATTAATTTTGTTATTAATTGTTATGATATATTTCCTCAAATTAAGGGATAAAATTAACAATAGTTTAATTTATATAAAACTTTATTATTTAAATTTAACAAATTTGAATTCTATTCAAACTAAAAGTCTATTATAAATTTTTTAACTTCCTTCCCTAAAAATAAAAAATAAAAAAATATTAATATATGTGTTCTTTACTTAACTTCTTTTTCA
Source organism: Quercus suber (assembly GCF_002906115.3). Taxonomy (NCBI): domain Eukaryota; kingdom Viridiplantae; phylum Streptophyta; class Magnoliopsida; order Fagales; family Fagaceae; genus Quercus; species Quercus suber. Next base: position 84,863 of record NW_027069617.1, read on the forward strand.
TTTTTTTTTTTTTTGAAGTTCAGAAATTTGGATTTTTTTTCATGTGTAATATTAATATATGTGTTCTTAAAAATGAAAATTCTTCTAGGTGTACAAATACAATTGATTTTTTAATCTTAAGTTAGGAATTAATTATTTCAGGATAACCTTCTTTACGCAAGTATTAGATAAGCTTTAACTGCTTGAATTCAAATCACCATCTTCATTAATAAATAAGGAATTATAAAAAAATAATTAAAAAATTTTTATAGATATTTTTAATTAGAAATATTATATATAAGGATAAATATACAAAACTATGCATTTTATATAATAATAATCATCATTTAGTTAGAAACGAGTTCTAAAATTATGTAATAATAACTTATTTAGTTAATATTTCTTAAAAATATATTTATAAAGAAAATTCATAATTAAAGCCGTGGACTTTCACTACTATGTCTATGTTAGTAGAAAAGAACTTACAAAGTAATGGTTTCTTTTTTTTTTTTAAATAGAATAAATACCGGTGTTTACAATAAATAATATATTTCTATTAGAGCGTTTACAACATTTTATTATCATTATTAGAGCACAAATAGCATATGGAATCTATATGGAGGAATTTTTAGTATACAATGTATAGATATTTTTTTTTTAAAATCCTATTTATGATGAGATAATTTGAATCCTAGACGTTTCTATTAGAAACATTAAAAAAAAAAATCAATTGACCTATGAGGCTCTTGGTAAAAATAAATATAATTAAAACTTAAAATATATATATATATATACACACACAAAACCTAAGACGTTTGACTTTTAATGTCCGTTTGAAAACAGTTTATTTAGCTGAAATTGGAAACTTTTTTACTCAAAATAATGTAGATAAAACTAAAAACTAGTTTAAATAGTGGAGTGTGACTTATGAATAATACCAAAAGTATAATAGGACACATGAATAGTAACAAAAATAGATTAAATAGTAAAAAAAACTGCATTTTTCAACCAATGCCAAACGCAACCTTAGTTTAGCTCATAATATTTTGGCTCATCCATGAATACATACATGTGTATATGTAAGTTTATTAAGTTTAGGGTAAATTGCAAATTACACCCTTAAAGTTTGGGGTGATTGAATTTTACACCCTAAAGTTTCAAAATTTGAATTTTACCCCCTGATGTTTGGGGTATTTGGATTTTACACCCTGACATTTCAAAATTTGGATTTTAACTCTTATATTTTAGGAGTGTATGGATTTTACCCCCCTAAAGTTTGGGAGTGTTTAGATTTTATACCCTAAAATTTCTTAATTTTGGAGTATAAAATTCAGACACTAACAAACTTTAAGGTGTAAAATACAAATTCTGAAATATTATAATATAAAATCTAAATACTCCAAATTTAGGAGGGCTAAAATTCTATTTCTGAAATCTCAAAATCACCCCAAAATTTTAAGGGTGTATTTTGCAATCTTTATTTATTAGGGTGGTCATGATCTAAGGTTTAAAAAGGCTTGATCTAGAATAAATTAAAATATAATCCAATGGCCATGATCTTAGGTGTCTGGCACGTGCCCTGTCCAGCCTCATTGAATGAGGACAGCAATATTTGCGAGAAATGCAGGTGCGGATTGGCATCTCTTATTTATGATCTCCATCCCCACTCTTTTATAAACTCACACATGTTTATGCCCTCATTTACTCATACATGCTAAATTTATCTACTCCCTCGTTATATATCAATCTCTCACCCACCTCTCTTTATTTTGTTATCTCTCTCTCTTTTTCTAAACCAAAGATTCGTTTGGGTTCACCAAAGAAGTTCTTCGTTTGGCTTCGTGATGGGTACGTGAAGATGATGATGGGTTTAGCTAACTCACGCACTTTCACCTCGAGTGGCTATGGTTTTGCTTCTGCTGGGTCCATGTACGATGGGATTAATGGGCTCACCGGGGGCCCACTTAAGGAGTACGATGATAAGATGATCGTTGAGTTCTACAAGACTCTGATGATGGCTCAGGGAGCTTTGGTGCCTCGCGATGCAGCAAAACTTGGCTCACAAATTGCTTACCAACGGTAAAAAAAAAATGGTGCAAATAAATGGTTTTTTTTTTTTTAGAATGTTTTTTTATAATCTTGAGTCACATAGTATTGTTGGGAAAATTTTTAGGTACTAAGAGTATGATAAATTGTGTCTCCTCTCCCCTCACATGATTCTACCATCGTGGACTCCACCATAATGGACTCCACCATAAAAATTATAAATTTAATGGATAGACTCCGCCATGGCGCCACCGTGAAAATAAAAGGAATAAGCATGTTTCGAAAATACCTAAAAATGACTTAGATTGCAGTGGCTCGCTGCTTAAGAACACAAAGTGTGTTTGGTATACGGATTTGAATCAAGGCAGCAAATCATGCAAATTGGATATTCCCTGGCATAAGGTACTGCCAACAGGAAAAAGAAATTTACTTTGACTCTTTTTTTTTTTTTCTTCATCTTTTTATGTTGTTATTGTAATTGTAACAATAATTAAGTAGATTTTTTCTGTTGGCAATAATGTTAAATTAGTAATGGTTATTTAGTGAAGCGTAATAGTTTCTCTCAAAATGAAGTCCATAGTTAATTTTATATGCCCAGTTCAATTATGTATTTATATTATATGCACTATTTGATCTTATCCTAATTAAGTTTATGTATAATTGAATTTTTTTTTAGCACCCAATTATGAGACATTACAGGACAGAATACAAAAAGAAAATGTTAACTGCAAATCGGGTATGGTGTTTTTTTTTTTTTTTTTGATAATTGGTATCCATGTGTGAAAGACATATTCTTATACTTAAGAAATTGTTCAATCGCGAGTTTTAAGTAATTCAACTAGTAAAATTTGTTGTCGTATTGATTTAATAATAAAAAGCGATCATTAAAAAAAAAAATCTAAAATAAGAAAAGAAATTGTCCAATTACCGACGCATCCCTAAGCTATTTAAATATGGTGGGGGCGATAAGGGATGACTAAACAATGGTCATAACCAGTGGTCCAGTAGAATCCAAGACTAGCTAGAAGTTAACTAAGAAATATTAATTGTTTTTATATAAATATTTTGGGGAATCGTTAACTTTGGCCATTGCTAAAATATTATAGATTGGGAATATATCTCAGGAATAGTTACCAAAAAGGAATATTGCTTCCTAAATGAAAGAATACAAAAAAATTATAAATTGCCTTCTGAGCTGTGGCACAATTGTGACCTTGTTGTACTTTGCGTGGTGGTTGAGAGATCTGAGCCGATCTTCTTCATTAGTAAATTATCAAAACCAGTGCGATGCAATGCGATGCATGCTGCATTTCTTGCGCTATTGTATTTGTTTAATGGAAATGCAAAATGAATGCTATTGTATTTGTTTAATGGAAATGCAAAAAGAAATTCATTTTGATAGTATAATCTTGTTAGCTTGCTGCATGTTCCCTCTTTTTCCGCTAGGCATACACATGGCTTCTCAACATCATATATAATTTGTGTTTTTTACCCCAAAAAATAAAAATTCCAAGATCACAAAAAATCGACAATTTTTGCCACAACTTGACACGTGATGAGCTGTAAGTGGTGGAAGTAAAGTGGTGAGTCCACACCTCTACTACTCACAACTTATCACATGGAGTTGTGCCAAAAATTGTGAACTTTTTTGTGGTTCTAGTATTGTTAAAAAAAATTAAGTTAAAATGTAAAACTCAATTTCTAAATTTCACTAGAATCATTTCATTTATCTAACTTTTCTTTCATTTATTTTAGTTATTTTATTTTTAAGTTTATTCAAATAAAGAATCTTTGTCAAATTTCATTAAATTAAAAAAAATTCAAGAAAATATTATTCAATCAATAATTGGATTTTTTTAAAATTTAAAAAATTAAAATTTTGAATAATTAACCTCAACATTTAACAAAAGCTAACAAAGATGCCTTAATTGAATAAAGTTGAAACTTCAAATATTGAAATGAATTCAAGTGAAACATAAAGAGTGAATTTTGCATTTTAACCAAAAAAAAAAAATTAATATCATATTTGCTTTCTTTGAAGTTCATATCTTTTATATCTGCTGCTATTTTTAGTATACTAAGGCTAAGGCCTATTTGTTTTGGTTTATTTTATAATTAATTAGTTATCGCTCCTAAAATATTAATTTTTTTAGATACAATTGCACTTTTATTTAAAATAGTCCCAGCCAAAAAGCACTAGTATTTAACGAAATCTTCATCCAAACACAGGATTAATGGTATGGTTGAAATGGTCAAAGGGTACCTGCAAAAAAAAAAAAAAAATAGAGGGAAAAAAAAATTCTAATAAAAGCAGTGTTAGCCACCATCCAACATTAGGCTATTGAAGCTACTGATAATATTCATTGGCTAGAAAAGAGGAGTGAATTTATTTTAGAGTTTTTCCTGTGTTGTACTTGTACCTTGTTCATTGATCTCTTTCCTTTTTAAGGTCGTTTTTGAGAGTTATTGATGAAAGTGAAACCCTTTTATATAAATTTTGCAATCATAGCAAGTGGCTGATAGTGGTTTGTAAAGCTAAATTAATTCCAGATTTGATCTATCTTTGGGCAGACTAAGCAGAGGTCATTATTGTCACGTGAGATTGAATACCAACCACATACATATCATTTACCAATTTTAAAAGTATTTGTGCAAAAATTTATATCTATTTTAGTATAAGAAATTATTTTTTCTATTTTACATATTCACTTTTCAAAAAACTCAACACAAAGACGGATTCAGGCTTTTAAACTAGCAGGGGTTGGAGTATAAATAATAATAATAAAAACTCCAAATAAACATTCATATAGTATTAAAAAATTATAGGTAATTACAACTTACCCACTTTTGGTTTGTCTCAAATTTAACTTACACACCTGTTGTTTCATTTTTGACAATTTACCCAGCTGTGATTAATTATGTTAATGCTCCGTTACCCACCTCTCAATCTGCCGTTACTCTAACACGTTTTATCCCAAAATCAAATAACAAAACAGATCAAACACTCCTCTCCCTTAACAAGACACACACACTCTTTCTCTCTCTCTTCTCTCTGTCTCACGCTTGCTCACCCACTAAGGATGCTACCCACCTGAGTCCTTAGACCCGTTTATGCTTGGGATCCTCTGGGTGATTTCGAGCAAGGAAACCGTGGAGTTACTAATCTATTGATTCAAGGTTTTGATTGTTACCAACACGTGATTTTTTGTTAACAAATTGGATCTCGATCTGTTCGTGTTTCTCTCTTTTGGGTGAGCTCTAGACTTTCTGAGCTTGAAGTTTTTTTTTTTTTTTTTTTTTCATCTGCACTTTTCCTCTTATTCTAGGTAAAAAAAAAAAAAAAAAAAAGAGGGAAAAAAAAATTCTAATAAAAGCAGTGTTAGCCACCATCCAACATTAGGCTATTGAAGCTACTGATAATATTCATTGGCTGGAAAAGAGGAGTGAATTTATTTTAGAGTTTTTCCCGTGTTGTACTTGTACCTTGTTCATTGATCTCTTTCCTTTTTAAGGTCGTTTTTGAGAGTTATTGATGAAAGTGAAACCCTTTTATATAAATTTTGCAATCATAGCAAGTGGCTGATAGTGGCTTGTAACTTCCAAAATTCTAAATTAATTCCAGATTTGATCTATCTTTGGGCAGACTAAGCAGAGGTCATTATTGTCACGTGAGATTGAATACCAACCACATACATATCATTTACCAATTTTAAAAGTATTTGTGCAAAAATTTATGTCTATTTTAGTATAAGAAATTATTTTTTCTATTTTACATATTCACTTTTCAAAACACTCAACACAAAGACGGATTCAGGATTTTAAACTAGCAGAGGTTGGAGTATAAATAATAATAATAAAAACTCCAAATAAACATTCATATAGTATTAAAAAATTAGAGGTAATTACAACTTACCCACTTTTGGTTTGTCTCAAATTTAACTTATACACCTGTTATTTCATTTTTGACACTTTACCCAGCTGTGATTAATTCTGTTAATGCTCCGTTACCCACCTCTCAATCTGCCGTTACTCTAACACGTTTTATCCCAAAATCAAATAACAAAACATATCAAACACTCCTCTCCCCTAACAAGACACACACTCTCTCTCTCTCTTCTCTCTGTCTCACGCACACCTGTTATTTCATTTTTGACACTTTACCCAGCTGTGATTAATTATGTTAATGCTCCGTTACCCACCTCTCAATCTGCCATTACTCTAACACGTTTTATCCCAAAATCAAATAACAAAACATATCAAACACTCCTCTCCCCTAACAAGACACACACACTCTTTCTCTCTCTCTTCTCTCTGTCTCACGCTTGCTCACCCACTAAGGATGCTACCCACCTGAGTCCTTAGACCCGTTTATGCTTGGGATCCTCTGGGTGATTTCGAGCAAGGAAACCGTGGAGTTACTAATCTATTGATTCAAGGTTTTGATTGTTACCAACCCGTGATTTTTTGTTAACAAATTGGATCTCGATCTGTTCGTGTTTCTCTCTTTTGGGTGAGCTCCAGACTTTTTGAGCTTGAAGTTTTCTTTTTCTTTTTCTTTTTTTCATCTGCACTTTTCCTCTTATTCTAGGTAGATTTAATTTTTGAAACCTAGGGTTTTATTTATTTGAAATTGGGTTTCTACAAAGTGGTGTTTTGTTTGAAGTATTATGGATTTGATATATCTATATGAAATTGTATTGCTATCTATATAGATTCTCCACTGAGAATATAAAATTGGACTCAGATGGTTGGAGTATTAAATGACTTTTATAGTTTATGAGGTTCCAAATTTGTTTGTATCCTCTAAGCGTCCTGGTGGGTAAATACTCGTATGGCTAACGCTACTAGTGTCATGATGGGGCCTTAGGAAGGGAAAAGTCTAGGACTATGTGCAAAGTTTTTATGTTACCTGTAAGCTTTTGGATTGAAGCATTATGGTCTTTTGTTTGATATGCTATTTGTAGGCTTAGGGGTTTGTTTTATCTATAATCTGACATGCATATCTAAAAGTTGATATGCATGAGCAGATAAAAAGAAAGCATGATTAGAGCATCCATAGTAGTAGAATTAAAAATTTAGCTATTTGGCACCATAAAAGGTTATTTTATCTATTTTACCTACTCATTTTACAAAATATCCAGCAACATAAATCTATTTTAGCTTTCAATACAATAAAATAATATAAACAACATAATAAAATTATATATCTACTATAATAAAATAATATATACACTACAACATTCCCTTCGATCATATAATCCAGCTGGGTTCATATTCCACACAAAGACAATCTAGACCCTTTGTTAAAAGATTCTATAGAATATGTCATCTACCATTTAAAATCCTAACTGTCCATTATTCAATTAACCTCTCCACATTTTCAGTCCTTCTCTTTAATTAGTTAATTCAGCCGCATTCCCTTCCATCAACACCTTAGTGTTCTTTTGATGTGGGTTTTGTGCCAGCAAAGAGTTTTGAAAGGTGATCAAGAAGAAATAGAGAATTATGGTCCAAATGGAGATTAAGAAGAAATGTTTAATGGTAGTGAAGAACAGCAACTTAGGTGAGTTTTTTTTTTTTTACCTCTTAGTTTCTCTGGTAAGAGTTGAGAATGGAGAGTGAGTGAAACAGAGTAAAAAAGAAAGAGAAAAAAAGTGAAAGAAGGAAATATTATTTTAATGAGAGGTGGGAATAAAAAAATATTATTTGATTTTAGCTTTTAGCTACAGTGCACAACTATATATAGCTGTGCACTATAGCAATGTAAGTAAAAAATTTACCTATACCACCACTATTGCAACACTTTTTTTGTATATAGTGGTTCTAAAAATAGCTTTTTAGCACCACTATTGCTAGTGCTCTTAATTATACACTTTATGCAGATTTTTGAATGTTTTAAGGGTTTGTTTTAGGGGATTGAGTCACATTTCTTAAGACTGATTTTCAGCCCATTGTTAATGAACATAGTAGATTACTTGAGCAAATAAAAAGAAAGCATGGTTAGTTATACAATTTATGTAGATTTTTGAATGGTGTACAAACCCCACATGCTAATCTTAAAGCTTTTGTACTTGAAAATTTATGATTTGCATTCTTTGATCAGATTATGAGTGTTTGGTCAAATAAAAAGAAAGCATCATTAGGAGTGTTTGATCAGATTTTCATTCTTTGATACTTGTGTTAATTAGAGAAAATAACAGGTTTTCATTTGGAAAGATACTTATTGTTGTTTAATTAATGAGTATTGGCAGATTTTGGGTCAAGCATACTTTCTCTTGCTGCTTTGGCAGCAAAGCTCAGTAATACAAAATCTACCAATACACATTAATTAAACAACAAGAAGTATCTTTCCAAATGAAAACCTATTATTTTCCCTAATTAACACATGTATCAAAGAATGAAAATCTAATCAAGCACTCCTAATCATGCTTTCTTTTTATCAGATCAAACACTCCTAATCTGATCAAAGAATGAAAATCATAAATTTTCAAGTACAAAAGATTTAAGATTAGCGTGTGGGGTTTGTACACCATTCAAAAATCTGCATAAATTGTATAACTAATCATGCTTTCTTTTTATCTGCTCAAGTAATCTACTATGTTCATTAATAATGGGTTGAAAATCAGTCTTAAGAAATGTGACTCAATCCCTTAAAACAAACCCCTAAGCCATTCAAAAATCTACATAAAGTGTATAACTAATCATGCTTTCTTTTTATCTGCTCTCGTACATCAGCTTTCAGATATGAATGTCAAATTATAGATAAAACAAACCCCTAAGCCTACAGTACTAGGCTTTTCCCTTCCTAAGGCCCCAACATGACACTGGTAGCGTTAACCATACTAGTATTTACCCACCATGATGCCTAGAGGATACAAACAAATTTGGAACCTCATAAAACTATAAAAGTCATTTAATACTCCAACCATCTAAGTCCAATTTTATATCCTCAGTGGAGAATCTATATAGATAGCAATACAATTTCATATAGATATATCAAATCCATAATACTTCAAACAAAAAACCACTTTGCAAAAACCCAAGTTCAAAAAAATAAATAAAAAAATAAAACCCTAGGTTTCAAAAATTAAATCTATCTAGAATAAGAGGGCGAGGAACGTAAACGGATTCAAGAGAAACATGAACAAAACCTAGTCGATTCAAGACCCAAAATGTTCCCAAACACAAATCTATGGTCTCCTTCTTCCAGAATCCATGGGTTTCCTTCCTCGGTGTCCTTGCACAAACAAAACCCAGTCGATTTCTCCGTCTAAAAATCAAGTGGGTAGCAATGTAGAATCAAGGGTTTAGAATGGGTGAGAAAGCGTGAGAGAGTGTGTGGGAGAGAAGTGTTTGATCTGATTTCTTGTTTGATTTTTTGATGAAACATGTTAGAGTAACGGAATAATTAAAGGTGGGTAATGGAGCATAGACGGAATAAACCACAGGTGGGTAAGTTGTAATTACCCCTAAAAATTATAAATACACAAAATTGTTGTTTCTAAATACATTAAGATTCAATCATCTACCAACAAAGACAAAAACAAAAACAAAATTATGTTTTTTTTTTTTTTAATACTAGGCTGGCTATAATTTTTTTTTTTTTTTTAAGTTAGAGCATTCACAGTAGTGATGTTACAAATTTTAGCTTTTAATACCTCAAAATGCCACTTTTTCTATTTTACCACCTCAAATGTTCTATTTTTTTTTATCACTTCATTTAAAATAACATAAACAACTCATTAAAATAATAAGGAAGAGAGAGAATTTGAGTTTTTTAATTGAAGGAAGAGATATAATCTTAATAAAATATTGTATTTTATTTTTAACAACTTGCTACAGGTATTTATATTAGTTTACTGTAGTTGTATAAAATTTAGCTTTAGTTTCTCCAATAACACATGATTTTTTTGTTCTTTGGTGGTAAAATAGTTTTTTTTGCTAAAATACAATCACCATTGTGAATATTTTTTTTTATTTTTGGGTTTAATAGTTGCTATTTAGGTTAGATTAGCTAGACTGGTTGGGGAGAAGGAGGGCTAACTACAAAAATGAAATATAGAATGACTAAAAACAAAAAGAAATTTGGACTGGGGGGGCCCAAGCCCCCTTAGGTCCCCACCTGGGTCCGTCCCTGACTCCACATATACTAGATTTTATCAAAATAGTATTTCCTTATCAATTTTTTATTATTATCCCAAATCATATCTCTCTCTCTCTCTCTTAATAGTCAAACCAAAAAATGTAAATAATTATTAAAATATTTATTTGCAAAGCTACAAACAGTCACATCAGTTCATGCAAAAATTCATATTTATTTCAACATAAAAACTTACTTTTTATATTTTATATAACTACTTTTCAAAAATATTCACACCAGATTATCTATTCAAAACTATATTTCATAAAAATATCAAAGGCTGATGTGGGAGGTTTACATAGTTATTGTACGTAATACAAATATATTTTTCCATAATAATACATAAATTGATATGAGAAGTTTCAGAGGTCGATTGGGCAAAATATAGAGCTTATTCTATTTTAGAAAGACCGATGTTATACTTGTTTGTTTAGTCTTTAGGATGCGTTGAAAAACTATGAATTACGAATTATTAAGAGAGTGGGTAGGTGATAAATTAACTTTGAATTCATTTAACAAATTGGTTTGAAGAGTCATTCATTCTACAAGTCTCTTTCTTGAAAAGCATCAAGAAACCCAAATATTCTTCCTATATTACTCACCCTCGGACAAAGAATAAAAATAAAGAGAAAACCGTCTTCATTTGTCATTTGCTCATGTACTCAAAATATATATTCTTTCATATGTCACTCACACAGTCACACTTACATTAATATGTTCACTGGACTGACTTGTGTGCTTATCTGATCTCAAAAGTTAACATGCCTAAACCTAACCCAGCCGCTAGTTTTCGGCCAATGGCGAACGATTTATATATAGAACCAAGGATAAGTTTTGGGCTATGTGGGGACATTTATGGGCCTATAGCAACACAGCCCAAGTTTTGACATAAAGAGCCTAATAAAAAGCAATTGGGGTTTTGCTATTTACATTCCTTTATTCATTTCGGTGACACCCCAATACCCCACAACCCCCACCATTTAAAAGGACAAAGCTTCGTTTTAAAATGTCATGCCTGTTTTTACGCACGTTGTTAAGAATTTCGTAGTTTAATTGATATTTTTGTAGTGTTTTTAAGGAAGAAATCCAATTTCTAAATTTTCACTCTCCTCAACTCTTTAAGTTTAAATTAGATAAATAAATAAAAATTAGCACAAATTATGCAATAACAGGCTTGGCCCACAACATATTTACTGATTGACTTCTGAAAACTTTTTATGTTTTCACTTTTGAGTTTAGCAACATTATTTAAATTAGTAGAGTGATTTCAAGAATCTCCTACTTTATTATCCGCTTTATGCCTAATTTGCTACATTTGGTTGTCTATTGGCTACAGCCTTTCAGTGTGTGAGTATTTTATCTTGTAGGTTGGTTAGTAGTCCTCTATGGGGGAGAGTGTTGGTGTGCTTAATGATTTTTTTTCTCTCGTTTTTTTAATAGAAAAGTGTGCTTTTAGTGATTGGCTTTTGTTAACCAATGCCGTAAAGTGTAGTTAAAGTGTATTTAATGTTCTATTAAATAATTTTTTCATTTTTTTTTTGTCATACAAATGATAGTTAACAATTTATTTTAAAAAAGTTTTGACACTACTTTTATTTTAAAAAAAAAAAAAAAGCTATCAGAACGTTAATTACTTTTTTTTTTTAAGTGCATACAACCACAATAAATTTATGAGTACAAACTAATAAATCATTAATTTGGAAAAATGCTTATTGCAACTCATAACTGAGCATTTTTTTTTTAATTTCTAATATGTGCCCTTAGTACATTTGTTAATAGTAGCCTTAATGATATTGAGACCCCTAAAAGCGTGTTTGGGCTTCATTATACATCCTATTATTTTGATGCTTATAAAATTTTCTATAAAAAATAATATTAGAAAATGAGAAATGTTAAAAAATGCTCTAATGTGGCGTTTGGTATATGGTCATGTTTTAGGATTCCTAAGAATGTTTAAAGATTCCCATGTTTTGTTGCAAATCATGCTAGGGAATCAGATGCTAGGGGAATTTGGATTCTCCCCTTAAACCCCTCTCAGTAGGAATGTGGATTCCCTTTAAAACAGGTGGGAATCCAGATTCCCAAACTTAAAAGAAATTGTATTTTTTTAAAATTGAAAATTTTAACCCTTTTTTTTTAAATGACTTGGTAGTTCACATTCAAATCTAAGGATAGAATGGAAAAAATAAATAATTCATTTAAGATTCCTGGGAATAAACCAAACATAGGAATAGCTACATTCTTAGGAATCACATTCCTAGGAATCTGGATGCCAGAAGTAATGTGGATTCCCCCGTACCAAACACCACCTAAGGGTATTGGTTTAAAAACTATTTTTAAAAATATTTTATAGGAAAATGATAAAGTAATTAATTTTATTGACAGCTTTTTATATTTCTCATAAAAATGATTTCAAAATTTTCCTAATATGATTTATTAACAATTGCCTTAAGAGAACCCGTTAACATCACCCTAGAAAGAATTGACTTGCCTAAAAGGATTGGGAGTTAGAGAGAATTGCTCATGCTAATCTTGACTGCAATAAATAAAATAGCTTTGGAGCCAAACATTTTCCTAAGAAATAAGTATGAGACTTTGCCCTGACGCCTCTTATCTCGTTCTATTTTATTTTCATTTTTGTCTTAGCAAGGTACACTTCTTCTTTGTGACTTGATTTAGGGCTAGAAGGATGGGATTGGATAGATAGGTCTTAGGTTCAATACTTCAATAGTTCAACCTTGTTATTAAGCTGAAAAAAGAACAAAGGAGTTTTTTTGGTAGGTACCAAAATTCATAAGCATGTGAGAAACTATAGTTAACCATTTATATTAGGTTATTCAGAGCCAAGGTCCAAAACCAAACTTTAGAAATTGGGTCTGAGTTGTGCTGCTGCGTTGAGAGCCTTGTTTCATGTGTTGGCCCAAAACCAACAAGTAAAACCATATAGGCCTGAGCCTTATCAGCCCAAGCTGGGCCGAGAGTTCTATATTTACAACCTGGCCACAAGACACCACTTAGCCAAATGGCCCAAATGTTTAATTCTATTTTTGACTTTCATAAAGCAATCATGTTTCTGTATTTAAAAAGTATTATAAATTATTATAAATTCGATTACAAAATAAATTTATATAATAATAAATGTGATTGGTGTCATATCAAAAATAAAAAATAAAAAATAAATTTTTTAATTACATTTTTTTTTTCATTTTACATTTAATATTTAAAAGTTGACATATTAGGTTGCATGGTTTATGGAGTAAAATTTATAGAATTTTCAAATCTTTCAAAATAAAAAATTATAAATTAAAATTTCAAATAAATTAAATAGATAATTTGACTTCTTTAACTCATCAGGGAATTTTTTTTTTTTAATTTATAAAAAGAATGAAATGTAAGAAGAGGGAAAAGGTGCTTCTTTATGTAAAATCAAACCTTAGGCCTTAAGGAAATGAAAAGACCAACTACGGTTTACTTAATACTTTAATAGCTTATTAAAAAAAAAGGTATTAAATGTATAGGCTTCCGAGTTCATGGTCAATAAATCCTTATTAAAGTCTCATTTGTTTAACTTGTCTTTATTTAAATCTCATTTTCTAGTGAGATTATTGTACTTCATTTTTTTGTCAAACACAACGTGTCGATCAATGATTTGTTGATAATATTATTGGGTAGTTTCATATAAGATAAATGAAAACGATAGGTCGCATAGAAAATTCATAACATATTTAGTTCAGTTGTTAGAACATTTAGCTAAGCAATGTTTCCCTCCACCCATAGAGATCTTATAATTTGTTTAACATTAATATTAAAAACTTTCAAATGATCCATGCACAAGAGTGAGGACTCGGTTGATTCACTTTCCTAGTCATCTTTGTTTATCATGTTGTGCAGATTAGGTACGCATAAGATTTTATTTTTATTTTTTTTAAAGGGAGGTAGGCATATGATTTTTAAAAAGAGCATTGCTTATATGTTTCTTTTTCTCTTTTCTTCACTAACAAAAAAGTTGTAATAATCATAAAATACTATACGGTAAGAAACTAGCATATCTGATCTCTACTAGTAAGGGTATTGATACTCGTCTCCTTTTGTATTGTTTTAAGCGCGTACAAAATTAACCTATTTGATCTCCATTAAAAAGCATATTGGTATCCATCTCCTTCTATATTGTTCTAGGTGCATAAGGATTATTACTTACTCCTTCAATACTTGTTTTTTTTACCTACCAAAAAAAAAAAAAAAATATTAGATTACTGTTGGTCACATTCTTAGCACTTTGTTCCCTTTATATTTCTTTTTCTTTTTGGGTCTGCACTTTCTTAGGCTGAAGTCCCCGTAGTTGGTGGGTGGACTAGGGGTCAATTACGATGAACCGCTTATTAATTTCTCTGGCCTTGATTTCTATGGCTTTGGTGACCAATGTAGTGGTTGTGGTTAATTCAAATAACCAAATCCATATCATATTGACCCACTAGCATTGAAAAGTAATTCTAAAACAATTTGAGCCCCTTATTGGATAGTTCTTCTTCCTTTTACAATTATGATCAATTGTAGCTTGATTACACGAACTTTCTTGTATTTTACCTTTTCAAGAAGTCACGGACTGTGTAATGACTAGTGAAAGTTATACATGCACGTGATGCACATGAAGAAACCCACCACCGTCCATGTACATAAATACATTAGAACATGATATAACTTTGTTTATTTGTGTCTTTGGGATGTTCTTGAAGACACAAAAGTAGGCAATTTGGTGCATTTGTCTATTCATTCATGGTGATTATTAAAGGGCTTAGAATCCTTCTTCTCTTTCTAATTAAAATAAAAAAGTTTGTAAGTAATCCAAAATGTTAAGCAAACCACAGTTCACATGTGACAAAAAGGTAGAACAAGCCCACGATTTTTTACCCCTTTATTTTCTTTTTCTTTTTACTGCTTTTGCAAATTTAATGAAAATTGCTGAACAGAAGATTTATTCAAAAGAGACAAAAGTGTCAATGGATTAGTTGGTAAACTATCAGTGTCATGCTAGTTCCGTTGGTCGAACAAGCTCCTAATAAATTCCTAATCCTATCTTTAATGCATTACCACTGGTCATTTATTTCCCAAATTCAGTACTTTTAAATTGTTGGTCATTCATAGTTTTCAATTCACGATTTGGCAAACAACCTTTTTTTTTTTTTTCCCTAAAGGTTTTGACCACTCAATTCGATAATTTTTACTCTCATTTTAGTTTTACATGCCAAATGAAAATCCCACAACCTGAATTTTAGAACCGCTGCTTGTTGTTAAGCCAAATTGCTCTGACATACATAATAAATTTAAGATTTCTTCGTTAAATCATGGCTCCAGGTAATTTAGCTATGATTATAAACACAAAACATACTCTCACAAACTCCAGATAATTACTGATAGAAAACTTTTGGAATTACCTCCAAGATGATTAAAAGACTTGAACCAATGATCTCATGAGCCCTACAATGTAAAAACCATTAGACCAATCCATTAAAACTTATACACTTGCTACTTAGATACTAGAACACTAGATTATTGAATTAAAATACTAACATAATTCATAGTTTCAAACATTTTATTGACCCCAAGATTGTAACTAACAGCATTGTTCAATAAAATTGAATATCTACTTTATTTCCTATATTTTCTACATAGAAAATGATCAATTCCAACCACTGTTTTAAGTCGTTGGGATATTTACATTGTACATGTATACTAAACTAGAAATATATAATAATTAACACCCTCATTCATAATTATTTGGCAATGTTGATCTCATTACTTAAATTAGAGTATGATTTGACATATTAGTGGTAATTACTAATTATCTCTACTAAATTAGGACAGCATTTGCAATGTGCACTTTTTTTTTTTTTTGAAAAACAAATGCATACCACAGCACAAATTTCACTCCAAAAATCATGGTAATTTTTAAGAGAATGTGAGATAAATGTAACCTACACTCTAAACTAAGTAAAAAAAATACTTATGTAATTAACAATAAGATAAATATTGTATACAACATATATTGATAGTAAAATTTTATAATTTATACAAATATATCCATATCAAAGAACAAGTATCTTAACCTCAAGTCATCAACTAATACGTTCATCAAAAAAACCAAAAAAACAAAAGTCATCAACTACTGTAATATAGAACATGACTTAGTCAATGATTTGTTCTTTTATTTTTTTATTTTTTTTTGATAACCGGTCAGAAACTTTTTTTTCTTTTTCTGAATCTGTCAATGATTTGTTCTTTTCCAGGCATGAGGGGAAGATAACAAGGTTTCGTGTCTGCTGATTACTGAACAGTGACTATCCAACGGCCAAAGAATGGAGCATATCAGTTGCTTTAAATTATAGTGTGGAATTAATGACTTTTTATTTAAACAAAAAAATATATTGGAAAAAAATGACTTTTCTTGTGGCTTCTGGTGAGTGAGAGTCAATGCATGAGAGCGCCAACGGCTAGTCCAATTAACGTCTATAATAAGATAATCTGACGCAGCCAACTTTGTTGAAATGTCACTAATTTAAATGACGCAACAGTGCATTATTTTATGAATTTGTTTTACTAACCTTCTATTCGATCACTTCTCTCTCAGGGCACCGATCATGCCTAAGCTGCACACCGACATTAACTGTTTACAACAACTACTATAAGCAAGATTAACATTGACATTGCATCGTGGAAAATGCTATTGTTTATGAGATTTTCTTATTAGATTTACTATTAAACAGGTTTGTTTCAAAATTCAAATCCACACCACACCACGCATCCAGGGCAAAGGCACCATCAAGAAGTAGTAATTTTTAGGTACTCTTAAATTTAAAAAATAGTATTTTCTCTTCTCACATTCATGATGAGAACTACTCATTAAACTCATGATAGAATCCACAATAAATGTAAAAAAAAAAAAAAAAAAAAAACATTTTTCCGTATACTGAAAATACTTCAAGAATAACTTTTTACAAATATGTCCCAAACATAGTATAATTGTACGGATTTTGATGTGAAGTTGTCCTAGTAACCAAGTATTAGATTATATTTTACTAACGATCCCATTTGACTCTTGTAGGATTAAGATTAATTATAGGTAATTCATCAAAACTATAAGCTCATTGGAAATGTTTTTCTTTTCCTTCTTTTTTAAACTATACATTTTTTGTAATTAATCTTGTAATTCATGATCAATTTATAAGTTTAATTGTATTACCCAACAGTACTTTAAAAAATAATAATAATAATCATAATAAAAGGAATGGTTGGGTGCATGGTAGGATGCATCAAGCATGAACAAATTAATGGACTAGTGGGCTTGGATAGTTATCCTAACCTAGTCAAATAGACAAAGTCGATGGAGGGCTGGGTCATATATGTGCATCGGATGCATACTTGAACAATCTAGGGAAGGTCGAAGGTGATCTATCATAAGGAACAATAATAGAATCTAGATAAGGGGTTTCTCTAGAAGTTATTGGTGTCACAACTCAAGTGGGAATTCTATATGACATGATCATTCACAATGGGAATGCTAAATGCCATATGGTGCCTCTATTTAGCATTTGTCTCTCAAAACCTCCATCATCCGAAATAGTAAACACTTAGAATTGTAAAATTTTTACAATACTACTACAGTACCATCTTACTTTTATGACGGTATTGTAGCATCTTACATAAGTTATATATATATATATATACTCTCTCTCTCTCTCTCTCTCTCTCAGCCACTCAATTTTCATCCTTTTTTTTCCCCCCCCTCTGATTCTCTCTTTCTTCATCTTAGTTCTCACTCCCTCTCTGATTCTGTCTCGTTCAAAGCATGCCATCGGAGTTAGGTCGCTAGGTCGGTGATTGATGTCAAGATGGGTCTAGGTTGGTGATCGATGGCGGCGACGTGGGGTGGTCTCAATGGTGGCAGTGTGGGTTTGGGTCAATGATCGATGGCAATGACGTGGGGTGGTCTCAATGGTGGCGGCATGGGTCTAGGTCAGTGGGTTTGGGGTGGTCTGTGATGGGGGTTAATCTGATGGGTTTGTATCGGTGAGTTTGTATCTGATGGGTTTGTATCGATGGGGTTTTTTTTTTTTTTTTTGGGTAAGTCTAACAATTATACATAATTTGCTCAGAAACATGAATATATATCAGTGGGTTTGTATTGGTGAGAGTTTGTATCTGATTGGGTGGTCTAGGTCGATGGGTTTGTATCTGATGGTCGGTCTGTATCTGACGGGTTATTTCATGGTGGTGGTGGGAAGATTCTTGTGGTAGAGGTGGTGGTGATGGGTGGCTGAAAGAGAGAGACAGTGAGAAAGAGATAAACACTAATGGAGGAAAAGGGTGGGAGAGAGATTGTATTAATATTATTTTATTGGGTAGTTATATTATTTTAATGAGTTGAATAGAAAAATAAAAGTTGGGATGTTGAGAGTGTTGTGAAATGGAATGATATAAATAATAATGTAGGTTTTGAGATAGTAAAATATAATAGTTTGAAGATTCCGAATGAATGCTCAATGAAAATAACATTTATGCTATCTTTGGTTGGGGCAAAAAGGGGAAGGTAGAAAAGGAAGGGAGAAAATATGTGTTTAAAATTATTTGGTCAGAATATATATATATATATATATAGAGGGAAAGGAAAATGGGTGAGTGATTTTTCACCTCGCCTACAAAATATATTCTCCCCAAAATAGAGAGAAAAGAGAGGGAAAAAGTGAATGTGAAGTTAAAAAGAAATTATTACAATTATTACCACATGAGCTAAACTTATTGTACACAAATTGTTTTAAGTAGTCCTACACACACTCTAAAAGGCAACTAAAATTGTGGGCTTAAATCATTCCACTTTTCCATCATTTCTACCAAAACACATTTAATAGAAAACCAAAATATTTTCTATCATCTTGTTTTTCCATCCTAACCAAATAAAGCCTTAAGAAAATATAGATGCAATGGATGTAATTAACTTTCAAGAATTCTCAGTTGCCAAATATTCTAATCAAGTTTATCATTCCTTAACCCAATAAACTTTAGGAAGGTAACTAAATGTGAAGATACTTTTGCTAAGAAAGGTTGCAATCAAATTGAGGATTTTTTTCATTTTTATTTCTCCACTCTCCGATGTAACAGCATTTAGGGGCAATGTTACTTTATGCTCGGGGGGTTCAATTGACTTTTTTTAATATATATATAATTGTGGGGCCAGAAATCAGGTAGCCTTGGCCCACTCCCAGCCAAGCCCAAGGGCCCACGTTGAGGATGCATGAGGGGTCCGAGGATGAAAGCGCGAGGACCGACTCTCGAGGAACATATCCGAGGATGACCCCGTCCTCGGGCGTCTGAGACGTCGGGAGAACACGAGGAACACCCCACCAAAGGGGACTCCTTGAATATCCAAGGAGGAGGGTTCCAGTGCCACGCGTCGGGGAAGGAGCAAGCCTTAGGCGAGCTGTCACCTCTGCATTGAATGCGCTCATCTAACCCCTCTAGCCGCATTAATGTGGATGTAACCCCTTGACAGGGTAACAGTGATCATTGTGAGCCACTCGAGTACGGATAGAGTCTCTAATGAGACGGACGGTCAGAGGGGGGCCAATGGATGATCAACAGAAGGAAGAAGGGGATAGGAGGAAGAGAACTATATAAGAAAGGCGAGCAAAGCAATTTGAGAGAGAATTTTGGGGGGATCATTCGAGAGAATGACATAGAAAGACTCAGAGGTCATGTCTGTTTCTGGGGGGGGAATCTCCTCGGACGAGGGCCGAGCAGCTGCCCTTAGTTGTAAGTTGGGCTCACTCCCCTTCAATGGAAAAAGGTGGCTTGTGCTCCGTTGTTAGTCTGTGAGGGCCTAACCCTTTGACCCACTCTCTAAAAATGTATTGTTGGGGAACTTACCTAAACCGAGTCCTTACAATAATTTTTATATTAATATAATTTACCCTTAAAATATATGTTTGCACATCCGAGCTTAAATCTTGCACCCCCTAGCTTGACCACATATTATTCCAATGCAACACCAAACAACACACGAATTAGCCCATCCTAGAATTAACCAACAACAACATAGATCACATGTGTCTCTTAGAGTAAAAAGAGTATTTGTGAGTAGTGAGTATATGTGTTTGTTATAAATTTATATTATATGTATGTGAGTGTGTGTCTAATACTAATTGTGTGTGTGTTGTTTTTATTTTTTATAATGTTATTCGTGTAAATTGTGATATGTGTGAATGTTTTACATATAATATAACTTTATATAATTTAATAACCAAAAAAATACTTAGTGATTCAAGAAAAAAATTAGTAAAATTAGTAATTGTTCAAGTATTTGATTTGTTAAGTAGGCACTTATTGAATTATTTATGTATTAATTAATGTGGTTGTATGGGTCAATTTAATATAGTGTCAATGGGTTGAGTTTTGTCATTTAATTTAAATTTTTTTATAAAAACAATGATAAATAGATAATGACAACTTCATAAAAATATTATACAAACTTAACAAAATAAAATGGTCACACTTATCCACATCAATAATAAATAATGACAATTGATAATAAACTATTTTGTAATGATTTTAAAATATGAAAACTTGTAGAAGAAAATTGTAAAATTTCATGTATTTTTTTTTATGACGGTAACTCGATATATTCAAGTTCTATTTTTATTAAATTTTGTCTAATTTAAGTTTCTTAATGACCTCCCTCAACAAAATTCCTAAAGCTGTCATTGACGACAATTTGTATTTTAATATTTACTTTCCTCACGTGGTTACTGACCAAGACATCCTACCATTACATCCAAGGTTATCAAAGATTGGGATCTTACATAGGATCTGGGAGGTAGGTAGAATCGTGGACTGTAGGATTGGATCGTGGATTGTAAGATCTTATCTATTTTCATATTTAAAGTAAAAAAACACATTGATAGTAACTTTGTATATTGAATAATCATGTAAATTATGAATTCATCAATAAAAAAAAATTTAAAAATTGCATCGTATGATATAATTTGCACGTCATACATTGTTATGTCTATACTAATGAAACAAATATATTTAAGTTTAGAGCTAAGGTATCTAAAAAGTTCAACAAATATTTAATTAGCAACCAAGTACCAAAATATTTATCAATACATATGGAAAATATTTTTCAACTTCTAAGTTTCAAGTTTAAAATTCAAAATAAGTTAGCAAATAGAAACTAGCTAACTATAATATAAAATCCAAAAGCAAGATGAATATTAAGAATAAAAAGTCATACTATCACAACATGGAAAAATAAAAACTCTTAAAACTTCATCAAAACCAAAAATTTATCCCATAAAAAAAAAAAAGTTTTGGTTGAATTCCATTTTTGGTACAATCCTAAACGTTATGTTGAAGTAGAATAGTAAAATTGTGTGATCTTACAATTTAAATTACAATTTTGACAACCATAATTAAATTCAATATGTAACATCTTTCTATGACAACAACAACAACAACAATAATAATAATAATAATAATAATAATAATAGTACCATCATATTTATTTATTTATTGAGAATCAGCAATAACCATCGCATTTATTTTTTCTATCGATCATAAAAGTGAAAGTAAAGCTTTAAGTAATGATTTAATAATAATGACGTCTTCTACGATAATCTATCATATTATCTATAATTTGCCTCTCTTTAATAAAATAAAGAGAAATGCTAACGAGTGATCTAAGAAGAATTCAATTAAAGAAAATTTTTATGGAAAAAGAAAGAAAACAATTTATATTTTGACAACTTTTTTATTTCTCATAAAAATAATGTCAAAACTTTCTTAAAATAAATTTTAACAAGAACCCTAAGAGCATCTAAAATAAAATAATAAAAAAAGTGAAAGTGTGAGATTAACGGGTAACGGCTCATGGGTTAGATATCATGAAAACCCATGAAAGTGAAAGTAAAGGTTTAAGTAATGATTTAATAATAATGACGTTTGCCTCTTTTTAATAAAATAAAGAAGAATGTTAACGAGTGCTTTAAGGGCACTCATTAATAATTTAGTTAAAAAAAATTTATAGGAAAAGAAAAAACAATAATTAATATTTTGAAATTTTTTTTTTTTTTATAAAAATGATGTNCCAGGCATGAGGGGAAGATAACAAGGTTTCGTGTCTGCTGATTACTGAACAGTGACTATCCAACGGCCAAAGAATGGAGCATATCAGTTGCTTTAAATTATAGTGTGGAATTAATGACTTTTTATTTAAACAAAAAAATATATTGGAAAAAAATGACTTTTCTTGTGGCTTCTGGTGAGTGAGAGTCAATGCATGAGAGCGCCAACGGCTAGTCCAATTAACGTCTATAATAAGATAATCTGACGCAGCCAACTTTGTTGAAATGTCACTAATTTAAATGACGCAACAGTGCATTATTTTATGAATTTGTTTTACTAACCTTCTATTCGATCACTTCTCTCTCAGGGCACCGATCATGCCTAAGCTGCACACCGACATTAACTGTTTACAACAACTACTATAAGCAAGATTAACATTGACATTGCATCGTGGAAAATGCTATTGTTTATGAGATTTTCTTATTAGATTTACTATTAAACAGGTTTGTTTCAAAATTCAAATCCACACCACACCACGCATCCAGGGCAAAGGCACCATCAAGAAGTAGTAATTTTTAGGTACTCTTAAATTTAAAAAATAGTATTTTCTCTTCTCACATTCATGATGAGAACTACTCATTAAACTCATGATAGAATCCACAATAAATGTAAAAAAAAAAAAAAAAAAAAAACATTTTTCCGTATACTGAAAATACTTCAAGAATAACTTTTTACAAATGTGCATTGATGTCAACTAAAACCATAGACCCTAAGCACTTAATCCTAGTTCATTTATTAATAAATTTAAAAAATAAGGTACTCTATAATGAGTACATTCTTGGGTGTATTGCAATAAATTAGTTAGATAATATTATTGAACTACAAGACTCTTGAAGACAACACAGTTTTTAAACTTTCGAGAGCATTAATAAAGTCTTCAGTAACAATAATTTCAACATTGTTATAATCTAGAGATTTTTTTTTTTTGAAGAGATGAATCATGAATGAAGGAGAATGAAATCTAATGAAAATGATTTATTAAGAATATTCTTTTCTTGATAGGAGATATTTTTAAAAGAATATTCTTTTAGCTTGTTACATTCCTTTTCCTCTTGAAATTATATTTTAATGCCTCTAAAATTAGGAAGAATATGAGAGAATTGAATATACTTAATTGAATTTATATTTGAAGTCTTTAAGATACCCTTATTTTTCTTGGTTTCTTGTCGGGGTCAATTCGTGGAAATGCTAAATAAACTAGGAATTGGCCCGGGTTCGATAAATTATGTAGAATAAGGAAAAGCCAAGTCCAAAATTTGCAATACTCATTGATCAAAGGCTAGTGGTGCATCACAAATAAATATCCAAAGATATTAGACAACAAAGGGAAAAGAAAGTATGAATAATGCTTTTAATCCCCTTGGTGATTTATATATACAACAAAAGGAAGAATTTGAGAGAGAGAGAGAGAGAGTATTGTTCATGGTAGACTTGATGGAAATGCTTTATAGCGGGTTTAGTTAGGACGTCCCTAAGTTCCGATTTTGCTCATATAAATCGAAAATTTTAACTGTTTTGTTGCTCAACAGGCATCAGCTTCAGATTTGTCATTGTTTAGATAATTCGATAAGCTGATTTAGGAAATTCATTAACTAAACTTGATTAGCTAAACCTTCTAGGCCAAATCAGCACCTAGGAAATCTGCTAATTATGATAAACCTTATCAAAAATTAATAAATTAGGAACAGGTTTTTTATACTAAATTGATTAAGCCATACTTTTTGTCTCATAAAGCACCAAGGTAGAATATTGTTTGTGTAAAAGTGACCAGCAAATGACTTCTTTCACGGATTCTCAAATTTTGTAAGTGGCCTCAGCCCACTTAGAGCATTCGCATCAGGAAATGCTATCCCATCCCATGTTACCATCTCAAAAAACTACTTTATCAATTATACCATACCATTTTACAATGCATCAAACATCCCAAAATTCTATTTTTTTTTTTCCATTTTATTTAAATATTCTATTTTATTCCCTTTTTTTTTTACTGTTTCTCTTTTTCTATTCCTTTTCCTCTCTTTCTCCCTCAACCTCTAGCACCGGTTTCAACACACAAAGCCACACACACACACAGACCCATGATACACCGATCCACCTATCCAAACCTATCACCACACACACACACAAACACAAACCATCAAACCATCAAGAGAGCCACACACACACAAACACAAACCATCAAACCATCAACTTAGCCACACACACACAAACCATCAAACCAATCGGAGCCAGCAACAGCCACCACACCTCCAAAGAAACCCACCATCGATGCCTCGTCGGAATCCATCAAAAATATCTTAAAATAAATTGTTAGCAAGTACCTTAAGAGCACTCGTTAGCATGAATCAAAAAAAAAAAAAAAAAAAAAAGTAAAAGTGTGAGGCTAACGGTAACGGCTCACGGGTTAGATATCATGAAAACCCATGAAACCAAAACCCGATCCAGATGATTGATAGTGGGAGCCAGGCTGGTCGAGTGAAAGGTTTAAGGTGTACGGTCTGTAAAATCGTACCAATCGAGGCACACGTTTCACCAAGTATAATCAAAACAATGCACAGCACAGCTGTGACTGTGCTTCGCAGGAGCACCGTACGACTGCACCTCCTAAATGCGAATTGACATCACTGGCCACTGATCACCCCACGTGGCTAGAACCCCATGGTTTGACTCAACCCCACTGGGTCTACACTCTATAACACCGTTTTGTACTACCCCAGTGGCTCTAATTGATCTGATGGGCTCTAATTGATCTGATGTTTTCTGATGATGAACCTGGATTTTCGTTTCTTCATGTACAGCCTTTTTCCACTTCCCTCGATTTTGTGTTGCAATAATTAATTAAGTTAATAATATAATATTGTGTTAGATTATTATACATGTTGTAAATTGTGCTAAATGACAAAACATGGAGCAGATGGGTCCCATAGATTCTGAGGGCCCCAAAATTGTCAATTTGGAAATAATTGGCCCTCATGTCTTGTCTTAGAAATATCCTTAATTAGTAATAATTGTACACCAAAATTAGATACAAATCACTGTTGCTTCGGTGTTTTTTTGTTTTTTCTGGTTGCTTTTTACTCTGTTTTTTATAAGACAAAGAACATGCCGTGCTGTACCACTAAGAGAGGTCATGGTTCTACCGGCAGAGGATCATGATGGGTAGTGTATGTCTTATGAGCTTAATGATACTGCTAATTATGTATTTGTTGAATAAACTAGATACTTATTCAGCAAAAAAAAAAAAAGAATAAACTAGATACGTACTTTTAGAGTTTTAAAGTACTCAATACTCTAGTATGATTTGATCTTAGTTCTACTTTGAGACAGTTAATATTTTTTATTGTTCAAAGTAATTGACATCTAAACGTTATTCCTCTTTAACCCATGTACGTACAAGAGTGTATTATACTATTATATTACTATTCTACATAATAATTAAAAAGTAATATATAGTACACATTCAAAGTATTATATAAAAATATGATAAATTCAAATTGAATCTCTTGTGCTTTTTAAATTTACGTACATTATCACATAATAATAATATATATATATATATATATATTAGATACTTAAGGATGATTATATCACAGCACCCTGTTCTACAACTATTTCTTCTACAAGCACATCACATCCACGACGGCTAAGAAGGCAGGCCTTATCATGCCCTGCACCTCGCCATGACGGCCATCGCGTGGAACTATCGAGGTGTTGGTAAAGCCTCGACAGTTAGAGCTCTTAAGGAGCTAATTCATGGTGCCAATCCAAATATTATCTTTTTATCTAAAATTAAAGTTAAAACTCCAAAGGTAAGAAGAATTGTGATAGATTAAAGTTTGTATATTCTAGGTATGTTGATTCAGTTCGGAAATCTGGCAGTCTTGCTATTTTTTGGAGAATGGGTGTGCATTGCTTTAGAAGTGGTTTTCTCTGATAAGAATATAATAGTTGCTTTGGTGTATTCAGACCCCCTGAAGCTCCTTGGCTTCTTTTTGCCATCTATGGTCCGTACTAGCGGTTTAAAAAGAATATTTTTTGGGTTTTGCTTGACAGCATGGTGGCTGCCTTTTTAGGACCCTGGGTTGTGATTGGGGATTTTAATTGCATAAAACGGGCTAGGGAAAAATGTGGTGGGAGAATAGTAGCAAAAAGCTTAGCTAATTGCCTTAGAGATTTCATGATGAATTCGGGTGCTACTGATTTAGGATTCATTAGTCATTCCTTCACATGGTCAAACAGAAGAGAAGGTCTAGCCAACATAAGAGAAAAATTAGATCAGTGTTTATGTGATCAAGGTTGGCAGACCTTATTCCGAAGGGCTGGGGTTAGACATCTTTGTAACTTTAATTCGGACCATAATTTGATTATGCTGGATACCAACTTGGAAACTGAGATAGGTTCTCGACCTTTTTGGTTTGAAGCAATGTGGACCAAAGAAGAAGAGGGCAAAATAGTGGTGGAAAATGCCTGGCAAACTTGGGTGGAAGGTTTCCATGGCTTTAAGCTAGCAAAAAAAACTATTAGTAACTAGTCGTGAGCTAGTGAGGAGGAACAAAAACTCTTTTGGGAACACAAAGGAGAAAATTAAAGACCTCCAAGCCAAGCTATTGAAGATCAAACAAGCAACGCCCACGAAAGAGAACTTGAACCTTGAAGCATCTCTAAATTTAGAGCTTGATAAATGGCTTGACAGTGAAGATTTGAAATTGCGGCAAAATTCTAGAGAGTTGTGGGTTAAAGAAGGAGATCGTAACTTTAGATTCTTCCACCTTTCAACCATCATTAGAAGGAGAAGGAACTACATTTTGGAAATCAAGTTGGAAAACGGGTCTTGGATCAAAGACCGGGAGGATATTCAAAGATATTTTTTGGATAATTTTTCATTCATATACAATTCGAGCCATCCTCAATTTCTTGAGAATCTTAAGAGTCTCATACAACCTTGTGTAACTAACCAAGATAATTTAGAGCTTTGTAGAATCCCTTCTAGAGATGAGATTAAAAAATTATTGTTTGGAATGAAGGCTCTTAAAGCCCCGATGTTGGATGGCTTTTGAGTGCTCTTCTATAAGCACTACTAGGGTATAGTTGGTGATTAACTAACGTTTGCTGTCCAAGGCTTTTTTCGCAATGGCTGGCTGTTGATGGAATTCAACAAGGCCTTTATCTCCCATATTCCTAAAAAGAAAGGTGCGCATAATTTTTACCATTTTCGCCCTATCGGTCTTTGCAATGTGTGCTACAAGGAGATATCAAAAATTATTGTGAATATGCTGAGACCTTTGCTAAACAAAATGATAGATTCGGCTCAAGTGGCCTTTGTGCCGAATAGGTGGATAAATTTAGGGGTGTCAACGTTCGACCTAACCCGCGAACACGACACGAACCCGACACAGGTTTTTTCGGGTTAGGGTTGGGCCTTAATGAGTTTGGGTCATAAACGGATCGACCCAAAAGCGACATAATAAGAAACGGATCATAAACGGGTAAACCCGCGTAACCTGCAATAGACACGTTTGACACGCCAATTTATTTGTGTCAACCCGGAATGACCCACTTAACACAACTCGTTTAACTCATATAACAAATAAATATTTATTTTATTTTAGATTTGTCAAATACCTTTTATATCCAACATATATTTTAAATTTAAAAAGAAAAGTAAGTAATTACAAAAATTTACAAGGGATATAATTAGAAATTAAAACTTTACAGGCCTTAGAACTACTAATACTTTTCTTCTTCTTCTTCTTCTTCTTCTTTTTGGTGGCATAGAACTTACACAAATGAAATTGAATGAGCTTGTGGAAGATGTTATGAATTCAGACATCAACAAAGAATCTATGAATGATAATCGTGGTCATAGTCAGGATTAGTCTAATATTTGCTGAAATTCTTTCAATATTGATACTTAGCATTTGGCGAGTTCCAAGAATATTATATTTTTGTCGAACGATGTTATTTTATTTTGTGAAACTTTGTTATTTTAAATTTGAATTAAAGTGTATGCACTTCTTTTGGAATGTAAGGAACTTATTACTAGATGAATGTTATATTTTCGTTGAATTATATTATTTTGAATGTGGGTTGAAGACTTGAAGTGTATGCACTGCTTTTTGGGATGTAAAAATAATTATTTCTAGATAGATATTATATTTAATATTATGCAGGTTGAAATGAGTTGTGTTACATTTGTGTCAACCCAACACGATTCGTTTATTAAGCGTGTCAAATGGGTTGGGTCAGATCAACCCGCTTTATTAATAGGTCGGGTTAAGGTTGAAGAATGATGACACGATTATTAAATAGGTTGGGTTAGGGTTGAGCCATTTAATCAAATACCCCTACCTCGACACGACACGAACCCGACACGCTAACTTGAATTGACACCCCTAGACAAATTAGAATGTGGAATTAGCCCATGAGATTGTGAATACTTTCAAACATACGAGGAAGAAAAAAGGTTACCTCGGGTTCAAATTAAATTTCTAAAAAGTCTACGATAGAATGGAATGGGGTTTCTTGATAGCGGTTCTTAAAGCCTTTGGGTTTAGCAACAATTTTACCAAGCTCATCCACCAATGCTTATCATCAATAGAGTTTACCTTGCTGTTAAATGGGAGCCAATGTCCAAGCTTTTTCCCTTCTCAAGGTCTTAGACAGGACGATCCTTTATTACCTTATCTCTTCATCCTAGGAAGTGAGGTGCTCTTGAGGCTCTTAGACAAGAAAGTATCACGAAAAAGGCTTTTGGGGGTTAAAGTTTCTAACATTGCCCTACCTATCTCCAAGCTATGTTATGCAGATGACATTATGTTGTTCTGCAAAGCTAAATCTACCGAGATTGCCATCCTTAAATCCTGCCTGGAAAAATTTTGCTCTTGGTTGGGACAGCTAATTAGCGTGGAGAAATCTGGATGTTTCCCTTTTAAAGGGGTAAGTTCCTAGTTCATCAGTTAGGTTAAGCATATTTGGAGACTCAATATGTTGCCTTAAAACACCACCTATCTTGGGGTCCCCCTCTTTCTTTCCAGGAGTAGAAATAAAGATTTCAGATTCATTAAAGAGAAGCTAGATAACAAGCTATGTGGCTGGAAAAGCAAAAATTTATCTTGGTCAGGTAGAGCTACTCTCGTCAAATCGGTTGCTCAAGCAATTCTGATCTATGCCATGTTTGCCATTTTGCTCCCTAAAGGCTTGTGTGACCAACTTGATGCTTTAATTCGTAGATTTTGGTGGAATCCAAATTCAAAGTCAGGTTTGTACTGGACTCCGATGTCATGGTCGTCTTTATGTTGGCCCTAAAAGGAGGGAGGCGTGGGTTTCAGAAATTTCTGGGACTTCAACCAAGCTTTCCTGTCCAAATTTGGCTGATGGATTGTTTCAGGAAAGGATTGCCTTTGTGTTCAGGTGTTGAAAAGCAAAATACAAGGTTCGAAATAATTAGCTTTCCCTCTCCTTTTCGGGGAAAGTTTCTCCTTTTTGGAAAAGTTTAATGGGCATCAGACATCTTGTAACTAAGGCAACTTGCTTTCAAGTTGGGAATGGTGCTTCAATTCGAACCTGGTCTGATCCTTGGATTCCTAACCTCCCAGGCTTTATCAATTCCTAACTCAGATTTGACCTTGGTGGTTTTGCAACTATTAACGCAAGAGCAAAGAAATTGGGACATGGCCAAGTTAAATTTTTTTTTGAAGAACCAGTAGTTGAGCTAATTCTAAGTATTCTCATCCCTGTGTTCCAAAAGGAAGATTGCTAGGCTTGGATAGCTTCAAACTCTGGGTTGGTCTCTGTTAAATCTGCTTATTGGCTCTTGAGAGTGGAATCTCCTCCCTCCAATATTGATGCTATTAGGGGTTAGATTTGGAAAACAAAATTACGTGAACTTTCAAGATGCTTTTTTTGAGAATTGCTGCTAACTTGCTGCCCTCTAAAGAGATAATTAGTAGATTTAATGAGAGTATGGAATTATGCTGCCCACATTTTAGCCAAGTGGTCTTTATTTTGCAATTTTTATGACTCTTTTGATGTTAGCTTTAGTTTGGACTGTTTCTCTTCTATTGTTTTGAGAGAGTCCAGTTGCTTGTTGTAGTTTTTTTCTTTCTTAATAAAAGTTTCTGATTATCAATAAATATATATATATATATATATATTAGATACATGAATTTGCATGAAATATAATTGACACACATTCAAAGTATAATTAGAATAGCGTGTGAATTTGCATAAACTATAAAATTGGAATACAATTAAAATGTAGTTTGGATTCTTTATTGTACATTTATATACGTTTTAAGAGAACATATGACAGAAGTCAAAATATCAAATATACTTAATGAATTTCATTTTAGTATAGTAAGAATTCAATCTTATATCTTTAATTGATGACGAGAAATTTTAATCAGTTGAGCTTACTAAACTTACCTCTTAAAACATAATGTTAGTCATTGCTCTCCTTTGTTGTTGGAGCGAATATAATGTGCATGCACATGAGAGAGAGAGAGAGAGAGAGAGAGAGAGAGAGAGAGAGAGAGAGAGAGAGAGAGAGAGAGAGAGAGAGAGAGAGAGAGAGAGAGAGAGCAACCACTTCTTATTTTTAAATCCAAAAAATAGTTTTTGAAACAAACTGCTTGTATTATCAATGATATTAGATAAAAGAAAATGAGTAATAAATGCTGTCGGTTGAGTTAATTGAAAACTGCTTCTTAAACATAAACATAATCTTTAAGCCATCAATCCTTTTTTGCAGTTGGAGTGGAGATGGGATGTGCGCACACGGAGCCATAGATAAGTATGCATTACATAAGAAGAACATACATGTAATGTCAAAAAAGGACCCAATAAAATCGCATTACCAATGACACTAGATTAATTAAGGAGCATAAGGTTCCCATGGATGTATAAATGTACAAGGTTCCTAATGATGAGTTGAAAATTATGACACGTGGTGATGGGGGAATGCCCTTTGGTAAAGGGGAGTTAGTAAGGGGCTATTTGGATTGGCAATTTTCAAAATTCAATTCTTAGTTTCCATAACTCAATTCTCAAAAGTGGTGGGATCCATAGCAGAATACTCGTTTGCCTGTATAATTTCTTTGTTTTCATAACTCTGTTTCCAATACTCAATTCTCTACTTTTTGAGTTATAAGTTGTGAAAACTGAAAACAACTTTTGGCTGTTTTTAGTTTTTAGTTTTCTGTTTTCAATGGAAAATTTGTAAATAACATCACACAGCCGGTCCCACAGTCAGACTTTTGCTCCCTCTTTATCTTCTTTTCTCTTTTTGTCTTTCACGGGTTTGGGACCGTCTGCTCCTCTTCTTCTTCTTCTTCTTTTTCTTCTTTTCTTTTCACTTTTTGGGTCTGGTTCTTTTTTTTTTTTTTTCTTCTTTTCTTTTCTATTCTTCTTTTCTTTTTTTTCCTTCTTTTCTTCTCTTTTCACTTTTTGGGTTTGGTCCTTTTTTTCTTCTTCTTTCACTGGTTTCCGTTGGCTGGGTTTTTTTTTTTTTTTTTTTTTTTTTTTTTTTTTTTTTTGTGCTTTCATTGGGTTCTTTTTTTGGCTGGGTTTCTTTTGTTTTCACTGGGTTCTTTTTTTGGCTAGGTTTCTTTTGTTCTTCACCGGGTTTTTGGGTTCCATTCTTTTTTTTTTTCACTGGTTCGATCTGTTCTTTTTTTTTTTTTTTTCCTCATTGGTTGGTCTGTTCTGGGTTTCTTTTGTTTTCTATTTTGTTTTTTGTTTTTTTTGTTTTTTTTTTCACTGGCTTCAGCGAGTATGGGTATTGAAAAAAAAAAAAAAAAAAGCTGCACTGGGTGACAGGCCATCGGGCCCATAAATAGTGTGAAAAATATTGAGTGATGGAAAGTGAGTGATGGTGCCAAACAACCTTTGTATTTTTGAGTGCTGAGTAATGAGTTATGAGTGATGAGTGATGAGTGATGAAATTGAGTGATGGAAATTGAGTGATGAAAAATGGTGAGCCAAACAGCCCCTAAGACTTTTTGGTGGCCAGAGAGCATTCTCGAACGTTATAGAAAGGCAATGATCCGCATGTGAGGTGGGATTGTTGGGTAGCATTGATGATCGAAAGTATCATACGGAGAAAATTTAAAAGTCAAGGAATTTATATAAATAATCATATTGAAACCCATAGGTTTTAACTTTTGGATTTAGTGGTATTCTTATATGTCATATTAAGTTCTTAATTAGTGGGTTATAGTTATCTCCAATGTTATGAATATCGTATTGGACCATGTTTCGGTTATTCCATTGGAATTAAAATATTTTGGTACTATCTAATTTCAGCATACTGTTTCAGGGCATTTTGAAATTACTGCTAATATATATATATATATATATTAAAATCTCAAATAAAGTTAATATATAAACTATTAAAAGAACAATTACTTATGGTTTTTTAGTGAGTAAAGCTAACATGTTGGGCAATTGTACACAAGGAATCTTTTTAGAAGGTACCTAATATCACTTTTTTACATTTCTCAACCACCCACGTGAAAGGAACTTATCTGAACTAGTAAAGTTTTTTGTCGTTAAATAAGAAGTATGAGACTCAAGCTTTAAACCTCACCTATACAAAATACCCATTAATATTTTGGTATGATGATAAATAGTAATTATCATTGAGCATATTTCGTAAGTTGAAAATTTATTGTATTTATAAAAAAAAAGGGGGGGGGGGAAAGCTTTCAATTGGGGCCTTCCGAAGCCATTATCTCTCAAACAATTTGCCACCTTTAGTTACTTAATTTATTTTTTTTCTTATCATTGTCTCCATCCATAAAAACCACAAGCTTGCTTTGATAACAATACTTTATGTTAAGTGATATTGAGAGAGAAACTATCTGGTTCATATTAAAATTAAATAAAAATGCAATTATTTCAATTAATAAGTGATAGATTGAAACTCCTTCACCAAAAAAAAAAAAAAAAAAAAAATCGATGAGCTATATTTATTTTTGGGTTTAGCTTATCTCCAATACTTTTAATCTCTAGCTTTTATTTAGTTAGTGAATGATGTGACAGTTTCTTATTAAAACAAAAGAAATTCCAGTTAAAAAAGTATTGAAAGTAAGTCAAACTCTTTATTTTTTTCTCTAAGATAAGGATTTGCCCAATGCTATCAAAAAGGAAGCACATATCATGGTCTAATGACATCTTATAATAATAATATAAATTTCGAATCATGGCTTGGAGAAAGCCATTAACCAGCCCATTATGTCATTGGCATTTTTTTTTTTTTAAGAGAATCATGTCATTGGCAATTTAGGATATTTATTTGCAATGTGTGTCTTCCCAAATCTGATAGATCAATCTTTTTTTTTTTTTTTTTTTGGGAAAACAACTAATAGATCAACGTTGACCATTATAATAGCTCCAAATTATAGTTATTACAGCCTCTATACTCAATGCTATGGTCGTTAAAGAAAGTAAAAGCATTGGTTATTATGCTTCTGACAGAAACATAGAAGCAAAAGTAAAGGATGCCAATTTTTTTGTTAAGACCAATTTGAAAGTCAAATTACATGCTGAGCTAGCTTCAAGGATTACACTAATCTAATAATCTTTTCCAAAAGGCCAAGAAAATGATAGACTAGATAAATAGTAATCTATAGATATAAATTAATCACAAATTCAAAAATTTAGTTACATTCTTAAATTATATATATATATATATATATGGGAGCAATTTGGGTCCAGTACTTCCAATGTATTGGACCCTGAACCTAATCCGGACTCTCTCTCTCTCTCTCTCTCTCTCTCTCTTATATATATATATATATTCC
The DNA here is from genome assembly GCF_002906115.3 of Quercus suber. Classification (NCBI taxonomy): domain Eukaryota; kingdom Viridiplantae; phylum Streptophyta; class Magnoliopsida; order Fagales; family Fagaceae; genus Quercus; species Quercus suber. Next base: position 119,003 of record NW_027069617.1, read on the forward strand.
GGCCAAAGAAATTCCAATTTATTTTGTTCAACTAGGTAGTGGAGATTAATCTCAACTCTCAAGATATTTTCTGTAACTTTATAAATTAATCAGAATCTTAAAAAACAAAAAAATCATAATCACTCACCTACCACAAAACGAAAGAAATTATGAAAACAATGAAAATAAAGAAAGTCATATAAGCACACATTCACTGTCTTATCTTTGATACAGTTCATAGCATTCACATTAAAAGCTCTCAAAAGTAAAAAAAAAAAAAAAAAACTACTTTTTTAAGCATCTCTATTTTTTTAAGCATCTCATCCCAAAAAAGCACACTACAGTAAAAGTGTAAGTGTTAAAATTTTTAGCATCTAAACTACAGGACTGTTATAAATATAATAATATTTTAATATTATTTTACTTTAGGGCATTAGTTAATAATACACTTAAAGAAAACTTTTACAAGAAAGAAAAGAAAAACTATTAATGTTTTGATAAATTTGTTCTTTTTTCATCAAAGTGGTTTTAAATTTTTTCTAAAATAGAATATTAATCAATGCTCTAAGGGTACTCGTTAACATGACCTTTAAAATCCGTTTGGATTGAGGGAGGGGAAATAGAGTAGATTTAGTACAAAATTAACTTATTTTTTGTCAACTCTATTTTACTCCCGTCCGTTCCCTCTCAATATCCCCTCCATCCAAACATGCCATAATTAAAATATCTTTTCTCTCTCACTATTCCTCTTTTCTTCTCATCAGACTCTCTCTCACTCTCTTTAATTAATGAATTGATAAAAAAATATAAAACTTTTAATGTTGGGTATATTGTAAAGTGAGTTGTTAAAATAAATAAAATAAGTTTTTGAGAGATTATAAATGTTAAATTTTTTGCGGTCCTTGATACGAATGCTCAAATAGAAGTGTAACATGTGCATATGAAGAAAATTTATTTTATTATTATTTATTTCCTTTCTAAGCGGGTAATATAATTATAATCATTGAATTGACCCAATCCAAGACACCCTCTAAGCTAAATATGACAACTAATTAATTATCCATTAGAATCCTAATCCTTTTTCTCTTTTTGAATCCATAAAGTGGAGCAGGAAAGCCAAATCGGGGTTTCAATTCCGGATGGGTTTCGAGCTTGAACCAGTAAACATAAACCGAAAACAAAAGATTAGAGTGTGTGACGTGTAAAAGGCAACAAGCGCCGAGCGAAGCGATTCCGGGGACGCAATAGTCATTGTGATATATGACAAGGACAGCTGGTCCTTTCCTTCTATAATTGGTATTCTTTATTACAACATTACATTAATTTGTTTTTAATTTAATCCCAAAAAAAAAAAAAAAAAAAAAAACTATCCCAGTTACCAATTAATTTAAAATAATTATGCTTGAGTAATTTTAAGTACAATTACCCTTGATTTTATTTTTTAAAGTATAATTATGTTTTTGGGCCGTGGATTTCTATGGTGGAAAACGCAAAGCTGAAAAAAAAAGTAAAAGGTCTCCTCTCTCTTTCTCTCTCCATCCTTACTAGTACCACTGCTTCTTCTTTCACTTCTCCAGGCAACCAGTAGAGGAGAGAGAGAGCGAGGAAGAAGAGGAAGTAAAAAGCACTCTGTGGCGCATTGTAGCCCTGGGCCTTTTTATCTTGCGCCTCCGCCCCGGTTCTTCTTCTTCTTCGTCTTCTTCTAAGTGCTCTCTCTCCTCCGAGTTCGCTTTGTTCCCACGTTATCCATAAATTTGATTCAGAAATTATGAAAAGGAAAGGCGGAATTCGAAGGCCAGCTTTGTGGTTATTCTTTGATTAAGAATCGGGTTCTTTGCTACAGTGACAATAACTCTGGCGGACCTTAAAGCATCCCTAGCGTTCATAACTTCGATTCCAGCTGGGCGTTTCGATTTCAAGCCGAAGAAGAAGAAGTGGAGGGGGAGTTATACGGTGAAGATGCTTTGGATTATGAGATTCTCTGGATTTTTCACTGCGGCAATGCTTGTGATCATTTTATCCCCTTCTCTACAGTCGAACCCACCGGCCGAGGCCATCCGATCCACTTACCTCGAAAAACACCTCCGATTGCACCGTCCAGATTCGCTCAACCGGTTTTCGTTCCGAAGAGCCCCGGCATTTCCCAATGCCGATGAATGCGGCTCCGTCCACTCGAAAATCAGCGTTTGCGACCCGAATTTGGTCCACGTCGCGATCACGCTCGACGTTGAGTACCTTCGAGGCTCAATCGCCGCCGTCCATTCGATTCTGAGGCACTCGCCTTGTCCGGAGAGCATTTTCTTTCATTTTTTGGTCTCCGATACGAGTCTGGAAACCCTCGTGAGATCCACTTTCCCTCTGTTGAAGTTCAAGGTGTACTACTTCGATCCGGAGATCGTGCGGGGCTTGATCTCAACGTCGGTGAGGCAAGCGCTCGAGCAGCCTTTGAATTACGCGAGAAATTACTTGGCTGATCTGCTTGAGCCTTGTGTTGGGAGAGTTATATACCTAGATTCCGATCTCATCGTCGTCGATAATATTTTCAAGTTGTGGAATACGAGCCTAGGCTCCAGAACAATCGGAGCTCCGGAGTACTGTCACGCCAACTTCACCAAGTATTTCACCGGCAGTTCTGGTTGGACCGGCGGTTACCGCCACATTCGATCGCCGGAAACCTTGCTACTTCAACACCGGCGTGATGGTGATAGATCTGGACAGATGGAGACGGGTCGGGTACACGGGGAAAATAGAGAAGTGGATGGAGATCCAGAAAAGCCACCGGATTTACGAGCTCGGGTCATTGCCACCGTTCCTATTGGTTTTTGCTGGACACGTGGCGCCCATCGAGCACAGGTGGAACCAACACGGTTTAGGCGGTGATAACGTAAAAGGGAGCTGCCGTGACCTTCATCCCGGTCCGGTAAGCCTCCTACATTGGTCCGGCAGTGGCAAGCCGTGGCTCAGACTCGACTCGAACCAACCGTGCGAACTTGACGAACAATGGGCACGCTACGATTTACACGGACACTCTGAATGAATTACTCGCCGGTAAATTTCCTCAAGGGCTGTTTTGTCACCTTGTTTTTTAATAACTCAATTTGCCAATTTTTTTTTAAAAATTTACTTTACTCCATTATTTTGTGTTCTCTTCTTCTATGACCTGTCCATTACTCAATTTTTCTTATTGATTCTTATTTTTCTTTTAATGTTATTATTAAAAATAGCAACTCATTTCTCAGGCGATTTGTATTCTATTTTATTGTTTCTGCGTCTGGAAATAAAAGCACAAAAAAAAAAACAGGGATATTCAATTTGTTGTATAATCCATATAGACTCTGTTTTGTGTTTAATTTAGAGTACTGGGTTTTTTTTAGCTGTTTTAGCAGAGCTAGCAGTGGAAACGACAATACACGTGGTGGTGGAGAGACAGTGAAAAGGACCCTATTGCACTTTTAATAATCCATTGAATTCTGCAACTCGGAAACATAAAATTGTTTTAATAGCCCGACTGGTTTCCCGTCCGATTTCTTGTTTCTTGGGAATTTCCTCTCATTATAGCTGTTGTCTTCTTTTCTTTTCTTAATTGCCCTTTACTGATTTGTTGTTGGGGTTGGAGATGAGCATTCAATGTGCTTTACCACTATGGATGGTTTGGTTAGCTCAAAGCCATGAAGAGCTTTATGACTTTTTATGAGCCCCATTCATTTAATTGTGTAATTTAAAGAGGTTTTGTCAAGTAAGAAAATAAAGGGGTTCTTTGAAAACTTTTGTATAGACTATAGAGATAAAGGGGCAGGTTTTAAAAAAAAAAATTTATTTACAATTTTTGTTTAGCATATAAGGAAATGGTCAAGTTCAACTAATAATTGTAACAAGAGTGAAGAGTGAGAACAATTATTATGAGTGTAACGGAAAGAAAAAGAACAATGGAGAGTGCTGGTGTAGTGTGGATAAGGAAAAAGTGGAGGATATGTGAATGTTTAATTGTTGGTCTTTCTTAAGTTGTCCATTTCCTTAATGTGGCTGTCTTTGAGAGTGCACGCGTGGCGTGGGTGGCGTTTGGAGAGTGCTAAATTGGGTTCAGGTATAGAGGAATTGGAAGAATCTAAAAGTTGCTTGCTGTAATGCTAGACAACTCCACAAGGCTTGTGAGGAAAGATCAAGATGTGCGCTTCGTTGTCAGCGGCGGAAGACCTGTGATATCCTACCTTCTTTCCATACCCCTTTGCGCACTTTGCTGGCAATCCCAATCTCTTATTCTCACTTTAGCATCGGATTTTTTATTTTTAATTTCCTTGAAAATTAAAGTCTAAAAGTGTAAAGCTTATATTAATAGTATATAATATCCACTCAAAAAAAATATATAAAAGTAGCTAATAATTTTGTTAATAAAGTTAAGAGATGAACAATCGGAGATTTATGGTAGTGGGACCTTGAGTTACTGTAGCGTAGGAAATGTCCAAAGCAGGGAATGGGGGAGGGGACCGATTCTATTAGCCCTGGCATCACACGTGGCTTGTGAGCTGGAGTCTCGGAGAATCAGGGGTTTACATGTGGTCAGTCTGCACTGTAATTAACTTATCAAAAAAGTCTTTAATAAACATGTTCTGGCAGTTTGTGAACTATGATTAGCTTCTTTTTTTTTTTTTTTGCTGAATAACTATGATTAGCTTCTTCTGTATTGATCTTATGGAGTTTTAATAAACATGTTCTGGCAGAGTACTAATTCTAGACTGATCAAAAAAAAAAAGTTTTAATACTTAAAAGAGTGATGCGGGCGACTTTGACGGCTTGGCTGCTTCTCAATCCTCTGGTTGGCTGGGTTGCTCTGTTTTAATTTTTAGATAAATTTTGCAACCGACACTGGTGTCTGGGGCCTACGTATTGTATACTTTATTATTATTATTGTTTTTAATCGTAGGGTCTACACAATATGGGTGGTGAAATCATAAAAAAGATCACTCTGACATTAACAGCTTTGCTGTCAGAATTATTATTAATCATATACTAATATGCACTTTTGTTTTTAATCATTTAGTATATTGGCTGGATGGTTCTAGAAGTGAGATGTGGGCAATTGGGAATAGGAGCGGGCGACTTATCCACATTGGCCCCAACAAGTTTCGTAGTCCCCAATCCGGAATTACCGACGATTTGCAGATGTAGGTGTCACCAAAAAAAAAAAAAAAACAGTGTACAAATAGAACACTCAGGTTTCATGGATCGTTATCTTCAGATTCGGTATCATAATGCAATTATGCGAGCGAGAGAGAGAGAGAGAGAGAGAAGATTCCTTTTCCCCTCTCAAATATTTGTATAATTTTGGGTGAGAGAGAGAGAGAGTAGGTTGTTCATGTGGATGGAATTGAACGGTGCTTCATTTGTATGTGATCAGTGATATACGGATTTTTTTTTTGGAACCATTTTAGCAATGATAAATGATAACAAATTCAAGGTGAATAAAAATATGACCCATAAAATCTTACTAAGGTACTGAGTGGTACAGCAGCTGTAGGGGCAACAATCCCTTTACGATTTATTTGGTCCTACTCAACCAATTATACATAAACCATTTATTGCCTAACATATAGTAAGCTATAACAGGGATTTGGCGTTTAGCAAAAGCAGAAAGTTTGTTCTCAAAGGAATGAACCGAGGTGTCGGTGTCTCGAGCTGCATATCAAAGGGTTGCATCTGCATCACATGGGATTCTTGCCATTTTAGTTTTAATATTAATTTTAGTTTTCATTCAGCCTCCAAAATTAAATCTCTAATACCTAACCAAGAAGACAACATAAGGTGGGCTCTTGTGGGGCTTCATATATCCCCTATTTGAGCTTCTGGGTCTAGAACATCTACAAGTTGTTGTTTTTAACATGTGATGAATGGTATGGAAAAAAAAAAACATGTGATGAAAGGAACAAAAGAAATAAAAGGGGCAACTGGCAAGCACACATTAGCTGGAAAAAGAAGAAGAGGTGTGACCTTTTGGAACCTTTACTTACAGCTAGAAACAGCCATTGAATTAATCTTGAGGTTTTGGTCCTGCACCACAAAATTGTAAGCTAAATAACTGTATCTTTGTATATTAGGGAGTCCCACATTTTACATCCTTGCTTGCCTGCCTAACCTCAAGGGCTCAAATTCAAAGGGTAGCTTTTCTGCTCCTTTTGCGTGGGATGTACCTACGTTGTACTTGAATAAATCATGTGGCTTGAACCTGAAATACCCGAAAATATGCCTTATAAAATGTGCTATGGAAGTGGACGAAAGCAGAGCTACATGATAGATTCTAATGGTTAAGCATACTAGGTGGTAGGCATGTAGCAGTTCTTATGATAAACATTATCTGGTGGTAGGCATAGAAAGTTGGAAAAGCTTAAGGATAAAGTGCCTTGCTCTTAACTATTTTGGAGAGCATAAAGGCAGCATTAGGCCGTAGTATTAGACTATCGGTGAGTATGGATCATTTTAAAAATTTTTTTTTTTTTGATGATTACCACATACTGCTAACCCCGCAGCTTGAACCCTTTCCCTCCTAGACCCTCAAGCACTTTATGCATGGAGAGATGTCAATTCAGTTTAATCTTGTTTATTCATAATTCTTTAAAGCCTAACTCTTCCTAAGTATGACTACACTTTTATAGATTTTAATCAAATGAATAAATAAATTATCAACAAAAGGTTAATCCAAACTAACAAGTGGTTTACAACAATAAACCAAGACTGAATTTAACGTGAGAGATAACTGACCAGGATATCAAAACTAAATATTATGTGCAACTTAGCCTAATCTATATAATTTTAAGTGAAAAATCAAAGAGAATTAATTTAGTTATGTTGAATACTATCATCTTGGTACTTTGTCAAAAATTTTCATTAATATTTTTTTCAATCAATAATAGTATTATTAGTGAAAAATACTATAAAAATATAATTATATTGTACTTCATACTCCCACATGCATAATGAGAACACTATTGTGTGAGAAGAAGAATCCTATCATGACTGATTGTACTCTCATATTGCATATTTACTCAACCTTTGTGAAGATCCATCTTCATTTTTTGTAATTTCGAACCTTTACTTCTTTTTCCCTACTAATATTTACTATTTACCTTAAAAAAAGAAGAAGAAGACGAAGAGAAGGTATGGTAGCCCATCGTTATGCTCTGATAGCTAAAACTTTTTTTGATAATCTCTAATAGCTAAAACTTGTTAACATCAAATACCTTTCCTATCATTGTGCTCTAATAGGTTAAAACTTGTTTGCATCAAATAGTACCAATCAGCTGACAGTTACAGTTTACCAAAAAAAAAAAGCTGACAGTTACACACTTACACCTTTGCTAAGCGAGGGCAGAAATTAATATCACAGCGATATGATAGAAACATTCCAAATTAGTAAGCTAAACATGAAGTCCAAACTAGTGGGCCTAGGCTGCTGGCATGGCTAAGTACCGACAAAATAACACATACATCTCCTTGCTAGTCTTACATCCATACAATAATTTTCCATATCATGATCGTGATCAAGGGGACCATCTGAAAGATATACAAACAAATTTCAAATATGATAAAGGGACTGTTCAAACCATAAGGCACACTGCCCGAATTTATTTCTGCAAACATAGGACATTTGTAAAGTGCATACATATTAGAAATTGCCAAGTGCTTTTTGAGGAGGACCTGCATCTGGATCCTAATAAATTATGTGGCACACTAGAGAGCACTGACATATGAAATGTGCAATATGTGTCGAAAATAAATAAGCTTTTTGATATAGACAGGATTTAATCTCCAGATTTTTTGTTTGAATTAACTGAAACTCATGTATATTTTATGAAATGTGCCATGAAGGTCCAATTTTTTTTTACACGTATTTGAAAAGATAAAAAGTTATTGCATTGTCAACCATACTGTTCTCAAGAAGGAGAAGAATCTTATCAGGTTCTAAGTATCCTTGTTGTGCCATTCGGATCCAACCAAAAACAAGCTGTTTTTTAAAATTCATAGAACCGTGTCAGATACAAAATTCAAATACTCGTTGCTTCATCAAAACAAAGGACAAGACAATGGTTGAACAACGTTTTTATGGGCAAGTATACAAAAATCATTAATAATTGAATGGTTTGATAATTCCAGATTAAGAAGATTTTGTTTAGGATTTTTTTACCCATTGGAGACTAATTCAGTAAGACCGTCAGGCTGAAATGGAACCCGGTTCTTGAAAGCTCTCAGATTAGGGAAACATTGATTACTATCATTAAACTTGAGCCGTTGAAAATCATGGCTTTTGAGAAAGGGAAAGATGAATTCTTTACAAAACGTCTCTTTCACAGTCATTTTACTTTGTTAATTGTCTCTCGCAAGACTAATCATTAATCACTAATAATTGATAGGGGATTCCCTATATCATCACTCAGAACATGAATGAGATAAATATTTAAACATGCTGACTAGTGGGATTACCAAATCATTTTACTTTGTTAATTGTCTCTCGCAAGACTAATCATTAATCACTAATAATTGATAGGGGATTCCCTATATCTTCTCACTCAGAACATGAATGAGATAAATATTTAAACATGCTGACTATAACTCTACAAAATGTCTCTTGCACAAGGCAACACAGGAACACCCTAATTTTGAACCTGACCAGGGGACCCCCCCTAAGAAACACCCTAAGGAGAACACGACACCAGAAGATTGCAAATCTAATTGCTCAGCCTCATAGTCACATATAGTCCTAACTTTGGTTAGAGGCTGTTGTCATGCTCTCACATTCAAATTAGTCTAACATAAATGCACATAAACACTGGCCCCAATCAGCTACAGATGTGACATAACACCATACATATTTCAATTAACAAGAATTCTTTTGCACAATGACAACTACTATATGAAATATTCAATACAAACTGTAAAACAGTATTAAAAAAATTACAGTGCAAGCCAAGTGCATTCAATGTGAATGAAGCAGGGGGAAAATGAGGCAATAACTACAACATGAAGTTGAGGAACTTCGCTAGCTGCATTTAGATCCTACCTAAGACACTTTCAAGGGAACTGGAGACACTTTCAAGGGAACTGGAACGCCCTCGTGTAACCTTGTGTACTCGAAGGAGGGCTAATATACACCCAAAGCAAAGAAATGATGATGGAGAGCAATCCAGACCACACGAAGACAATGGTAGGAACCTTTCCCCTCTTTCCCATCAACCCCTTTGCAAATGGGTAGAGATGGCACAACACCCAGAAGCTGAAGAACACCCCTCCTACAAGCTTGCTCCACTGAGGGAATGGGCTGTACAGTGTCCTGGCTACTCCAACGGCAATTGCAATCATGTTCACCATCATGATTGTGATTGGAGGGATCATTAAGAAGCTCCACCTAACCACATATAGCTCTGCAAATTCGTCATCTCCTTCTTCAGGAGTAGCAGACTTAGAGGTCAATGTGAATGAGATGTCAACTCCTGCGATAACCTTCAGTAATCCTTGTAGCACAGCAGCAGGATGGGCACTTGTTCCACCAATCAACCAAAATTGTTCATTTCTCCACCAGTCATGGAGAGTGATACCTGACCATTTGATTTCAAGAATTGCAAGCATGCACAAGGTGAGGGTGATGGCCAACAAGAACACCAGAAAGGTCACACTGAGGTATTGGACTATGAACTGCCCAGAAAATAAAGAAACAGCAGGCAGAAAGCAATAGACTATGAGAAACATAGATGTGAAAGGGTACATTCCCACATTGAAATATGCCACCCTTTGAAGGAATTTCAATCGGCGACTTGCAAACAATGCATTGTTCCGTGAGAAGAAAATCTCAACTGACCCCGTTGCCCATCGAAGAACTTGATGCAGCCTGTCTGTTAGATTAATTGGAGCCGTCCCTCGGAATGCATCCCTTTTGGTGACACAGTAAATTGACCTCCACCCTCTATTGTGCATTCTATAACCAGTCACCACGTCTTCTGTTACAGAACCATATATCCATCCTACCCTCTTTCCCCACTCTGTCTTATCCTCGTAGAAGCAAGAGATGACACTTATTGCCTCTGCCACAGTTGCAGCGTCTAAAGGTTCACGAGGCACTGCAAGAGATCCAGCTGGCCTCCCATGGTAGCCTTTTCCATGTAAATCTTGAAGCAGCCTTCCCTGGTATTCTGCAACTGGAATAGAAGCAGCTAGAGAAGTAGAGTTACCAAACCTTCTGGGAAGAAGCAAGGACTCAATATCTGCATCATCATCATCATTGTGGTCCTCATTGATTGGCAAGGCTATCTCATCCTCCTCCTTCTTAACCACCTTGGGCCTTCTCAAAAGTAACTTAATTTTCCTCCTCCCAAACCACCCATGGTGTTCTGTGGTTCTAGGTGGACTAAACCCATAAAGTGCAGTTCTTCTGAAAATGCAGCCTGTCCCTACATACATTGGACCCTGTAGACCATCAAGAGCTCTCATGCACACATCAAAGAACACTGTATTGTGATTTGCATACCGGTCACTTGGATCTATACCCTCAAACCTTTGTGGGAATTGAACATAACAGATCCTATCACCACCCCTATCAAGCATAAAGCACATTCCTTCCCTGAGAGCCAAGGAGTTGTAAATGTAGTGATCACAATCCAAATTTAGAATGAACGGGCCATTTGACATGATTGCACTTGTTCGGACTAGAGCATTCATGGCTCCAGCTTTCTTGTTGTGATCATATCCTGGCCTCTTCTCACGGGACACATAAACCAGCATTGGCAATCTAATATCAACTTCTGTAGTGTCAATCAAATTCTCCCCATCTGCTTCTGCACCATAAACTGGTTCTGCATTGGGTGGAGCTAACATTGCCTGCAAAGAGAGCCAAATTTTAAGCATTTGAAGAAAGTTACAAACAATATAAAACCTATTATTCCATAAATCAAATGTAAAGTATTACCTGAATTATACCAGCATGATCCCCTCTTGAGTGGTCAGTCTCTGCTGAAGCCCAAGTCCCAGGCCAATGAGTACCATCTGACATCCAAATCCCCTTCGAAGTCTTAATTGGATCAGAGGTATTGCCTCCCATTTCCATCTGTTTCTTCTTTGCTCTTAGCTCTTCATGTGCATTGTAAGCATCAGATCTTCGCCTTATAGATTCAGGTAAGGAATTTATCCTCACTTTGAACTCATCATACTCTCTCTTCACCCTTCTCCTTTCTCTCACAAAATCAAGCCTTACTTTGTTCTTAAGATGATCACGCTTCTGCCCAAAATAGGTCTCAGGATTCCTTGGTTCTATTCCATGTTTTCGGCAAAATGGAACCCAAATTCTTGCAAAGCTAGCAGTCTCAGCAAGTGCTTCAAATGTCAAAAGAGCTCCACCATCATCAGATAAGTAGCACGCAAGCTTCTCCACTGGATAATCAACTGCAAGGATCGAAAGAATGGTGTTTGCTGTGACAAGAGGGGGCTCCTTCTCAGGGTCTGCTGTGGAAACAAACACATCAATCCCTGGAAGGTCAGACCGCCCTTTTGGGTTGCGAAGGTTTGGAGATTCGAAACGTTCTTTAAGAACAGAGAGGTCAGTGACTCTGTTTACAGGGCAGAGCTTAGGCAGCTGATCCAGAAGCCACGAAAATCCAAACCAGAGTTCACAAACAGTAGACATTCCCCACAACCACATTGCCTCATGATTAGGGTGTCGAATCCTCCATGTCAGGAAGAAACCAAGGGCGATGAGACGTATCAGAATAAGTAATCTGCAGAGAAGCAAGAACCAAATTTTAAATTTAAACAACCATCACAAACCAAATTGAACAAAAAGTAAATTATCACTATGTCAAACACATAGCCAAATATAGTCATTGATAAAGCAGTTATAAACTTTTAATTTGAATAGAAAACTCAAAATTACAACAACAAAAAAAAAACTACTAATTTAAACACAATAAATCACCACATGTAGTAAGCAAAATATGATCAAAATTGAAGTTGGGTTACTCATCAACCAACAAAATTTCCATTTTCCAACCATAATAAATTAGAATTAAATTGAACTGAACAGAGTCCAGTTTTCGATATTTACCTATATGGGCTGAGAATTGCAGCAGAGATCCCCACCTTCCTTGTCAAAGGCCTCCTGCTTCTCTCTCCAAAATCCGGCGGGTGTTCAAACCCATTAGACCCAGACCCAACCCCATACCCATCTTTAGGCCATACCGCGTTTCCGTACCCATAAGTCCCCTTCGTCTCGAACAGCCACCGGGTGTGATCAAACTCCGGCGGCTGATGGTTTTGTGCCTTAAAAGATCTTACCACTGAAAGCCTCTTATCAAGCTTAAAATCAGATGGCAATGGCAAGGCCTGGTCCTCTGCTTCGGACCCGGTTTCATCATCACCATCATCTTCTTCATCATCATCACTAAAATCTTTGTAAAGTTCTTTGCACCCAGGACACCTCCCACCTCCACTTCCAACACAATCCAAGTAACAATCCCTGCAAATCTTGAACCCACACTCGCATATACCCCTTGAATTTTTCCCTCGAATCGCTTTCTCATCACAACCTTTCATCCCACACATTAGTCCTGATTTCACCGGCTCGGTCCCATTCATTGAGGACTCGATCACGTGCCCACGAGTCACAGAATTGTACCCTCCGGTGAAAATAGTACCTGAAATGAAGCTTCTATTGGGCTTTCCAGAATTATTGTAGTCTTCGGTGAGACTAGTCTGAGACTCCGACATGGGTTGATGATCTGGGGTGGGAGGTATGTGAACTGTATAACTCACAAACTCTGTGTTCACCTCCTCCATTGTGGTCTCGTCTTTCGACATCGAAGAGTACTTTCCTCCGCCACCTGAGGCCCGTCGATTTCCTCTGCTACTGAGAGGAGAATTCGGGTTGTTCGAGATCGAAGCACGAGGTACAGGACTAGTTAAGCCCATGCTTCTGCTGCCGCTTACTTTTCCTCCCGATGAAACCGTAATGGTCACCGGAGAAGAAGACGGTGAAGAAGCTGTTTTCACCATCTTTTTGTTAAGTATTCCCTTTGCGAGAAAGGAAGAGAAAATGCACTCTAAAAATGAAAGAATCAAGCAAATGGGCAAAAGGGAATGAGAGAAAGAGAGAACCCTCAAAGACCCATAAGGAAATTCTGAGAGAATTTTGAAGTGAAAAAATAGTGTTTTTTTTTTTAGGGCTGAATGAAAGTTTGAGTATGAGGGAGTACAAAGAAGAAGAAGAAGATGAAGAAGAAGTAGAAGCTGTAAATTGGGGGCAACGGTCGGATCTGAATTTTGAGTGGAAAAAGAATTCTTGGGGTCTGTGATAGGAGGATTTGAATTTAACGGTCGACAGATCTCCACCGTAGATTTGGTGCTATCCTGCGGTTGGTATTTAACTGAAACGGTCTGTTTGGGTGAAGAGGGTTACATACATGTGGTCCGTCATGCTTGAGGGGGAAAAAGTCAAAAAAGCAAAGGACTTTCAACTTCAACGGTCGAATAAAATAAAATGAAAGTTGTAAAAGGTAAACGGTTGAGTTTCTTACAAATTGCCATATTATTTTAGTTTTGTAGGGCCAGTTAATTAACTTTTGCACCTAATGCAATAAATTATAATATAAAGTTCAAATTTTTAACACCTTCCCCCAAAAAGAAATATAATAAAGTCTTTAAAGTAATCTTGAACTTTGCCGGTTATTTTAGGATAACCTCTTTCTTTCTTTATCGTCTTTATTTATTTATTTATTTTAAACCAAAGAGATGGTCATGGCATTTGTGCTTGCTATGGGCTAATATGAATCCATTGTAATTTGTAGTTTGTCACCTAATAATCACGAACACAAACATGAATATAAACATGGCATGAATAAGTAGTTCTTCATGTTTGAATCTTAATAGAAATTGATAAAAACATGTGTTCACTCAAATCAAATCATTGATATTTTACTCTAACATGTTTCTACAACAAAGAATATGATTTATTATCTTAGGAAAATTATGCAAGAAAATTTCATTAAAGATTTTTGAACATCAAGAAACTTTGGGCCCGTTTGATAAGAGATTTCTAGTAATGTTGTTTAAGTTTTGTAGAAATAGTATAAGTGAAAAAGTGTGTGGAAATACATGTAGTAGTGTTTAAACACAACTAGACTCTACAAAGCCCAACAATACTTTGTAATAGTGTGGATGGTAAGTTCGATAAAACATTCTACTATGGATTTCACAAATTGCCTAAGTAAAAAGAAAAACCAAAACAAAACAAAAAGAGAGTTAGATTTCTAATCAACATAGAAATTATGAGAGAGTGAGAATCATAGATAATGGGGGAGAGAACTGATTAGAACAATTAAAAAAAAATTGTAAAAAGAAGAAGAAGAAGTTGTGCGTAGGAATATATCAGAATACACTAAAAAGTAAAAGCTCTATATATATTAGAAATAGCTTAATTAGGATTCAAATGTCTTCATCTAATAGATAATCTAAAATAATAATAATAATCCTAATAATTTTTCAATTCAAGTAAATGCCACACCCATAATCCAAACTTGATAATTTCAAAGGTTCCTAGTTGTGAATGTTTCTCTCTAATTGGTCTATCTCTATAGGAAAATAACTTGAGTTATCAGAAAAAACAAAAAAGTCAGGCTATGAATTTTTTTTTTAATTGTAAAATAAATAAATGACTTTATGGGATTACCGAGTAGACTTGGATGTGTATGTAACTCTTATTCACGTAAAAGGGAAAAGAAAAAAAAAATCTTATTATTTTATTAAATGCCTAAAAGAAACAAAGAAATTGTTAATATGAACAAAATGTTGGTTGTATGTTTTATTAGAATACTTTTTGTTATTTTTTTCCAAAGAAGTTGATAAATAAACTATTGTTTTTATCTAAAAATTACTATAATTTGGTACAACCACTTGGCGCAACCATAACTTATAAACCCAACTTTTATTATAATATATATATATATATTTTTTTTTTTTTGATAAATATATTTTATTATTATATAGTATATGAGATGATATGATGATATGATATGACATGATGATTTATTTGATTAGCAATTGAAGATCTATTTGATTTATGAGTTATGAGTTCTAGGGTGATTAGAATTTTGGCTTCACATTGCACTCTCTACAATAATATCCATTCCCTTAATTGGTAATTATGGTGTTAGACAATAATATTCATTCCCTTAATTGATAATCATGGAGTTATGTCTCGGTCTAAAAATCATGAAAGGAGGGTTTTTTTATTTTTTATAATTTTTAAGTTAATATACGAATCTCTTCTCTTCTCTTGTACTTGATAACATGGTTTACACGATAAGAACAAACTCTATATGTTATACTTTCACACATATATAATATATATCCACCATGGAATAGAAAACTTTAAACGCAAAATGGTTATCATTTGAGATGCCGTCAACTTCAACATCCTCTACAGGTAACATGTAGATGAATCTTTTCCATATTTCACGTTTTAAGAAAAATAAAAAATGCGTATTACAGTATATAACTTTTTTCTTTGAAGATGTATATAAATTATAATGTTCTTTGGTGAACTGAGATTGCATGCTTAGCAAAAATAAGGTAGGCTCAAATGTGCAAGGCAAATGGGAAGTAGGTTATACCATATTGAATGAAGTTCAAGTTGGGCCTAGAAGCAGTAATTGTACCAAGTAGTTCTTTTGTTCTCTCTTTATTTATTTATTGAATTATTCATTTTATAGATAAGTTGAAATTTCATGTATGGATGTGTTTACTAATTATGCTTATTTGGAAGTAAAGGTGAAGTTACACAACCCATGATCTATTTTTCCTGTTTGCTTTTTGGGTTTTCGTTTGGTGCTTTCTTATGTGTAGTCTAGCTTTCTAAAAGAAAAATTTGCTGCCAATTTAAAATTGGATACAAGAGAAAAATAAAATATTTGGATAAATTAGATCCATTAGTTCAATTCCTATGTAAGTTTGTCTTTGCTTAACTTTGTTTTCCATTTTTTAAATGTTTAGAAATTTGGATTGTTCTTTCTTCTTAAAAAAAAAAAAAAAAGAGGATTGTTTATTACTTAATGAATTGGGATTTCTATTTAATTTTGTGTTTAGTTGTTTGTTATTATTAAATTCATTTTTTTTTCATGTGTGTGTATTTATACGTGTTGTATTTTTGCTTTCAATTTTAATTATTTCTTTCTTATAAAAATAATTTAAAATATATTTTAATGCTTATAAATTTAGATAGTTTTTTTTTTTTTTTGAGAAATAATTTAGATAGTTTAGGATGTGTTTACTAATTATGCTTATTTGGAAGTAAAGGTGAAGTTACACAACCCATGATCTATTTTTCCTGTTTGCTTTTTGGGTTTTCGTTTGGTGCTTTCTTATGTGTAGTCTAGCTTTCTAAAAGAAAAATTTGCTGCCAATTTAAAATTGGATACAAGAGAAAAATAAAATATTTGGATAAATTAGATCCATTAGTTCAATTCCTATGTAAGTTTGTCTTTGCTTAACTTTGTTTTCCATTTTTTAAATGTTTAGAAATTTGGATTGTTCTTTCTTCTTAAAAAAAAAAAAAAAAGAGGATTGTTTATTACTTAATGAATTGGGATTTCTATTTAATTTTGTGTTTAGTTGTTTGTTATTATTAAATTCATTTTTTTTTCATGTGTGTGTATTTATACGTGTTGTATTTTTGCTTTCAATTTTAATTATTTCTTTCTTATAAAAATAATTTAAAATATATTTTAATGCTTATAAATTTAGATAGTTTTTTTTTTTTTTTGAGAAATAATTTAGATAGTTTATAGATATGCTGATTGCTTGAGGTTTAAAGCACAATACAACCAAAGACATTACTCAAGCTGTATAATTTAAGGTGT
The DNA here is from genome assembly GCF_002906115.3 of Quercus suber. Lineage (NCBI taxonomy): Eukaryota > Viridiplantae > Streptophyta > Magnoliopsida > Fagales > Fagaceae > Quercus > Quercus suber. The sequence continues at coordinate 135,868 of NW_027069617.1, forward strand.
TAGATAATTATTTTATTATTTTTGGATTAGTAAGTTAAGACATTACTCAAGTTGTATATACTGAAATCCATTATTTAATAACTAAAGTTTGAAAATACTAAGAGGGACAATGATCATCTAAATATGATATTTATTCTAATAATGATTGTTTTGATAATTTTAGAGTTAAAAGTTTTAAAATATGTTTTTTTTTTTTATAAATATATGAAAATAGTCTATTTAATATATTAAATTATATAAAAATGTTTTTTTTTTAATTAATGTATCGCTTATAAAATATTAAGTAATAATACATTTTAAATTTGCGTTTGCCTCAAAATGAGTTGAGTCGGCCCTAAATTAAACCCTATTTTGTTATCCGCAAATTTTGAGCGATGATTAAAATGATATGTTTGAAAATGAATTGAGGTATGTAATAGAAATAACACCTTTTAGAATTTACAAATTTTTAAAACCTTTTATTTTGTATTTAAAATATTATACGCATATGAAAAATATTCATAACAATGTAGCCATATTTTGTATTAATGCAGTTAACATGGAATATTATAGTTTTTTTTAAATTTTTTTTATGTAAGATAAAAATTTTATTCTAGCCCAATCTAAGTGTATATGGGCGTGAAGCTCCTTCCTGAAAGTTTGAACCCCAACTCTTACCCCCCCACAACCCACAAGTATTTACAATTGTAGAATGACCATCATACCAATGGTATGCAGTGGTCATACAATATTATAGTTAATACTTCATGATTTTGACATGATCATAGTGCTATTATTACAAAGAAATCAATTCTATCGAGACTAATTTTTTTTTAAAAAAAAACAAATATTAAACTGATGGCTTTGTAAGGAAGTGTTGAGATATTGGAAGAAATTAATAACTCTTAATAAAATGAGCAAACTTCTGACTTGGATTCAATGGCCTTCAATGGTAGCTGGTATAGTTACCATGTTGATATCTTCCAAACTCCTATTTACATATGATCTTAAGGCAACACTAGAAGGCTATCAACAATATTTTTAAGCCTATCACAATATTTCTGTTCGCCTGTTACGATATTTCTGTTCATGTAAAATTTGAAGATGGTTATTTCTTGTGTTTGAGACATATGTCACATACCACTGAAATCCTCAGCTTCCATAGTTGTAAGAAATTGATTTTTTTTTTAGTGAAAATTGTACAAAAATAGTAAAATAACGTGTATTGATAAAACAAGAGTAATTAGACTTCAATAATTGATACCAACGTCTGAATTGCTTAACATCAATAGGTAAAGTGAGTAATTCGAATTTCTCAATGAGTAACTTGGATTTCTCAATTATAAATTAATGCCGCTAAAGATTAGGGAAAAACTCATATTTTTGTTGCCACCTTTATCGGTAATAACTTTGAGAAACATTTGTTGACGTTCCTTTGCCAAACCATCTGTTGCTTATCTTCATCATCTTTTTTCATTTTTTTTCCCTCTTTCTTCTTCATCAGCGAATTTATAGTATGTTTTATATTTCTTTTCTGCTGCAGCTGATCTAATCTCGTTATAAGCTAATATAGTATATATATTGAGCGAAACAGATTTTATACTTACTTATAATCGGTAATGCTATCTCCTGATTCTCTTGTAAGATTTTTGAAAGAAGCTCAAATCCGATATTGGGGCCAAGGAGGTTCCCCTTCGTTAATATTTGATAAAATCTAGTGCTTAGAATGATAGGTAGAGATAGAAAGCCATCGATTCCAAGGCATTTTGTCACTACCAATAGTTTTAGTCCAAAGTACCATAAACCTACTGTACGTACGGGGTCACTAACTCCTGTATATTATCAACAAATTCCTGTATTAAGCAACAGGCTACAAAGCAAAGTACAAGCATAAATGATGTGCATGTTTAGAGTTTAGGGCTTGGTTACCATACATGTTAATCAATGTCCATGAGCAACAAATAAATATCCGTTCTACAACAAGAAAAGTACAAAGAGAATGAATTTTAAAAACTGCTTAGATAAAGCTTATAGTAACAAAATTTCAGGACACAAAAAGCTATAGCTTTCAAAATAATACATTGGTAATTTAGTATCAGACTTAACCACATATAATTAAGCTATTTAGAATACATGTACTCATATGGACAACCAAGGAATTATGATTTACCATATATTTTGATTTGTGATTCTAAGCCATCTAATTTCTCTTACTCTCATTGAGCACGCACTCGTATAGTTGGGTTATCCCAAAGAATAAGTGGAGACGATTAGTTGGGTTATCCCAAAGAATTGGTGGAGACAGATTTACCCATAGGATTAGGCTTTATGAAATCAGGCATGTTTGGAGAAAGATGAAGAAAGGCATTAGGTTTTATCAAGGATGCTGGAATGTCTTAAGTAATAAAGTAAAACAAATTATAGAGACATAGAAAATGGCCAACAACCTATGAGCAAGTCTAGAGACACGCAAAGCAACACCAATTATCTACAATCAAAATTAAGAGATTGATGAAGCCATTGAATGTAAAAAAAGAAGCAAAAGAAAGACCTACTTAGTTTTTTGATGATTTAAATAGACTACGAGGGAGGAACGGGGAAGCACTTGTATCCATGAGATTACAGGGATGGACCAAGATTAATCAGGGGAACAAAGTTTGAAAGTAAAAAATGAAAGAAAGAAAAAAAGAAATACATAGAAAAAAAAAAGGAAAAAAAATGCCTGATATTAGAAAGTACAGTGTTCTAAAAAGAAAGAAATAAAATGTTGAAGGATAGCAGAATAAAAATGTTTTTCTTTTCCATTATCAACAATCAGTAGTAATTACAACCTAGTTACTATTAGATGTCAGTATAGGCTATCTGCAATTATGTAATGTGTTACTGCAACTCTGCTTTTGTATATAAGATAAACTACATGTAGTTTATGTATTGTTAGTTAGGCTACATATAGTCTTTACTGTATAGGAGTTAGTTAGAATGGCACGTGTAGGAGTTAGTTTGTATAGCACGTGTAGGTTCTGTTTTCTATATAAGAAACAGAGCTTTGTATTCTATTCATTCAATGAATTCAACGCATATACAGAAATCTCTCTCTCTCTCTCATTTCGGATTAGACTACTCCATTGCCGCATGCGTGAATTCTGATATGGTATCAGAGCAGAACTAGTTGAGAACTTCATCTGGTATTCTTTGAAACTCTCTAAATTCACTAGTTCAATCTTTTACTCCTTTATTTTCAGTGCTTAGTTCTTTTGGATCAGGTAGAAATTTCCTCTTTGTTTCTCTTGATTCTTGATTCTTGCACTGGTTTTCCCTCTCTTTTGTTTCCCTATTCCCTATTTCGTTCTTGAATTTCATTTGCAATTTCTGGCAATTGAGTTCAAAGCCTAGGGATTGTGAGATTGGATTTGGGTTTTTTTTTTCTTGAATCTTGTTCTGTGGTAAATCTTAGGGTTTCTGTAATTGATTTTGTTTAGATTGATTGATCACTGGAATTCATCATTGATTCTTGAAGAAATTTTGGGATTACCGAGATTGCTTGTTTTCTGTGTTATCCTGGTTCGGTGGTTGCGAATCTTGATTGTAGAATATTCAGTCTTGATTGTTTAGTCAAAATTTGAGTTGTTGGATATGGGTGATAGCACTTCGAGCGCCTCTGTTCCAACTGTTCATCCATGGGAAAGTTCTTCCAGTCCCTATTTCTTGTCTAATAGTGACAATCCAGGTGTTTCTCTTGTTGTTCAACATCTCACTGAAGAGAGTTATAGCACTTGGAGTAGAGCTGTTCTCATTGCCTTGGATGCTAAAACAAAGCTGGGCTTCATTGATGGTTCTTTACCAAAACCTGAATCTGTTAATCATCCTTGCTATTTTGCTTGGTGTAAGTGCAACAGTACTGTTCTTGCTTGGCTGTTCAATTCTGTTTCGAAGGACTTGCAACCTAGTGTGGTTTATTTCAAGACAGCAAGGGAAGTCTGGTTGGATTTGCAACATAGGTTTGCACAAGGGAATGGTCCTCGTATATTTGAGTTAAAGAGAGAGATTTGTTCTTTGACTCAAGAGGATTTGACTATCAATGGTTATTACACCAAGTTCAATAGTCTATGGCAAGAATTTGCTGAGTACAGGACTTGTTCATGTGGGCATCAAGCAGAAGAGTGTGTCATGTCTTTTCTAATGGGTCTTAATGACACCTATACTTCAGTAAGAGGACAGATTCTGATTATGGATCCTGTTCCTTCATTAAGCAAAGTTTTCTCTCTTTTGCTTCAAGATGAGAAACAACGAAAAGTCAGTAAGACTTCCATCACTGAAGTTTCAGCATTAGCAGTCAAGAACAATGGTTCTTTTGTTAAAGGATTTAACAAAGGTAAATTTGGTAGACCTCAATGCACTCACTGTGGAGTTTTGGGTCATGTTGTTGATAAATGTTACAAACTACATGGCTACCCACCTGGCTACAAGTTTAAGAACAAGGGACAGCAAAGTGGACATTCTTCTTTTGCCAGCAATGTAGTTTCCACTGAATGCAACAATGAAGGAAGTTTCAGTCTCACCAAATCCGAATATCAACAACTACTTGGCTTGATCAACTCCCAGAACCATTTTGGTACACAAGCTCTACAAGAATTCACTTCTAGTGTTCCTCAAGTAGCTACCATTATCACTCAACCTCCTTCACAACCTTCTTTGGATCTTCAAGGGCATGAGATGTGTCAGGTATCAGTTCTTCCATTCCTCCTTTATCTCACCTTTCTAGGGTGTTTTCACCTTCTTTGGACTATTCAGTTTTTTCTTCTCAAGCTGACACTACTCATCTTTGTTCCACTGATTGGATTCTTGATAGTGGAGCAACAGATCACATGATTCATTCACTTCAATTTTTTACTTCAGTCACTTCTATTGTCCATTTTTCTGTTAAACTTCCTAATGGGGACATGGCTAAAGTCACTCACATAGGGACTGTCAACTTAACTTCTACGTTGACATTAGACAATGTGCTTTGCATTCCATCTTTTTCCTTTAACCTTGTGTCTATCAGCAAACTGACACAATCTCCTTCTTGCTGCTGTGTATTCTTTCTCACTACTGTTTTATCCAGGACTTACAGCCTTGGAGGATGATTGGGTTGGGTAGAAAGCATGGAGGCCTTTATACATTGGAGCTTACTGACATTGTTCTTCCAAAATCTGTTTCTACTGTACTATCCAAACTTTCCTCTTTCAGCTTTATCAATTCAGTAAACTCTTGTACTTCTGCTTCTGTAATTGATAGTACTAGTCTTTGGCATAGTAGGTTAGGGCATCCTTCCTTTCAAAGATTAGCCATTTTACAAAATCTTGTACCTGATGTTATCAATTGCAGCAATAATAAGTCCTTTGATTGTTCCATTTGTCCAATTGCTAAGCAGAAAAGGTTACCATTTCCGTCCTCTGTTCATGTTTCTAATTCTTGTTTTGATTTGTTACATGTTGATATTTGAGGACCTTATTCCACTCCTTCCTTGAATGGTTCAAAATACTTTCTTACTATTGTGGATGACTTTAGTAGATGCACTTGGACCTTTCTCATGTCACATAAGTCTGATGTTTCCCACTTAATTCAGTCTTTTTACAACTTAGTTGTTAATCAGTTTCACAAAACTATCAAGATAATTAGATCTGATAATGGTCCTGAATTTGCCTTGCATTCTTTTTATACTTCTAAAGGCATCATTCACCAACCATCTTGTGTTGAGACACCTCAACAGAATTCCATTGTTGAAAGAAAACACCAACATCTTCTGAGTGTAGCTAGAGCCTTGAGGTTTCATGCTTGCTTACCATTAAAAGTTTGGGGTGACTGTATCCTTACTGCTACCTACCTTATCAATAGGATCCCTAGTCCCTTATTACAAGACCTTACTCCCTATGAAAAGTTGCTAGGACATCCACCCACTTATTCTCACCTTAAGGTGTTTGGTTGCCTTTGTTATGAATCTACCTTAGCAAGAGATAGAACTAAGTTTGATCCTAGAGCAAAATCATGCATTTTTCTTGGTTATCCACAAGGTGTTAAGGGGTATAAATTGTATGATCTCAGAACCAGAACTTGTTTCTTATCTAGAGATGTTGTTTTTAAAGAGTCTATTTTCCCTTTCAAATCTTGGATTTCCAAGTATATCAATCCTCCTTCCCTTTCTTCTCATTCTGTTTTTCCTCCTCAACCTTCTATACCTGATCATTCCTCTCATTTTCCTACTGTTTTTGCTGAGTTTTCCCCTCCATTTTCATTTTCTGATGTGGCTGTACCACCTGATGATTTTCCTGATTTGGTTCATCCAAATGCTGTTTCCAATCAGCTTGTTTTCCCTGATTTGATTCATCCTATTGATGCTTCTGCACAATCTGATTCCATTGGTCTTAATCCTCTTGAACCACAAGTTCTTGCTGTAGTTCCTATTAGGCATTCTTGCAGACCTCACAAGCCTCCCACTTACTTAAAAGATTATCATTGTAATCTTGTTGCTGCTCCTTTGTTGGCCTCAGCTGCTCTCAACCAATCCGATGCTTCCATTGCTCCTAGTTCAGGTATTTTGTACCCCCTTTCATCTACTCTTTCTTACACTAACTTGTCACCCTCTCAAAGAAATTTCTCCCTTGCACTCTCTGTTCACAAGGAACCTGATACCTATGCTCAGGCCATTTTGGATCCTAAATGGCAAGAGGCAATGTAGGCTGAGTTTAATGCTTTGCAAGCTAATAACACCTGGGTTATGACTTCTCTTCCTCCTGGCAAGGTTCCCATAGAGTGTAAATGGTTTTTTAAAATTAAACTCAAATCAGATGGGTCTATTGAGAGGCATAAGGCTAAACTAGTTGCCAAGGGGTATACTCAGACTGAAGGGGTTGATTTCTATGAGACTTTTTCTCCTGTTGTGAAGTTTACTACAGTCAGGACCCTTCTTGCACTTGCTGCCATTCAAGGTTGGCATCTAACTCAACTAGATGTCAATAATGCCTTCCTCCATGGTGACTTACATGAGGGAGTTTACATGGTTCCTCCACCTGGTTTTCGCAGTAAGGGGGAGGTGTGCAAGCTTACCAAGTCCTTGTATGGTCTTAAACAGGCTAGTAGGCAATGGTTTGCTAAACTCTCTTCAACCATCATTGATCATGGTTTTGTTCAATCAAAGTCAGATTATTCTGTGTTTACTAGAGTTCAAAAGGGTTCCATTATCATATTGCTAATCTATGTTGATGATATATTGATAGCAAGCAATGATGTGGCTGCTGTGAATACTTTTAAACACTTTTTGGACAATAAGTTTAAGCTTAAAGATCTTGGTACCTTGAAGTTCTTCTTGGGGCTTGAAGTGGCAAGAACTACTAGAGGAATATCTTTGTGCCAAAGGAAGTTCACCCTTGAGTTACTATCAGACACGGGGTTATTGGCTTGCAAACCCTCAAATATTCCTATGGATCAATCACTCAAGCTGAGCTGTTCAAGTGGAGATAGTGTACCTGATCCTTCCTTGTATAGAAGGTTGGTAGGCAAACTTCTCTATTTGACACTTACAAGACCAGACATCAGTTACTCTGTTCACAAGCTAAGTCAGTTCATGAGTGCTCCTAAAATGCCACATCTTCAAGCAACTTACAAGATATTGAAGTACTTGAAGAAGACACCAGGACAAGGTCTTTTCCTCTCTGCACAATCTGAACTGAAGCTAAAGTGTTACTGTGATGCGGATTAAGTTACTCTGTTCACAAGCTAAGTCAGTTCATGAGTGCTCCTAAAATGCCACATCTTCAAGCAACTTACAAGATATTGAAGTACTTGAAGAAGACACCAGGACAAGGTCTTTTCCTCTCTGCACAATCTGAACTGAAGCTAAAGTGTTACTGTGATGCGGATTAGGCTGCTTGCATTGACAGCAGAAGGTCAATCTCTGGTTTTTGTATCTTCTTAGGTGAATCCTTAATTTCATGGAAATGTAAGAAGCAGCAGGTAGTCTCTCGATCTTCAGCTGAATCAGAATATAGAGCTATGGCTTGTGTGAATAGTGAGATAGTTTGGCTAGTTGCTTTGCTTAATACTTTTGGTCATGCACACAAAGGACCAGCTTCTCTCTATTGTGATAGCAAGGCAGCACTCTACATTGCTGCTAATCCTGTATTCCATGACAGAACCAAACATATAGAGATTGACTGTCACTTCATTAGGGAGAAGATTGAAGATGGAGTGATCAAGACCTTCCATGTACCTACAAGACATCAGCTAGCTGATCTGTTTACTAAACCTCTCCATCAAAAGCAATTCTTTTTTCTTTTATCCAAGATGAATCTAATCAACATCTACGGTTCATCTTGAGGGGAAGTATTAGATGTCAGTATAGGCTATCTGCAATTATGTAATGTGTTACTGCAACTCTGCTTTTGTATATAAGATAAACTACATGTAGTTTATGTATTGTTAGTTAGGCTACATATAGTCTTTACTGTATAGGAGTTAGTTAGAATGGCACGTGTAGGAGTTAGTTTGTATAGCACGTGTAGGTTCTGTTTTCTATATAAGAAACAGAGTTTTGTATTCTATTCATTCAATGAATTCAACGCATATACAGAAATCTCTCTCTCTCTCATTTCGGATCAGACTACTCCATTGCTGCATGCGTGAATTCTGATAGTTACAGAGAGAAAATCAAGCACTAAAGAACGTGATTCGATGCTATTATCCAATATTGAAAAAAAATCACACCCTTGTTTGGGATGCAAGAAAATATTAGAGACGGAAGAAAATTTACGCGATTAACTTAATAACACTCTGTTTGTCTGTTTATACAATGCAAAAACAGATTGAGCTTTGGTGGGAAAAGAAAACGAATAACTGATTTAACAGAATCAAAACTAATCGGTACAAGTATCAAAATTGGGTGACTAATTAATAATTATAATATACCAACTATTTACATAACCAAAATGGCTTTTAGCTTAGGCAAGTATCTGTGAACGATTATACTTAACTCTCTGTTCTCTGAACTGCATTGTAAACTTCAACACCAATTTTCTTCAATAAGTAAGCTATAGAGCCTTTTACTTTCCTCTGTCGACCGCCTATTTCCTCGGCTACTAAGAGGAGAATTCGGATTGTTTGTATTGACCTGTATTTGGTTCGCATAATGTAAGATAAAACAAATCATAAAAGAAATCCTTTAATAATAATAATGATAATAATATAGAATCAAACAAATCTAAAATGTAGGAATGTTTACAGAATTTGCTCTCTATTTGAAGCCTATATTCTTCAGCCCACAACCATCATGAAGTCAGAGCATAATCACAACTTCCATCAAGGTAAAAAAAAAAAAAACTAAAATGAAAAGACCTAAAACACCTTACCCTTATTTAATTTAGCCTATACATGCCTTCAATTAGAAAGTTTGAAGGCACGGATACTTCATTTAGGATACTGTATCTATGTCGTATCCGTGTCATACGAGTCGTTTCATGTTATTATTTTTCAAAAATTGCTTATATTATTTTGTTGTACCTGTGTCCATGTCTGTGCTTCCTAGGCCTTTAGGATTAATAACATAATTTCAACTCCTCTATACACCAAACAAACTCTTCTCTTTTGATATCAGTACTATAGTTTTCCATAGGTAAATAGAACAATTACGGTACTCTATGACACAATTAAAATAATTTGTCCCCGAAAATTTTTGAAATGAAAATGATCTTTTGTACTTTATTAGTTTTTCTAAAAGAAGGGAAAAATAAATAATAAGAAGAAGAAAGAAAATGCTTCAAAAGTGCAAAAATTAATTTAGCTTGTTTGGTATGTGTGTTTAACTCATGTGTTTAAAATCTGAAAATATACCAAACTTGGTTTTGAAACTCGGACCGGAGGTTCGACCAGAAAAACTACAAACCTCTCAATTTTGCGGTTCTTTTAACTTCAAGAATTGCTCTATGGAAAAAAATAAATCATGGGCCCGTGTGAACCACGGTCGAACTGCACGGTTCTAAGAACCGTGAACAATTCTAGCGGTTCCCACGGGCCCTTTTTTTTTTTTTTTTAAAATAAACGGCATCACTGAGTCTATTTTTTCTCCTATACGATGTCGTTTAGGATGCTCAAAAAGTCAAAATTAGAAACCAAACCAAGTCTCCATCATTTGGTTCTCAAGCTTAAGAAAAATCGCCTCCCTTCGGACCTTCCCTCACCTGAGATCACCTCTCTCTCTCGTCGGCCACTGCACTCTTTAGCTCAGTCAAATCTCTGATAATATCCTCCACAAGTCCCCAGATGCCAGTTAAGGCTTTTGTCCTTGTCAGCATTGTCGTCTGCTGTTGCCACAAGTTGATGACCAGCAATCAAATCTCTCTAAACCAGTGGAAGACTCTTTTTCTCATTATGTTGCTTTCTTTCTTTTTTTTTTTTGCTGAGATGATCTCTTTGTTTGAACTTTATTGAAGTCTTTCTCTGTTGGGTAAAGATGTAAAACTAGTATATGCTTAGATTGTGTTTGTTTTGGCTTCAAATCACTTTCGGAAATACTTTTCCGCAAATGCAGGTGTTTGGTTGCACATGAAAAATAAATTTTTTGGAAATTGGTTTCCTTTGACTGTGTGTTTTATGGCTTTGACCCGGAAATTGGTTTACATTTCTATTTTCACTTTAAACCATTTTCGGGTCTCAGACATGCAAGGAGAGAGAGAGAGAGAGAGAGAGAGAGAGTTACCGATCGCACCCCAGCACCAGCGCTGCCATCTAGATCGTTACCACCCAAGACTGATCCACCCAAAACCGATTTCATCGGCGCCGATGTTACCGATCTCGTTCTCGTTCTCGACCCAGTGCTCATCGGCACTGCCGATCTCGTCGTCTTGATCTCGTCGCCTAGACCGATCTCCTCCCTCTCTCAGTTTGACCGGATTGTGGAGTTTAACCAAATGTTGTTGTTTTGATTTTTGTTTTTTTAAGTTTATATATTGAAATTTTCTATTATAAAATTTGTTTGGTAGCTGAGAAAATAGATGAGAAAATGTGAAAAACTAGAATTTTCAGAACACAACCAAACACTAGAAAATATTTTACAAAGTGTTTTTTAAAATGCAACCAAACATTTGAAAATATTTTGCTTTCCCGAAAATTGCATTTCCGGAAAATATTTATTTTCTGGAAAATATTTTACGTGAACCAAACACGGCCTTAGTAAAAAACGCCAGACCTCAGACCACATAAACTGATATATTTATTAATTATTATATTTAGTTTTTATCTTTGTTGATATTATATTAGTGTAATACAGACCCACCATTGCTACTACAGTACTACGGCTTTAAGCTTTCTTAAGCTCTCCTATTTTAATAATATTTTAATGTTAGATTTAAATTTGATAGTGGTTTTTTTTATACGAAAAATTTGATAGTAGTAGTTTACTAGTTGGTTACTGCGATAGAGGTTTTATACTCATTATATCATCCACTATAATATTGGTATATACTTATTTATTTGTTTATTTATTAGGTTTGCTTAAGATTTAATATTTTTTATGTGTTTTATGAAAATTATGATATGAAAAATATATTTGAAAGATAAATCTCATATTTCTTTGGAGACTATTTTAGTTAATTTTTCTATTTTTACTAATTTAATATATTTATTTATATTTAAAATAATTTTTAAATAAATTATGACATTATCATGGTTCAACCTTGGTTCGACTTTAAAAACTTTGAACCTTTTTGTTTTACAGTTTAATGAACGGTTTGAGTCTGAGAACTATGGTACCAAACAGAGTACCTTAACCCTCAAGCTTTGATATCAAAGCGAGAAGACTTTCATCAGCTTTGTCTAGGGCTGTGAGCAAAACCCAATGGACACTTTTCCTTAACTCAGCCTTCCATTTGTTATTGTTTCCATTAGTCAAAAACCTTTACTACTCAGAGCATCCCCATTAGCTTGTGCATAAAATTTTTCATTATGCACGTCTAAAACCTACTTTTTTTTATTTTTTTTTATTTTACACCCTTATTTTTACAAAACACCCACATCAGTTTGTCTATTATACACATTTATTCAAATAAAATATTCATTTCTTTGCCACACAGCCACCGAGCCACACCATAATCCACATCGGTATCACACCAGAATCCACACAACCCACTGGCAAAAAACCAGAAAAACAAACCCAGCAAAATGGATCTAAACCCACTTATCAAGATCGACGCCTCGCCTTTAGCAACAAGATCGAAGCCTCCGGTGGCGATGACAAGAATGAGAAACAAGATCGACACCTCCAAAGGCAAGCAATGGTGATGGCAAGAGACATTCAACCCAAAACCCACTGATTAAGCCCATTCAACTTGAAAACAACAAGAAATAAAGGAATAAAGAGTGATCGGCGGAAGCTAGAGGAAGAAAGATTGATGAGAGGAAGAAAGATGGATGGGATGAGAGAAAGAGAGTTGTGCGCCTGAGAGAGAGAAAGGGAGTTGAGAGTCAGGTAAAGAGAGGAGAGAGAAAAAATTATTAAAAAAATTATATACACATGCTACAGTGCTCGTGCAAATATGCACGGGTACTGTAGCAACTTGCATTTATACACAAGTTTACACCCACTGATATGGGTGATTTTATGCTTAGATTGTTTAAAATTTGTTACTTTTTCTATTTTGCAAAGTTATCCACAAGCTGATGTGGGTGCTCTGAGAAACAACACAACACAACAATACTGAGTTAGAGATAATACAGAAACAAAGTGTAATTACAAAGATTATAAATTAAAGAAGACATAGAAGCTCTCAAACGATGTTCATCAAATAACCTCAACCTTTGCAACAATATTTATAGAGAACGCTAGTCCATTTTAAAAAATTTTCTATGGATTTTTTTTTTTGAAAAATTATACTAAATAAGACTCATGTATAATTATATATTATCAACAATGCCCCTGATGAAATTGCTAGAGCCTTTTGTACTTAAATGTAACTTGCCAACATGCTAATATTATGCTTAACTATTTGCAAACTCATGCTATACATGGAACAACTTTTCATAAAAGCTCCTTTAAAAAAAAAAAAAAAAAAAAAAAACTCCATTTCCTTGTGAGAGAAGAGTCCAAATCTTCTGTCTCATTAATTGTGTTCCACTCCATGCTCCATCAATAAAACTTGGACAACTAGCCTCTCCCATTAAGTGAGATAACCCTAATGTTAACACTGACATTAATGTTCAGACTTTTTTTTTCTCCTCTTCCACAACTTTAGTTTCTTCTCTGTGGCTTTTGGTCTTTTTTTTTTTTTTTTTTCTCTTCTTTATGTGGTTGACGTCCCAAGTGTTCATCTTCATCCTCACTTCGCCCTAGTTACAAACACATCCTCACTTCATCTTCATCTTCAAGTGTTCATCTGCTTCTATTGGTTTCTGGAAAGGAAATCTTCTAGATTTTTTCGTTACCGAACGTTTTGAGGGTTTGATGTGGGAGTAAAGTGTGGAGAGAAACAAAATGACTTGTCTATGGTGATAATGATGTTTGATTTTTGTTCCATTATGAAACATGGGCAAAGAAAAACATTTTTGGATGATGTAAAGGTTGTAGTCAGTAAATAATTGGGATTGCTGGATTTTGCATTTTACATGTTTGTTAAAATTCTTGAATGAGTGAATGGGACGGGAAGCTCTTCCATAGAAGCTCTCTTGTATATATATTATTGTAGAGATTACAATTTGATTTGAATATACGGAAAACATTTTATTTAAATTCCAGATTTCATTATTTTATCAAACTTTATTTGATAAGGACTGATTGGATTAATGGATATCTGCTTAGAATGCTTGGACTTATATGTTTTGGTTTTGTGCTTCAATTGAGATAAGGTCGGATATGTCTCAATGGGAGAGGCCAGCTGTCCAAGTTTTATTGATGGAGCATGGAGTGGAGCACAATTGATGAGACAAAAGATTTGGAATCATAAGTTGTAACCTTTAAGAGAAACAAAACTCTACCTAGTTTTGGGACTCTTCGTACAAACAGTTCAACAGATAAGAAAATTCAAATCATTCTAAATCCCCCTCAAAGTTTCCTCCCTATGTTTATCACCACCCTTACTCGTTAAAAATCCTTACTCAACTCTTCATGAAACTACTTTTATTAATACTAGCCTCTGAGCACGTTCTCACGTGTGTGCTCAGAGGCTCTTTTATTTTTTTTTTGGAAAAAAGTTAATAATTTGTATCCATTATAATTTGGAATTACTACATTTTTTAATCACAAAAATACCTCAGTGTGTGATGAGTATTATGCATGGAGAAAGGTTAATAATTTTAAACCTTTTTTCATTGGAAAAAGTTAACAAATACCTTAAGAGTATTGGTTTATAATCTATTTTTAGAAATTTTTTTATGGAAAAAAAATGTATCTATGAAAGTGAGATCGAAACTTTCCTAAAATAGTCCATTAACAAATACCCTCAGCGGCTCTTCTATTTTTTTTTTTTTAAAGAAAAATTTAATAATTTGCATCCATTATAACTTGATATTACTACATTTTCTAATTACAAACAAACCTAGGAGTGTGATGTGTATTACACATTTGTGAGTGAATTTTTTTTTCATCACACCCTTATGTTTTTTTGTGATTGGAAACTTAACAATCCCAAATTATAATAGATGCATATTATTAACCTTTACTCAAAAAAATAGAAGAGTCTCCAAGCATGCGCGTGCTTAGAGGCTAATAGCATAAATTTATGCTAAGAGGAGTGACAATACTTTTTATTATGAATTCAGGCACCGAATGAAAAGTATTGTCTTTAGAAAAAAAAAAAAAAAAAAAGCCTCTTTGCATAAATGCCTCTTAGCGACCCCTTCTGAATTTAGGCATTGATGCGTTGCGTGTGTTTAGAGGCTCTTCTACTTTTTTTGTTCTAAAGTACAAAACTTTCTAGTAATCATAATTCAGGGTTGATGCATTTTTCAATCACCAAAACTCTCAGGGTTGTGATGAGATGTAACACAAAATATAATACATCCAAAAAAATACATAAATCTTATTACACCCTTAGGTATATTTGTGATTGAAAAATGCATCAATCTCGAATTATGATGACTGGAAAGTTTTGTACTTAAGAAAAAAAAAATAGAAGAGTCTCAAAACACGTGTAATGCGCTTGCGAAGATGCTAGTTTATCTAATAACAAAGAATATGTGATGACGTTGATGCATTTTAGACAAATAATAATATTACCATTTCTTAAAAAATGTCACTTGTCCAAAATTTATAGATCACGTACATGCTCTTTGAGCATGCTTTTGAGGCTTTTCGACACTTATGTGTTTGCCAATCACTAAAATAAACATGAGTGTAATGAGATCTTACACCAAAAATTAACACCAAATTGGCAATAAAGTCATTTTTCGTGTGTGGGTGTGTTCACTTTTTAGTTCTAGTCAGCTAGTTCTCATCATACTCATGATTGGCAAACAAATAAATGTCATTTGCAAACATAAATCACAAATGGTAAAAAATATAAATTATTTTATATCAACCAGAAAATAGAAAAGTTTTCAGGCATGCAATGAGGCTAGTTAAGTGATAAAACTAGAACTATCAACCTAAAAAAAATACAATCATCAAGTGTCTCAAGAATATTGGCAAAATAAAAGAGATTGGAAGGATTCACCCACTCAATAAAGATTTGAAAAATAAAAGCTTTTAATTAAGAATAGATTTTTTTACAATCCTCAAAATTTCTAGCATTTCTCTCTCCAAAGCGCAGCTATACAAATTATACTATTAGCCACTGTATATTTATATCTTACACATCTATTTTGATTTTGATGCCTATTGCAGCTATACACTTAAAAATTGCATTGACTTTGAGTTCAAAGTAACATTTTTAGCTTCAGAAGCGATCCATTCGTATAGTATCTGAGATCCATTTAAAACATTCTAACCCTTCTCGAATTTTTTGTTGCAATTGAGATAATGGAGTCCACTTCTATTAGTTAGCCCTGTTGGGTTACACGTATGAGTGAAGTCCCACATTGAATAAAAATGAGAAGAATGAGTGGTTAGTATAACATAATTGAGCACATACCCATTGGGCTTATGCCTTTTGGATTAAAGTGTGTCTCTATATATTATATTAATTACTCAAGGAAGCTCCTCAAGGTGTTTATCCCCCTAACAAGCCCAACTATTTATGTGCAAGAAATGGATCTTTGTTATTACCTGCCCAGTGCCCACAAAATATTTATATCAAACATTTCAACTTTTGCAACAAATAAATACGTAATCATGTAGCAAAGAAACGAATGACGGAATGAGTGACTAATTAAAGAAATTATGTCATCTGTTTCTATTCAATATATATTTCAATCCATAGCGTTTGATGTTGGAGATTGTTGTTTCTAAAAAAATGTTGGAGATTGTCTAGCTCAACTAAGTTAAATGTACCCAGTATTTAACGAACAAAGATCAAAGTAAAACAAAAATAGTAAAAGGAGCAAGAGCAAAAATAAGAATATGGAAAAGGATTTTCTAAATAAATAATAATGGAGAAAGCAGGAAGATCAGAATAAGTGAAAGAATAGCCCCCAATATTTTTCCCTTTCATCTCCCTCTCGTTCTCAATAAATCTCTCTAAGATTCAAATGGTATTTTACACCTCAAATCCACTATCGCATAGAAGCCCTCGCAAAAAATCCAAGTACCCAAATCTCACAAAGCAATAAAAAAAAGCCCGATCTCACCCAGAACACTCAAATCAATAGTGCACCAAAAAGCCATAGACTTCAAAAACAATAGCAAGCAAAAAATTTCCCTTTTGTCTCACTCCATCTCTCTATACAAATCAAAATAGATTCTAAATTCACAACATAATAATATTTTACCATCAGGCGGGCCTCAGACACAACATTCAACATCAAACAACATTATAAATAAGGCCAATTCATACAATAAGTAGTAAATTACCTTAGCAGCTAGGAATTATGTTGAAGGAAGCAACTCTTTCCACCCTCCAGTCATTCCTTGCTCGATTGATTATCAAGCGTGTTCTGTGAGGCTGAATCAGAAAACATAGCAATAACAACAATTGGGATAACTATTAAATAATTCTAAACAATAGAATCGTGGTTACACAGCCAACACCTCACCAATGGAATGGACATGCAAAGGAGTTTAATAAAAGATATATATATATATATATATATGAGTGTGTGCGCGTGCGCGCGCGTGTTAATAGGATAAGAGACCCACCACTGTTGAGAAATTTGACAAAATATAACATACCCTCGTCAAGTCGATCTCTTGTTATGTGAAAATCCCCAAATAGTAATGACAATAGATAATAGTGTTAAACAAATAGATTTCTAAAGATCTGTAGCAAAACAAATTTAAAAAATTGGATCAAAACACTCACCACCATTGTAGTCTTGTGGCCATTAATCTAATGAGGAGGAAATAAGGATGGCCAAATTTCTATCAAAAGTGAAGATCTATCTTTTTTTTTTTTCTTTTTTTTAAAGAAGAAAATTGAAGATCATATAAGGTAGTTTTGAATGTGGGTAGCTTTAGCGAGAACTTTGTGTGGGGAGTGGGTTCTTGTTTTTTGGCTTGGGTGGGAGTTAAGAGATAGAAACGAGTCTTTTGAAATTTGTAATTGCAGTTGTGTTGACACCCCATTTTGCAACCCGCATTTAACCTCACATGGAGGGTAAAATGGTACTTTCACTTTAAAAATATGCATCTTGATTCTAGCCATTAGATCATTGGACTCATTTCACCAAAATGATCTTGATGTTGTAACAATCAAATCGACTAGTCATAAGCCCTAATCAGACCATTAGATTGAAAGTTATCATCAAATCAATTTTTAATGGCTAAGTTGTACTATCACAAATTGAGTCCGACTATATGTGATTATGAACAATTGATTTCAATTGGTTATAGGTGTAATCAATTTGAGATCAATAATGTGTCATAATTTAATTGGTTAGGACTACATTTTATAGTGAGGTTGCATACACCTAATTAATTAGATAGTTAAACATTAATTATTCAATGAGTAATTTGTGTAATTATCTTTTAATTAGAGTAAATTGGGAACCAATTAATTCTGAAATGGGAGTGATTGGAGCCATTTAATGTTAATTGGGAGCTAATTTGGGATCTATTAATGTTAATTGTGCTGAAACCATTTTCTAACAAATGACCTCTGCTCACTATTTCATCAATATCTCTCAGAATATTTTGAATCTGTGAATGAGATTAATTTTCCCAGAAACTAGACATCCGGGGCTTCAATCTGAGCATAAGAACGAGACAATTCTGATCAGAATTGGGTCAGATATGATTTTTAATTAGATTGAAAGTTATCATCAAATCAAGTTTTAATGGCTAAGATGTACTATCACAAATTGAGTCCGACTATATGTGATTATGAATAATTGATTTCAATTCGTTATAGGTGTAATTAATTTGAGATCAATGATGTGTCATAATTTAATTGGTTAGGACTACATTTTATGGTGAGGTTGCATACACCTAATTAATTAGATAGTTAAACATTAATTATTCAATGAGTAATTTGTGTAATTATCTTTTAATTAGAGTAAATTGGGAACCAATTAATTCTGAAATAGGAGTGATTGGAGCCATTTAATGTTAATTGGGAGCTAATTTGGGACCTGTTAATGTTAATTATGCTGAAACCATTTTCTAACAAATGACCTCTGCTCACTATTTCATCAATATCTCTCAGAATGTTTTGAATCTGTGAATGAGGTTAATTTTCGCAAAAACTAGACATCCGGGGCTTCAATTTGAGCACAAGAATGAGACAATTCCGATCAGAATTGGGTCAAATATGATTTTTCGAAGTTAGCTCTACAAGCTGTTACAGCAGCTACGGGAAAACCGAATTTTGGCTTGCTCCCCACTCCCACCAATCTCTCCATTTAATGCACCAGATTTTCCCCAAGGCTAAAATGAGATCTAAGTTCATAATCCTTGTCAACCCTCATTAAATGGCCTTCCATTCATATTCCCTCCACTACCACTATATAAACCCTCCCCCTCCTTCATTCCAAGGCACCAAAAAAATCCCCTCTCTTCTCCTCTCTTGAGTTCTAATGAAGTTGAGTAGTCTTGTCATATCTTGGTCTTCCTGAGACTCAAGGTATTGGGTGAGACCCACTCTTCCTCTCCTAACTCTTCTTTTCCTCCACCCTAGGACCTCCCTCAAGAGTCTCCTCTTCCACCATATGGATCTTGCATGAAGGTATAATCTTTTTCCCTAATTGTTTCTTGTGTTGCTATGATGAGAATTTAAGATTAAAGCATGATAATGATCATTTAAATTCCTTTGAATATGTTTGAATGTTCTTAGTTGTTCTAATATGTTCTTCACATGTTCTTGGTTGTTCATCACATGTTCATGCATATCACTAGTTTTAATCTTAAAGCTATATCAAAAATATGAAAAACATGTTTGTTTAATAATTCTTTCAAATCCTTGACTCTAGGTTATCACCATCCACACACATTCACTAGAATTTATTTTTCAATCCAAATGTAATGCTCAATAAATTGAATTAGGGTTTATCACATGCACACACCCATCAAATTCAACATGCAAATTGATTGATATATTGGATGATATGATATGATTGTTGGCCACCATAGTCTAGAAGACCGGTTTCACCGGGCAAGGTGGGTGCCTAACACCTTCCCACCTTATAACATAGCCTCCGAACTTAGATCAAGGGTTAGTAGATCAAATGCTTATCCTTGTAATTTTCAATTTTTAGATTGTAACTAGGAATCAAAGCCATGTACTTTATCTTAGATTGTATCTAGGACCAAAGCCATGTAATTTTCCTATGATCAATGTAAATTCAAATTTCAAACTAATAAAATGAGGAATTTTTCAACTATGGTTTTCTTATTTTTCCAACAATTAAATAAGTGGCGACTCCATTGTAAAACCCTCAATCTAAAGGGGAAAATATAACTAGTCGAACCTCCATTTTGAGAGGCAACACACGACTCCACCCATTCACGTGGGTTTGGCCCAACATTTCATTAAAACGAGCCGGGGGCGCGGTCTCTCATAGCGACCACAGCTTTCTCCTCACTCATTAGGTACTCGAAAGTAATGTGCATCATCTCCCCCACAACTGGCAATCACAGTCAGGCAAAGAATTAAGATCAACTAAGGACAAAAGAAAGAAGAAATAAAATGGAGAGGAACAATAAACTACCTGGACGAGCTTATGCACGTGACGGTTCACCATCTCGTGAGAAGGCAGGGTAGAGATTTCCTTTAAATCCTCAGGCGTCACGACCTCGTTTGCACAAGCCACAGTTGTCCCAGCATCTGCCCAAATGTTGGCCCCCACTTTCTCCTTCCCCTTATCTCCAGTCTTGCGCTTCTTGGTATGAGAAACGACCTCCTCGATAGAAACGCTAGGGGAAGTGGCATGCCCCTCGTCCAGAGTAGTAGTGGACAATCCTTTTTCCATTATATGTTTTTCATTTTCCTTCTCTACAACCCTCAACCTCTACATACCAATGCTGGAGAGGGGCTCATTCTTCTTTGCCTTAATTTTGGCATACAACTCCTGGTTAAACTTGGTCATCATTTCTAAGGAAAGAAAAAAAAAAAACAAAGTTAAAGTGAGAAAAAGAAGGCAAAATGAGGAAAATATGATCCTTTTTCAAGTATCAAGATGACTCACGCTTCCTTTCTTCCCATTCAATGGCACTGAGGACATAGAGAGAAGGCTCTATCCCTAAACAATGACGAGTCAAAGTTCATGGATCAACCAAATCGTCAAAATCTTCAATAGTGCTTGCGTACTTAATAGCCTCTTGAACACGCTCCTCGAACATACTTTCAAGCTCAGAACTCTCTTTCACTGGAAAGCAGAAGAATACATAGGGTTAGAATGGATGATTAATACAAATAGTAGATTGAAAAAAAAAAAAAAAAAAAAAAAAAAAAAAAAAAAAAAAATATAACTAGTCGAACCTCCATTTTGAGAGGCAACACACGACTCCACCCATTCACGTGGGTTTGGCCCAACATTTCATTAAAACGAGCCGGGGGCGCGGTCTCTCACAAGTTGTTGGCTTATTTTGTAGGCATTTTAACTTTTTTTTTACTTGTTTTTTTTTTTTTTTTAAAAGGTAACGTATAGTTGTTTTGAATAAGTGGGTTAATAGGAGAGTGATCCTATTTGTAGGAAATGTTTTAGGTGAGAGGTAAAGTAAAGATATATTTTTACAGTGTTATCCTTTAGTTTTGTCTTTACTTAAACCTAGGGAAATGTGGGCATTTTGGAATAAAAAAATCTGGTCCAAACAAGGAAAACCCCTTAAATAGTAGTATAGAGTATAGACTAATCACAACATATCAATTCATTTTCTCAACAACAAAAATATATATATATATATATATATCAATTCATTATTTTTTTAAAAAAAAAAATTTGGGCCTCAAACTAATTAACCTTAAAATGTTTTCCATAGTCACATTATTTCAATCACATATCATTTCAGTACCCACTAAAAGTTGTTGGGATGTCATTCGGCAACTTGGCCCATTCAAAACAAAAGTCCAAACTTCAAAGCCCGCGCTGAGTCTATCGTGCTGTGCACTCTTGCTAAAGCGACGATGTTTAAGGTTGTTACAACCTCGTTTATATGACCCTCGCCTCAGTGAAGCTTTTCAACTTCTAACTCCAAAGTTCAAACGCATACAACTCTGTGTCTCTGTGCGAATTCATGGCAATACAACAGCTTAAAGGAGAAGAACTCCGAACCCAACTCAGCCAACGCTGTTGTATTGCCATGAATTCAGAATTCAATCATATATCTAGGTCACGCTGTGCCTCCTCCTCATCGGAATGGTCCGAATCGGAGCACACAGCCTCTTCTTCTACTTCTTGTTCTATCGGAGGATCCAAAACTACTCATTTCCCTTTACGGCGGGAAAAGGCTTGAGTTTTCACTGGTGCCATGGCATGAGGACTTGATCGGAGTAAAACTGTAAAAAGGGAATGGGTGTTCGAAAAGAAGAAAACGGTGAAGGAAGGAAAACATGTAGGATATTTGGAATAGAAGGAGTTTGTATATGCGTTGGGAAGGGACTCTCTTCTTAAATACCTGAGTTATTAATGCCAGTGTGAGGGGAGGCGACTGGTCAGCCATTGAGAAAAGAATGAAATTAATGAGGTAGCGATTATGTTTAAAGCAACTGCCATTTTGGAAAATTCGAAGAGTCACCACTGTTCACGGCAGGAAAAGATATATATATATATATATATATATATATNAAAAAAAAAAAAAAAAAAAAAACAATCATGGGAGGCAAACACACCAAGTTAAAGGGTCTCCCACCGACGCAATAGCTTAGGGACGTCCCCCAAAAGTCGTCAAAAAGGGTCTCCCAACCATCACCTGACATGAAGAAATACCTAGAATTCCAATAACAAAAGGACGACGAGAAGTTGACAACAAGACGAGACTTTCTATCCTAGGGCACAAGTTCATAATAGCTAAACTCCTTGGACTCATTTAAGCAATAGAGGTGGACGAACTCATTAAGTGTGATCATATCCCCGCTAGTTATGGTAATCCAAATCACCATACAGCTTATGACAATTCTCCAAGAATTCGGCATAAGCTGCCCCGGCGCTATGTTCAAGTGGTGGAGAAACTCCATTATGAATGGGTGGATAGGAAATCTAAGGCCGCATAAGAATGCAGCTTCATAAAAACAAACCTCACCATGAGCGAAGCCACAGGCCTTTTCACCCTTCCTAGGGAGACGAACCTTAGTCTCTTTAGGGAACTGGAACTTATCCCTGAATCTACTAAAAGTATCTACTTTCAAAGAACACTTTTCTTTAAGGGTGTGAAAGGTTCGAGAAGTAGCGGAGACGGAAGGGCTCGAGAAGAAGGTACGGAAGATGGCACGGAGGTAGCTGTATCTATCTCAATCCTACTAGTGCCAACACTATACGACACTAACCTCCAAGTCACTTGAGCTAACCTTAGACCCTATACTTTCCCTCCTTAAAACCCCACGCACAGACTTGAACCAAGCTAAAGATTAGTGCAACAATGGGTACAGATTACTTAACACCACACCAAGGCTACTATCACCTAGAACAAAATCCCTAATTTGTAGGTGTTGGTCACTAGAACAGTTTGAGTGTGCCTAATTGGTCACTAGAGGAGTCTATTAGCCCCCTAAACGAGCAAAAAAGAAGGCGATGGAGGGAGTAGTGTGCCTAATTTCAAAATAATCAATCATTAAGGAGAACAATGCAACTCTAAAAGGAAATAGGAGTACAAAGAAAGGAAAGCAGTGAAACTCCAAAAGGAAAAAAGGACGTAAATAAGGGGCGTACCTGAAAAAAGGAAGGAATTGAGAAGACAGAGAGCAAAATGTGCAAAGGAGGAGGAGTAGCAATGAAGTCAGAAAGACTATACGTAGGGAAAAATGAAGAAATGAGAGGAGAAAGGCAAGAGTTAAAAAGTTTTGCCTCCAAAGGCACAAGGAAAGCTAAAAGATTTCATAGGAAACGAAACCCTTTAGCTGGTCATAATATGACACGTGGCCACAATGTGTGCCATGCCACCATAGAGCAATTAATACAGGGACTGGAACCCCAAGCGCCACAACTGTTAAAAAAAAAAAAAAAAACCTCCATATTCCTATGATCGTCCAAAGAAGGATGACCTCGGAATAGCGAGGCAGCTGATAGTCTCAATTATATACTCATCCGTAGAGAGGACAGTGGACGAGGGTAACATCAATCTCGTTCATATCATGACACCTGCCAGACGAAGATGAGGCCATTCACCCATAATCAGTGACGAAGCATTATATGACAATAATGAGCTTCCATGCCGTTGGAGAGACATCTTATCATTAACACCCACAGGGGCGTTACGAATACCGCATTGAAGCCACCATTAAAGCACCACCAACAACTAGAAGGAAGAAACAAACGCATATATATACCAGCACCCCAAGACCTAAGAAGGTACTGACACTCTAGCTATCATATTCTAGTACTGAATCTTGTTTTCTCTTCTCGCCATTTTGACTTTATCATCGAAGGCTTTGTGGCAAGTACCACTAGTGACCCACTCTTCTTCCGTTTCCCATTTACCCTTTTAGGATCTTGTTGGCTGTGGATGGCTTCCCTTTGGATGATCACTCTAGTTGACGATTTTAACGTCATCATGGCTTCCCGTGTCCTCGTCAAATTCAGTTACGGCAAGTGTGCTTCACTTGCTCGGATAAACTATAGTGTCTTTCTGTTCATGTGAGGTTGATTGACAAGAATATAATTAGTAGTTAGACTGGTAATTAAATTACAAGATATATATAAATATATATTTATATATATATATATATATATATATTTTTTTTTGAAATAGTTTCAACCTCTGATGTCCGCTCCTGATAATAATTCTTTATCATTAGATCAAGATATTAATCAGTTTTTGGTGTAAGCAGGAATTGAATTCCAAATCTCTTATTCAACTATTAGAGACTTTACTAGTTGAACTAACTGTAAATTACAAGTTACTGATAATTAATTTTCCTAGTTTTAGAAAACCACACTAAGCCATGCCTGGATATTAAATGATTTTCTTTGATGAGTAAAGGTTAAGTACTATAGGAGTCTGAAAATTATTATATGGTTTTGTGGGCATATATTATTAACAAGTTCCATAAATCAAATATCACTGATAAAATAAAAAAATGCATATATTGAATACATAAATATATAATTGTTGCATCATGAGAATTTTGAACCAAATTTCTTGTTCTTAGAAATAGAACATTAAATGGACCATCACTATGTCCACTTAGTGTTTTATTTTTTAATGAACTTTTTGTCTTTTAAAAAAAGAAAAAAAGACAACAGTTAATATTTTGAAATATGCAATCAGAAACTTACGAAAGATCATTTGAATTGTCAGTTTCATAATTCATTTGATGCAATGAACCCATTTGGATAGGTTGTTGCAAAATGTGCATTCAATAAAATGTGTTGAGAAAACAGAAATCGTGTTTCAATGTTTAAAAATGGTGTTCAAGAAAAATAGGTATTTCTCCCAATTTTAAAACACTATTTTTGCTTGATTTTTAAACCCAACTTCTTAAAAAAGTCCCGCCAAAGATTTGTTTTTTCACATTTTAATTTGGTCTAAAAATATGCATTTGCCCAGCTCAAATGTCCAACTAAACGTGCTCAATAATAGCATGATAGACATTTTATATGCCAAAATGTTATTCAATTAACAGAAGCTACACAAACACACTCAATTGATGCAGGTTCCTCAATCATGCCGCACTTAAATAAAAGGAGATGTTGGATTGGATGGTTCAATTGTAAAACCTTGGAGGATACTTGGCATCTCTCTGTCTCTGCGTTTGAATTTTGTTGAAACTTGACATGAACAATGCAGATATCGGGCTTGTAGTTCAGAAGGAAAGAAGAAAAAAGATACAAACGATGTCGTTCTATGATAAGGATCCATAGCTACATGACACGACGTCGTCAAGCTTAAAAGAATTCAAGTGATGCGCGTGTTGATGACAAAACGTTGTCGTTTGGTTCTTTTTGAAGCACATAAATTGCACGCGATATTTTTATTTTATCTTGTAGCAAACTTTCTCCACGTGTATGTATATAATTGGTCAAGTTAAAATTCTGTTTTTGCTAGATTAGGCGGTTATGCTCTGTTCTAGATATAAATAGCACTAGCAGAGTAAGTTGTAATTATTGGTTACACTCTCATTTTGTTAATATTCGATCAACTGAGCAATTATAGTTTGTTTCTTTTTTGTGTGAGAGAGTATAGTTAACAATATTGTGGCCAAATCAAATTCTATTAAGGGCAAGCGGGCTTCATTTGCACCGATAAACTATAAGTGCCTTTCAATTCATGTGAAGTTGAGTGGCAAGAATATACGGTTAGTAGGTACACTGGAATACTAAATTCCAAGACACTGATAATCACTCTAGATTTTCCAAGTCTAAAAAATCCACGGTAAGTTAGTCCTAGAGGAATCTGGAAATTATTCACACGGATTTGTTAATTAGCATATAACATTCATAAGTAGCATAAATCGACCATCACTTGAACCAAAAGATAATCAGCAATATGGATGACAGAGAAACCCATTTATCGAGCTCTGGTACCAAACAGGGTGGTTGAATCACCTTCCCCTTCAGGCTTCATCATAGGTCTCTCTCTCTCTCTCTCTCTAAAACACACAGAATTTGTTGGATCAATATGTTTCTTATTTCTATATATATCAAGCAGGGGTGGTGGCAGGCTTCACGCTTGGAGGCAGGCCAGCGGGGGATGGATATCAAACCTGATCGTATATCTAATTCAGGCGTTCAAAGTGAAAAACATAAATGCTGCTCAGATTTCAAACATAACGAATGGTTGCACCAATTTGCTTCCGGTCATTGGAGCAATTGTTGCTGACTCTTTCTCAGGTTCTTTCTCTGTTGCTGCAATTTCTGCCTGTATCTCTTTGCTGGTAATTAACTACTCAATTTGTAACTTGGAGTGTTTTCTTTGGCAATAAAATTTTCTTTTAGATTTTTACCTAATTTGTTTATAATAAGCTTTTTAATTGCTCATTTTATCTAAATATAAATAAACTATTTTTAATCCATTTTCAACAAAATAAACAAATAAGTTTAAGCAAAAAAAACCTGTCCAAAGTAACCTGCATCCGTAACATCCAAACCATTTTCCTTTGTAGGGCATAATTCTCTTAACCTTGACTGCAACACTTGATCATTTGAGACCTCAGCCATGTGATAATGGATCAAGCTTGTGCACACCACTCTCAAAACTACAATATGCGATCCTATACACAAGTTTAGCCCTGGCGTGTATTGGATACGGAGGTACACGATTTACCATAGCAACTATGGGAGCAAATCAATTTAATAATCCCAAGGATCAAGGGATTTTCTTTAAATGGTTTTTCTTCACTTTCTATATTGCCGCTGTGGTAAGCACCATGGCCATTATCTACATTCAGGGTAACGTAAGTTGGAAATTGGGATTTGGCCTATGTGCAATAGCTAACTTCATTGGCTTGGCCTTTCTCTTATTGGGAAACCGTTTCTACCTTCATGATAAGCCACAGGGGAGCCCATTCACAAGTATAGTTCGTGTCATTGTTGCCACAATTCAAAAATGGAAGGTGCCCCACTCATCCGAAATCGAAGATTACTACTACAGACATGATGGAATCTCAGATATAGCTGCAACTGCAACACCTAAAAAGAGTTTTAGGTAGGAAGTTGAGTCTTTCTTTGTTTTCTGGGATTAATTGAAATAGAGTTATTAACATTTGTAAACTTGGTCACTTTATGATTATCAATATTACATAAAACTACCACAAATACTTGACATGTGCCATCTTAGGAGAATGTATTTCATACATCTAATATATATCCATTTAATAGTTTGTGAAACTCACATGATTATAGAATTCATATATTGTGAAATGGAAGATGCATCTATTGAATACAAAAGACATAATTATTGCAACATGGCAATTTTGAATGAAATTTAGTGTTCTTAGTATTGAACACTATGTCCATTTAGTGTTCTGTTTTTAATGAAATCTCTCTCTCTCTCTCTCTCTCTCTCTCTTTTCTTTTTTTTTTTCTTTAACGACAATCATTAATATCTTGAAATAGATGATGACCATTAATAGTTTGAAACATACAATTGTAAGCATATGGAGATCATTTGAATTCTCAAGTTTCATAATTGATTTGGCATAATAATAGTATGACAGACATTTTCTAAGCCAAAACTTTATTTGACTAACATCACTACTCAAACACACTCTCAATATAGGTCCCTCAATCGTGTTTAGTGGCAACGCCACCTTATGGTCAGGGTGGTATTTATTTACCTTTAAAAAAAAAATTTGGGACCACCTTTTTTTTTTTTTTTATGCCAATAAAATTAAATTTTGGTTCATAATTTGAGCAACTAACAATATACTGGGGTCTTTCAAGCAAAATGGAAAAACTTAAAAATAAAATTGAACTAAAATTTGAAAAAAAAAAATTATAATAAAACTATTACAGACTGGACAGTGCTTGATTCATTCGACTAAGCACACTGCCCAATACAACACAATTTTCAACATTTTATTATTTTTATAACAATTATTTTTCCTCACCAGACAAATATTACTTACTTCTCATTTTTAATTATTTTTTTCTTGTTTATTCTTAACTACACACATCTTCT
The DNA here is from genome assembly GCF_002906115.3 of Quercus suber. Classification (NCBI taxonomy): domain Eukaryota; kingdom Viridiplantae; phylum Streptophyta; class Magnoliopsida; order Fagales; family Fagaceae; genus Quercus; species Quercus suber. The sequence goes on from NW_027069617.1 coordinate 164,171, forward strand.
GTGTTCTTGATTTTAACACTTCATATTTTTAAATTTTATCACATATTCATCTACACTTTTACATCTACGTTTTGCCTTTCTCTTTGTTCGTAATTTCTGTGTCTTCTACCAGTACCAGTGTGATAGTATCTCTTCTCAAGTTTTGAGTCTCAAATCTCTCAATACATTTTTTTTTTAGCTGTACAGGTAATTTTGTTCATTTCTTTTCTTTTCATTTTTTTTTTCTTTTGAAGTTTTTTGGTTTATAGGATGCAATTTTGTTTTGGTTTTAAGAATTTTTTTTTTTTTTAACACAAACTTCGTGCCGACCAAATCTTGAATTTCGACTGGTATTTACTGAAACACCTGAAATAAAGCAGAATGGCCCAAAAATTTTTCGAAGTGGAATAGGGTGGGTTACTATTCCGGTTTGTTTACCGGCACGGTATTTTCCAGCCATTATGGCCTGAACGGAATGTAATTAACATTGAATCAAACCTAATTATCTAAAAGCTAAAAAAAAAAATAATAAGATTATGTAATTTATGAACACCCTGAACAAAATTTCTAAAGTCACCATTGATTGTGCTACACTTAAAACAGAAGGAGATGTTGGATCTGATGGTTTGATTGCAATATATTCTTAGGTACCCCAATAGGAGTCTTAACTAGTTTGACAATACTCCAAGCTTTAACCATGGACTGCCACCTTGGACCTCATTTCGAAATTCCTGCTGGGTCTATCCTAGTCGTACGTCTAATCACCACAGCCATTTTTATTACCATTATTGATCGCTTCTTATGTCCAATGTGGCAAAAGTTGACTCATAAGTCTCGTACATCCCTCCAAGAATAGGATTAGGCCACGTGCTAAACATTCCAAGTATGATAATTTCAGCACTAGTGGAATTAAAGTGGCTCAAAATAGCTCATGCCCACCATCTCCAAGGCCAGCTCGGGTCCATAGTGCACATGCTAGCCTTGTCGCTAATTCCACAACTAGTTGTGCTTGGCATTGGAGAAGCATTTCAATTCCAAAGACAAGTTGCATTATATTATCAAGAATTTCCTACCACACTAAAAAGCATAGCAACTTCGATCAGGTTGGCTCAATAGGTAATGCAATTGCTTAAGTTCCCCAAATAAAAGAAGGCCCCCACTGTAAAAAAAATATATATATATATATATATATATATATTTTAATTAAAAAAAATTAAACACTTTTATTGGTCAATAAAATGCATTAAAAAGGTCTCATTATATCCTAAAATGCAAAAGATTAAAAAGGGAAAAACAAAAATAGTCAAACTTCAGCTAACAAAATTAAATTTTAGGAGACAAATTTATTAAATCATTCTTAAAATATGCTAAAATCAAAATTAATACCAGACAAATTCATTAATAATACAACGTAATTGTCATCTCTCATCTCTCTATCTCTTTGCCTCTCCATCTATATCCTTACCTTTCTTTCTTCATCTTCATCTTGATTCTTGATCTTTTTCCATAAACTTAGTCTAGCATGAAATTTTTCTTTGTTGATTCTCTTCAATTCACAACAAATTCAAAATTGAAAATGGGAAGCGTACTAGAGGTAATCTTCTTCCCCTTTCTATCTTTCCAAAAATGAAGATGATGAGTCTACTATTTATTTAACTTAAATTATATATTTTTTTAGCTTATTTCACTGCACAATTGATTGATGGGACATGTTTTTAGTCATAGGACAGGCTGGGAAAATATTGATACAAAATTCTGCTATGATAGGACCCTTTTCTGGCCCTTTCTTAATTGGACCTTTTCTACCATGATAGGACACGTTTTTTGCTTTTACACTTGGCCATAGGAGAACAGCCTAGACATCTCACATCTACACTGCACAGCAGCACAAGCTACACTGCACAGTGCAACCCACAGACAACATGTTTTCTCACTTTATCAATATTATTATAAATTATTATACTAATTAATAATTTGATGTGTATCATATTAACTCATTTGTATTATAGTGACACTAATTTATTGAACCATGTAATAAATTAATTTTTATTTGTGCATATCGGAATAAAAACCCAAATTTGTATATTGGGCCTTGGGAACGTGGCGTGTCCGAGGAGTGGTAAGTCATGTGAGAGATATATATATATGCAGGAAGGAGTCCATAGTTTAAAAAAAAAAAAAAAAAACCTACGAAGGAAAAGAAAGAAGGAGAGTGAAAAAGACAAGAAGGTCCTTCATTCACATATGAACCGCAAGAACGCTCCTTATGTTCAGGGGGCTAAATGTTGAGGGTCATTTTTGTAAAACAGGCCTAACTCAGCAACGCAAGTAGCAAATAGAAGTGGCAAGCATAGAATAAAACCATTAAGTCCAAGCGGCAGGAATAATGGATTGCAGGAATAATGGATCACAGGCCCATAACATAAACAAATGGGTCTTGAAGAAGCAAATGGGCCCAAAGGGCCCGGAAAGAGAGAAATGACACCCATGAGCAATATATGGTATGGAAAAGTGAGAATGGGTCGTGGCAGGCCCAAGGCAATGTAAACAAAGAAAGTAGGGGTTGATGGCTAGCCCATCAACCCCAAGGATGAGAATAAGGAAATTGGGCCGGGGAAACTCAATCAAGTTAGTAAAAACCCATGAGAATGTAGAGTTAGTGAGTGGGTCGAGGAAGTCCAAAGGAAGTAAATGGGTTGCAAGCCCAACGGAAAACGAAAGGGACACTAGAGCCCATAAGTAAGAACACCAGTGGCCATATTAAGCCACTGGGGGAAAGAATGGAACGGCAAGCCTGAAAAAAGGCCCAGCAGGAGCAAATCGCCATGACAAGAAATGCCAAGTAATGTGGTAGGAAACCAGGATAATTAAGAAGTGAGCTAAAAGAAATAAGAAGCTCAGTACCAAGTAAAGCTCAATCCCTTCAGGGAGCAGTGAATTATGCAAACGGCCCGCATAAAAGAACAAAGAAGCGCGACAAACTGTGCAAACAAAGCACCAGATCGTGGCAAACGCATGAGCAGTAGGCAGATTTTGAACATACATAACAAGAAGGCACGCGTAAGGCCCAGACACTACCAGCCCGTACCCAACCAATATGGGACGTGGTGGGGCCATGGGCCAAAGGTAAGAGGTAAGGGGGGTGTGGTTTGTTGGTGGGGAGAGGGGAAAAGATCTATTTGGCGGTTCCTGCCTAAGCCCTTTTGGGAGGTACATCTTGCTGGGATGGCAAACCGCCCAAAAGAGGCAATGTTGAGGGGGGGAACCGTTGGGTGCATGCCATAGAGAGAGAGAGAAAAAGCATTTACGCCATAGCAGGAGAGGATGCCATGGCAAACTAACAAACAACACAAACCTGCCTTTGTTTGGCGAGGGTAAGTGGTACACAGACGAGCCTCTAGGTGGTCGGCAAGTACACCCAGACCAAACAAAGGCGGTTAAGGGGGTAAAGTGGTAAAATTCGGTCACGGCAGGCCCTATAAAAGGACCCTTGTCATGCCCTGTAATGAAGATAAAAAAACAGAGATATCACGAAGTAAAAGGAAAACAAAAGAAAAAGAAAAGAAATAAGAAAAGATAAGAGAGAAAACAGAAAACAAAGAGAAAAAGTGTAATAGGCATGCACCCGTAGGTCGATTCCCTTCTCTCCTCCTCAAAATCCCACTCTCTTGAAGATGATTAAAACAATAGTGATTCCTTTGGGCACTAATCATTTAGATCTGATTCCCTCAAAGTCATTAATCCCCATGGCAGGATGTTTTCCTAAGAGATTAGTTTCATTGAGAGGAAGCGTTCTTCCTCTTTGGTCTTTGCCATTACGGACTCAAACTTAACTTGATATTATTCTTTTGATTAATTCATATTGTCATTTAATCTTTCACTTCTTTTGTAAAGTCATTGTCATTATTATGATTGTCATAAAAAAATAGAGATTACTTGGTTATTTTCTGTCAAGAAAAGATCATTATATCCTATTTTCTTTTGTTATTATATTTGCCTGCCGTGACTTATTGAAAAACAGCTTTGCCTGCCATAAGTACTCTCCTGGTAGACGAGGCCAAGTTTGTGTACAAGCCAGCCTAAAGTGAGTTGTAGTTAGGCCTGTCCACGGGTCGGGTTTGTGCCCAACTTGGAACCAACCCGATCACTTCGGGTCTCCTAAACTTGGGCCCACTGCCGACTCGCTGGAGGTAGCGGTTCGGGTGGTCAGATGTTGTTGGTTTCTAGTCGGGTATCGGTCGGTTTCGCACTATGTGAATCATTGCCGGATTTTGCAGAAATCGTCGCCAAATTTTGCCAAAATCTTTGGTTTTTTCTGGATCTGACTGGATCTCAAAGAGATCTTGGTGGATTTCAATGAGATCAAGCCAGATCTCAACTAGATCAGGCTGGATCTCAATGAGATCAGGCCAGATCTCAAAGAGATTCAGCGAGATCTCAATGTAAGTCGAAGAGATCCGGCGAGATCTCGAAGAGATCAAGCCAGATCTCGACGAGATCTCACCGGATCTCCACAGATCGGACAAAATGAGGCCGGCTAACCTCTCCAATCGACGGTGAACTGAAATTCCGATGCATTTTCCGGTCTAGTTGGTTGAATATCGGTTTTTCATGCTCAAACTCGTCAACCGACCCGCCGGTCTCGGGTTTTCTGGGTAGGGACCTGTTGTCGACGGTCACCGGTGTCGGATCGGTCGATTATCGGGCCGGGTCTACTGGGTTAGGCGGGTTCCGAGTCTAGTTGGACACCCCTAGTTGTAGTTAGGTCGGTCTCAACTCTCCTACTCAGAATATCCGGGCCCATCACCGCAGGAGGCAGCCCAGCCCAAAACATAATACAAAAAAGGCCCCTACAACTGTTTTTTTTTTTTTTTTTTTTTTATAAACTACAAAAACTTGCAATTGTCTCGTCAAAAAAAAAAAAAAAAAAACTTACAATTTAAACAATTTATTGATGACATAGCTATTGATTTTTAATTTTCTTTAAATTTTGCAAGCATGGAGAATATATGAAAAAGATGTAATCTAATGGTAGATTTGTTAAAATTCACTTTCAATAAAAAAATATATTGATTAAGTTTGTAATTTTAGACTATAACCAATTTTATAACTAAATTTTGTCTATTTTCATTTTAAAAAAAAAGTATAAATGTTTATAATAAAAAAATGACAGTATGACACTTAGGGGACTTGATTTCATGGACCCACTAGACGGTGAGACTTAAAGATAAGAAATTTTGAATTTGGAGTCATATAATTTTTTTTTTAAATAATTCGAGTCATATAATTATTACTTCATACTGTATTATCGTGTGCAAAGCATGAACATGGACCCACTACAGCGTGAGACTTATACATAGAAATATTTAATTTTGGAATCTTATAAAATATTACTTCTTAACTGTATTATCGTGTACAAAGCATAAACATAGCAAATTTGAGAATATATATATATATTTATATATATATTTTAAATATAGCAGAGTTGAGAATCGAATTTTAATTTATTTGCTACCAAACTTAAATGCTGCGTATCTTCTATAGTTCACGGGGATCTAATAAGGTGTTGAAAGATAAAACTCAAAGCCATTACTCGATTTCTTATTTTTTATTTTTTGTGTCATTATTTTTTCTTTTTCTTTTTTCTTTTTTTGAGAAAGATTATTTTTTATTTTTAAGGTGTTGAGTTTCTCTGGTTTGAAATCCTCTTTTTTTTTTTTGGTACAAAAAAGCCCCTACACCTACACCCTTATGTTTAAGTAGAGACACTAAAGGATAATCCGGTAAAAATACAACTATAACTCCCACTAAAACATTGCCTAAAAAGTAGGGTTATTCTCTTGTTGATTTTCAAATTACTTTATCAACTTATAATTTTTTTTTTTTTTGAGAATGTACCCACTTATAAATTAGATTCACAAAATAAAAATTATATATATAAAATAAAGAGCAAAATTTAGGTACAGTATTTAAGTGTTATTCCTTAAATTCCCTTCTTAAAATTTTGCCATGTGAATTTTTTCTCATAGGATGGAAAAACATGTTTTAGCTAAGCAGCCACATGACTAAATTTTAAGAAGAGAACTTAAGGAACGGCACCTAAGGTACTGTACCTAAATTTTTTCATAAACTAAAAACACAATTTTTTTTTCTACAAATGGGGCTAGTTGTTATTATTATTATTATTTGTTTGATATAGCAGTGTGGAGAATAGATTTTCAATTTATTTGCCACCAAACATAAACAAACAAATTTATATGACGATGAGAGTTCACTTGTTAGTCCAACAAATTGGACTAACTACGAACAATTTTAGTCTTTTTAATATAATAAACCACTCTTCCCTTAAGAATTGGTGAATTATGTTGACAACACATATGAGTTTACAACATGATTCACCAATTCTTTGAATGAAGTTATGAAATCGAGGTAAGACTTAAGAGTTCCAAGTTTCATCTTCAATTACAAATGCACTCGCAAATCGCAAAATGCCAATATGCCTTCGACTTTTCATTAATTTGAACTTTTTGCATGGAGTCGATACAAATGTCCTCACAATGTGAGTGACGTGCATCTCCGCAACATTCTTATCAATGTACTAGTTACAAAAGCTCCAATCTATCTCAAAAATATTTCGCAATCAGTTTACCTTATCTTCTTTTTTTTCCTCTGGTATCAACATAACTAACAGGCTACACTATCATGATCAGAAGAGTATCTCCTTGAGTATCAGAAGGACTAGCATGATGAAGCACATAATAACAAGCACCGTCGCACACGTCACCATTCCACCTTTCTTCTGTGTTCTCTCTGCCTGCAATTCCATGATACACAGTATGACAGCATGCCAAATAGACATACTACTAATGTCAACAGCTAGTTACTCACACAGCAAGAAGACCAATCGTTAAAATGGTACATAAAATCGTATATAACAGTAACTAATGTACACATCAAATACATTAACTTCAGCAGAACCCTTATTATAAAATGAAGGCTGGTTTATGTGCGCGCGCGCGCACACGTGTGTGTGTGTGTGAGAGAGAGAGAGAGAGAGAGAGAGAGAGAACCTTCTGGAGCTGTTTAAGACCTTCATCAACTGATACAGCAACATTCTGAATGTTGTAGTCTATGCGATCAACAATTGTGCCCTGCTAGAAGATAACTTCATTAGTCACCCTGTTTTGCTAAGTCTGTCCATAACATAATACAAAGATGTGACTTTGACCTGATCTATAACAAGAACTGACAGGTCCTTCATTATTTGAGCTAGCTCGTTCACTGATTGCACAACCTACAAACAAGGTTTTTTTTTTTTTTTTCAAAGTTAAAAGAACCAAAGAGTTTGATCTTCAGACAACAGGTCAAGCACCTTCACTTACCTGGTTGATCTCCCTTTCTCTTTCCTGCTGAACCTTTTTTATCTTAACCGTTTGCTGCTCATTAAAACCCTGGATTCACCAAACATCAAACCAACAAAATAGATACGAGTTCATTTATCTAACAACCAACCTCTCCTCCCTCCCTTTCAAACAACCCCCAAGCAATCAAAAAAAAAAAAATATATATGATAAGGGAAAATGCTTTCATTAAATAAAAAGTAATTACCAACCAAAAATAAAATTTGTAAAGATATCGTCACTACTCACTAGGATTCAGGCCTAGCATGCTAGAAAACCTGGTTCCAACTAGTCCCAACTTAGATCAAATATCAACAATAAATGTGATATAGATTTTTTTTTTTTTTTTTGGATAAATATAAAGGTGATAAGATTTATATAATAAAATCTGCTTCATTCTAAATATGGATTTCACAATCAAGGGGGGAAATTTTTGGAAATGATTTATCTACCATTCATCCAAACCCAACCCTTTTTCCCCCTGATTGATTAAGTTTATAAATGCACTCAGTGAGCTTTGAACCCACAAGGCCACAACCATACCCTCCACCATTTCTAACAGGGGAGGACGTACCATTTGAGCTACAGTTTATTGGCATGTTCAAACACAATCATGAAGGGAAGGATCATAAGATGAGTAATTTCACAGGTGGATATTTCCCATGTCTGAATACAACTACATCCTACTGAAGGAAACGATAAAGAAGAAACAGCAATACACCGTACCACATCCCTAAATTCGTCATCTTCTAATCTGGATTTATTTCCATTCAAGTTCATCTCCAAATCAACCCCATCAGGTCCCTACAACACAAAATATGATGGCTAAATACAAAAAATTCATATAAAAATGGTAGAATAAAATCAACAACTAATTCCTCAGTTATTAAGTGCATCAAATATCAAATTGCAATGAGTTAAAAATAAAGTCTACAAAAGTCCACAACCACAAGAAAGGAAGAAAAAGAGAATTTGCATGAATTCAAAGCAAGCAAGGATAGCTAAGTATGCAGAACAGTTCTAAGTACAATTCTATAGATTGACTGCAGATAAACCCTGCAAGTTATTATAACCAACATGTACACAGACCTCCTTTTGCTGCTGCAGACGTTTCAAATATGTTGACTGTTTTCTCCGTAGGTCCACTGAAAGATTCTGCAGGTCTGTTGCAAGAGAACGCTGTCAGAAGAATATTAAAAAGTGAGTCAATCCATTGGAAAAAACCATCAAATGTATCTCCAGATAACTGCATGTGATCAAATGCAAGAATGCTGCTACACCATTTTGCAAGTAAGGATTCTATTAAGCAAGCCAAAGGAGATGCAACTTGACTAGATGGGAAGTATACCAAACACATGAGCCCAAAGGAGCTACAAAACAAAGATGGTTCAAACTGCATGCATGTTGGAGAAATCAGTTAGGATTCTCAACATCCCCACCCAACCCAACCCAACCCAATCCCAAAAAAAAAAAAAAAATTAATTAATAAAAATAAATAAAAATAAACTGAAGAAAAATGGCGACCCAACCACAAAACTGAGGGAGGAGAATGGGATGAGGTGGGCCTTTTGGAGTGAGAAGCACATGCATGGTGGGATCTCAGTTAAAAAAGTGTACACGTTGGAGCATATGATTGAAGTAAAACAAATTACTCAGAATAGTACTACAACAGCCATAGGCATTGCACTACAGCAGCAAAACATAATTCCCTCTTATAAATTTTTTTCTTTTTGATGTCATATGTGGGAAAGACTAAATCAATCTGGTCCACTAATATACAACAGCATTTAATATCCAGAAACTTTTACAATATTAAATGCAATAACTTACTAAGAATCAATGAAACCCTAGAGGGAGTAAATCTTAAACTACATGATTTCAAAGCTACATGAAAAAACATGTAAAATTATTCTCAAAGAGTACACTGACCCTCAAAATCATACCTGTACATTTTTTCTAACATTTGAGTCCTCAGCAGATCCACTTGCAGAAAGTTTCTGTAATCTCTTCTCAGACCTCCTCAATATATCTGTAATCTCTTGGGTAAGAGCCTCAATTAGATGTTGATCTTCTTTGCCATCTTCAAATGAGGGCATTAAAGCCTTGGCATGAGCCTTGACTAACTCAGCCATTTTGGCCCGAGCACGTTGTATATTTGCAGCCACTTGTTCAGAATCATCAACCCAAGATGGTGGTAGACCCACAGTAAATGCATCCCTACTGCAAAAATAATACAAGTCATACAATTAGGAAGATTAACACATTTTCAAAACACAATTTTGATTATTGAAAACCTGAAATGGCTTCTAAAAGGCAAAATGTAAAAACATGATTCCTCTAACATACAGTAAGAAGTTGAAAACACCTCAAGTAATGAAAAGGTGCATGGGGCAGCCTAAAATCTAACAATGAAATGTGCCTATATACAAATGTATAATAAATCACAGCCCAAAAATAAAAGACCAACATTAAACGCTAAAAAAAGAGAAAAATCATACAATAAGAAAACGAATAAAGAGGCCAGACACCACTCTCCCTTGACTCCGTCTTTCCAACTTGAAGATCATAAGGTGCCAACCACTCAACCAAAAAAATTCACTTTGTCTTCTTACAATTACACTGTGATAGATATTAAACATCAATCAATTACATAAAGAGTCAGTACCAAAAAAAAAAAAAAGAATAATTTCATAATTTGCCTAATAAGGGCATGATTTTTCCCTCAAATCCAAAGTTTTCCATTGCCTTCATATCCTGATGAAGTAACAAAGATCCCGTCCTCTATAACCAATATGCCACTTGATATCAGTGCCAGCTCAAGGCCTAGGCCTAAGGCCTCATTACAAAAAATGTCCTAACCCCTTTATAAAAAGCCCCCACTCCTATTATAAAAATGGCTCAAGATTTTATGAAAATTTAAGAAATAAAAAACGGTTGTGCACTATATTTCTCACCTTCAAACTATTAGACCAAAAGTGTTTAGGAAAAAATAAGTTGTATATGTGCATGAAAATTAATTTTCCCTAATGGCTTGAGACTTAATTTTTGTAAACCAATATCCTACACAGTAGATTGTCAACATCAGCCATATAATCACCCAAATAGCCACACACCAAACAATTTCTATCTCTATTTCAAACACCAAAATCAAAATTGCAATTAGATTACAACTTTACTTAACCACACACCGCTTTATCCAAGATAGAGTAAACCATATTTTTAACAAAATAATAAATTCTCACTTCTTTTTGTTAAATATGATATTTGATTCTCTATATGCAATTAACCTCAGTTTGATTAGAATTAATTAATCAAATTATGTGTTTAATTCATCAAAATAACTTTGGTTGGTTAGTATTAAATAAATTTATTTAATTAATAATTAAATATAAAAGGACTCACTTAAATGTATTGCCTTGGCCTCAAACTATATCAAGCCATATAAAGGACCAATCACAACGAATGAAGTCAAAGTGTGTCTATTGAATTATCATGAATAATTCCCAAATGTCAAACTTGCCAGTTAGAAAACTTGCCACTTTTGAAATAGTATGAATAATTATGCTAAATTAATCATTTATGAGAATAAACATAAACATTGCAAGCTTGAAATTGCTATCAAATCCCTAAGCCATAAACTGAAACACAAGGAGCCAATGAAAGTTCATTATCATTGATCAACAGAGAATGCCACACCATGCATTCGTTTCAAATCTCAAAACATTTCTTCAAAAATCAAGACAAGAAATTAATATTACACAGGATTTGTTTGGTTGCCGAGAAAAACATAGAGAAAAGAAAAGAAAAAAAAAATTTGCGATAAACCTCACTCAAACTGACACTAACACAACTATTCTGCTAAACTGAGTGGAGCCGATCGTCTTTCGTACAATCAAAACCCTAAATACTCCAAATTTTCCTTCTATTTCTACTCTTTTCCACCACTTTCTCAACGACCAAACAAGAAATTAAGAGAAATTAAAAATTTTCCTTTTTTTTGAAAATTAACAACAAAAGAGGCGTACCTTGATGGACCTGGATCTTCGGTGCTAAGAGGAGCATAAGAAGACCTATTAGAACCAAGAAGCGAAGCCATTTCGATCACCGGACCGCCGGAACCGGACGCCGACGAAAACAACGGAGCTCGCACGCTCTTCACCGCGTCTCTGTGCCTTCTATACACTACGGTCCGGTTCCTCGTCGCCATTAAAATTACGATACAAACACGAATTTCAAATTTCAAATCAGAATTCGAACCCGGTTTTCCTGGATTTCAAAATTTTGAGGTTAAGGAATTGAATTCTCAAGGAAACGAAATTTCCTGGGAATTAAAATTTTTGACCCTCTGAAATAAAAAAATAAAAACCAAACAAACCAACCGCTACTTTCCTTTGCGCGTTCACAATAAATGGGCTTGTAACCCAGTGGCCCATGGCCTAACATGAGTTATTGGCCCAATGGGCCCAATAAATTTCGCGGGAGAAAAAACAGAAACCGACAAAAATAACGAAAAGACGATAAAGACCTTATTACGCACTCGCATATATTCCTGGGCGGAAGGATGGTATTACTGTAATATGATGAAAAAAATGAGGGTATAAAAGTATACAAGGTTCCTAATCGAAGAATAATCTGACTAAGGTTGTTAAGGGGTAGCGAATGGAAAATAAGAAAGAGTCCAAGGTCAATTGGTAAGTCAGATTCGTGTTTGCTAAGATTTTAGCCTCATCCATAATCTGAAGCTACTCGTTTGTTTCATTTTGTTCTTGCGTTTTCACACTTGTTGGTCTTTCACACATGCTTGTTAAGGAAACCCCTATGTAATAGGGCTAAAAGAAAAGGGCTTTGTGTTTGCTATATATATATATATATAAAATCTGCAAAACCCAGAAATATTTTGCATCTGGGTCAAGCTATATTCGAATAAAAATAAAAAAAATAAAAATTATATTTTATTTTTTAATCTTGGGTGAAATTCTAATGGAGGATGATACTTGGAGCATTGGTTTTTCTACTGCTTCACGGAGCTACCAATCAACTTTTAAGACTCTGTCTGGTTAGTTTTTGTTTTCAAAATCCAATCTTTACATTTTATTGGCTTTTGGGTTTTTTTTTTTGGAGTGGGATTTGATGTGTTGGGTGTTGAAGCAGATCTTTGTATAGATTTGGAGGAGGAGATTGAAGGTGACGATGAGTCAAAAACAGAATATCCATGCCCATTTTGTACAGAGGATTTTGATTTGGTTGGGTTGTGCTGCCATATTGATGAGGAGCATCCTATAGAAGCAAAGTCTGGGGTATGTACTTCCCATCTTATCTGATTGTGTTATTGTAATTATTTCTAGAATCTTTTTCATTTGCTTTGGTTCTTTGTTTTTTTTCTGCTTCTAATGCTATGCTTTTGCTGTTTTAAAGAGTTGATGAATTATGTTGTTGATGTTACTCTTGTTCGTATTTTGTGTGTTTGCTAATGTGATTGAACTATAGATTAAGTGAGAAGCAATGAGTAGCTACTAGTATTAAACTAATTCAGCAAATCGTTACATCTCAATTCTATGGAGTATGTCACTCTGGCTGCATGAATCTAGATTTTGTGGTTTTAGGTTTTCAATATTGTGCCAAAGTGCCTTGTCATTTTTTATTTGCTCGCGTGTGTTTTGGCCAGCGCCCTATGCTTGCGGACACTGTAGAGTTAAACCAGCATAGACAAGGCGTGGGGAACCTTAGACATAGCCAACCCCCAAATGTTTTGGACTAAGGCTTGGTTGTTGTTGTTGAAGGTTTCTTCATGTTGACCTTTAGTGTAACCTAAAGCTCACATAAAGACATTTTTCCTCAAAATCCTCATTTGGGTCTGGTGTGTGCTACACCGCCCAACTTTGCTTCCATGAAGTGTGGACAGCCTATAGCTATCTCACCATAGTCTAGAAGTTTTTATCATCAAATCATATTCTAGAAGTTCTGCCTGACATTGTGAGTCATGTTGACCTCAATCACTTGCTCAGTATGGATGAATGATTTTAGAGACTATAGCACATTTAGATACCTCATTACTGTTCATTTCCACTCTCCATGAACCTGAAGTTGCTAAATCGTACCTGATATGTAGTATTTTATGTCTAATTTGGATTCTCTGTAGTTCTAGCATGCAGTTTCCCCACGCTAGTTTCTCTAACTGAAATATGTCATCCCCTAAAACTGAGCCCTTAGACCTTTGTCTATATTGAAACAGTTCTGATCAGCATACTTCATTTGTAGGTATGTCCTGTTTGCGGTACAAGTGTGGGGATGAATATAGTTGGACACACAACAACGCAACATAGAAACATTATTAAGATATCCTTTATTTTCTTATTTGACTTAGAAATTCTTATATTGAGATAACCTTTCAATATTTATTAGCCAGGTTTTTCCTTATTTATTAGACATCATGTTTTCTCCCCATTTTTCCATGTATTATAATTTGTGTAATGTTTCTCTCGTATTCCATGGTATGATGATAAGTTGATATTATGCTCTGGATTCCTTAACTTGAGATTACAATTGGCAGAAATTGAAACTCCATAAAAGTGAGTCTTATTCAAATCCATTTTCAAGAAAGGAGTTTCAAGATGGACGTTTCCAAACTCTTCCTACTGGGTCATCTCCTGTGGTTTCTACCTCTAAGATGGCGCCTGATCCACTGCTATCATTTCTTTACAATGTACCTGCTGATGACAAGTCTGAAAGTATGCAACCTGATTCTTCATCTGAAGTGAGCTTAGAAGATGAAAACTCTGAGGAGACAATATTAGATAGGTATAATTGACTCCCACTATTCATAATCAGTTACTTGCATGTTTTTTTTTGGATGGGGTCTTTAATCAAACAAGAAACTAGAATCTGTTCAGCACACAAGTTGCTTGATTAGGGTTATTCTTTTGATGCATGTTTTCTAATTTTGATGTTTATTAAAAGGTTTTGAATGAATTGATCATCAATGTCATATTTTCTTTTCAAGCCATAGTAGAAAGGCCAAAGGCTGATTTTAGCATCTTGTACCTGCTTTTCTGGTTGATGATTTCCCAATGCTTTAGAATAATATTATTAACAGAAGCCCAAGACAGAAAGTCATGGTTTGCACCAAATTAAACATGGCTTGATATGAGTTGATACATAAGTGTTCATTGAAGTCCTAATTTGGGTGTTTCTTTGTAAAATTCTTTGTGCACCCATAAATGATCTAGCTATTAACTTGATTTTCAAACATGTCAGCCATTGAACACATTTTCTTGCAAAAGAAAATTATAGACATAGAGATGAACTCCTTCACTATTGGAATAAACTGATTCTCACGTCTCTGATTGAAGTGTTAGTCACATAGTTTGTATTCCATCAGTATTTTACACTAATGCTGTTACACTTATGGGGATGATAGTTTTGCTATGGTGTTTAACATTTTCTAATACTAATAGAAATTTCCTTACTGCTCTCAAAACTAATAGTTCTTTTATGGTTGCAGAACTTCTCAGCTAATTCCTTTATCAGACAAAGACCAAATAGAGAAGGCTGGGAGATGCGAGTTTGTACAGGGACTATTCTTGTCCACCATCCTTGATGACGGCTTATGAATGGGATACATATCTTGTTGGTCATCAGTTTCTCAAATTTTAATGTAGACCTCCATGATCAACATTGTGTTAGATAAGCTGATGCATTTGATAGAAAGAGCCCAAGTTAGATATAGGAAATTGAATGTAATGCATGTTGCTAGTTAGTGTTATCACATAGGTCCAAATAGAGCCAGACTCTTTAAGTTCCCGTCTCAGAATTGTATTTTCATAGTGGGAGTATTTAATGTTTCACTTTTCTTATGGCTCTAATACAGAATTAACTCTTTGGAAATTGCTGTTACCAACGATTGACATGCGTGTACACACAAACACCCTTTGATTGACCGCTTATTCTGCAGTAACCATGAGGATTATAATTTTTGCTTCTTGTCTTTCCTCCATTTCTTTTATCTTTTCCCACTTCTTTTAATGTGCATCAAATATATAACCAATGGTCAGTCAAAATTGTGTCCACGTTTTCTTTAAGACTACCCATCACTATTTGACCCAAATTTCCTGGTTGCTAATAATATTGTGCTTCTTTGGGTACCTCTTTTAACGGCCTTGATAAATCTGCATGGTTAAAAGCAAATATCTCCATGCATTTGTCTTCATCAGCCATCTAATATAAGAAGGATGCCAACAGGCAGTATGATATACAATCTTGTCATGATATCACTTCTATTTAAATTTAAATTCTTGGTACACAGTCATCTTGATTTTTATCATTCCAATTCAGCTTAGTCTGTATTTTAATTGAGAACATGTGCCTGAAGCCAAAGAATTCAAGTGTAAAAGTAAGCTCTCCCCTTCGTTGAGTTCCATGGAACCTTTTTGATGAATCAAACAAATACTAATGCAACAGACTCAAGACTGTTCAGATATTCAGATGCAAATGTAGTGACCTCTTATACTATGCATACCGCAATAATATCAGATGCATGTCTTAGCCATCTAGGAATCAATTTATATCTTACAAAGAATCATCGATCTACTAGAAAATAACGAGATAAATCATCGATCTTCAAATCTCACAAGTCTGAACTACCAAACAACAAGAAGCTTTAAATGGGTAAATTATGCCCTTTTTGTTTACAACAAAATGGGGGAGGGGGATTTGAACTCAAGTTCTTCTCTACAGGAAAACTAAATAATGTAACTGAATTACATGACTCTTCTATTTGATCTGGTGTTACAAACTACTCCATAGTCTTAAAATTAGTCACTCATGAGAAGATCTGCTTCATATGTATGAACATTGATGAACCTTGTCTCCACCAAGAAGATAGTAGATAGTCGTATTTTTTTTTCTTCACAATATCCAAAAACTTGGTTCTGCATGTCTTCTTTTCTTTTGGCTGCAAGTTTCTATTTGTATACTATTCACCATTACAAAGAATACAAACTCCCTAGTCTGTTAGAAAATTTCCAAGAGAACAAAATCTTGCAAAAGTAAATAATATTGGATTATAGAACTACAAAGATCCTACTGCTGTGGACGAAGTTTCCTCAATAACCATTTTTTTCGCAATTTAACATCCAATGCCAGAAAAGTTTTTGCTTTCTTTTCATCCTCTACGAAATCACAGGCATCCAATACAAGGTCTTCATCCATGTCAGGTAACGCTTGAACTGCTTCAATCACATTCTCTATTGGAATGGAATTGGAGTTCTCATCATCTTTCTTCTTATCAGAAAGAGAATTAACTGCACTTGCCATCTCACGAAGAGCATCAGCCATGCTCTCATCTTTAATGCGTGGTTTTTTAAGATGAACATAACTTAACTGGTTTTCCAATTGACGCTTGTTCTTCTGATCTGTATGCATAGACTCCTGCACATCGCCATCTTGGTCTTCACTGGAAACAGATGTAGCAGGAGACTCAGAAGAATTTGATGCTCTTTGCATCTTTACTTGCTCAACTTCGTTTTTCTGCTCTAAACCCAGAATGCAGTCTCTTTCATCAGCACTTGGATCGCATATCACACACAAATCTTTATAGTATGGAACAGGTCGAGTCATGAATTGTCTTGCATCAGTGTGTGCCTACATGATATCATATCAAAGTAAGACATCACTAAAATTATACGAAGGGGCTTTTCATTGTCAATAATTATGAAATTCTTTCACGTTGTTTCCCTTTGCATATGAAGGCCCCAACTCATCCTTGCAATGGTTGAACAGATCCATTACTCAAGAATGTCTAAACAACAAGGGAACAAAAAATGCAAGAAAAAAAAATATTGATTATCCATTTAAATGGTCTGTAGATAAATAAGCATGACAGAATAATCATAATTCTATAATATACTAAGAGAATTTGGTTCCATGTGATTCCAGAACATGCCATACTAGAGCAATGCATACCTTGATATAATCTTGCCAGATGTAGTCATCAGCAATCACCATTTGGCGTGTATCATCCCATGCAAAACCATCCAGGTCAAGAAGATTTTTTAAGACATTATATTGCCTTCTCAGAGTTTTGTATCGATTTTTTAGAATATCCATGCCATAGTTAAAGCCAAATTTAGCATTGAATGATGCAATCATCTCCATCCATGCTTGTTTGCTAAATACACCATCAACACGGTTTCCTTTCTGCACATGATCTAGCATAAGGTCAACAAAATAACGATCCATTGGTGGCTGCCAATAAGTCCTGGACCGGCTACCCATAGTGGTTCCAGTTACATCTGGTAAAGCTTGGGGAGCAGCATCAACTTTTTCAGATATAGAGATTTCATAATCTTCATCAATCAGGATTTCATGAAGAGCGTCCACAGCTCCTTCACTAACATCTGTTGGCTGTGTGTTTGTTCCATTCTCACCTGTAGGTAATGCTAATTCGGGCACAATGTCACCTGATTAATCCATCATCAACAAGTGTAGCAGCAAACTATAGACCATTCAAGAAGTCAGCAGTCCTACATCCTGATATTTTATTTTCAAATACAGCATCAAGGATAGAACGGTCACCTTTTTGTTCAGTGGTTGCATTTCCATATATCATACATAAATCACTATAATATGGGATGCTTTTGATTCTGTATGAACGTGCATCTGGGTGTACCTGTAAATGTAGACTGTAATGACTCAGAATACATAAATGACACGTACTAAGATACAAATCAAACAATTAAATACTGCACCTTGATATATTCATCCCAGACATAATTATCAGCTGTCACCATCTGACGCTTTTCATCCCAGCTAAAACCCTTCTGGTCAAGGAGATTTTTTACAGCCTTGTACAGATTCCTCAGTGTTTTGTGCCGATTTTTCAGAACATCTTTCTCATACTGAAATTTGAACTTCACATTGAAAAGTGAGGTCATATGCTTCCATGCTCGTTTGCTGAATAGATGATCATCAAATCTATTTCCTTTGCCAACCTGCTCTAACATGAGGTCAATGAAATATCTATCCATTTCAGGTGTCCAAATTGTCCTCAAGCGATCAATGCCATTTCGGGCTCGGATACCCATATTTCTACAATTCAAGAAAAGGTATCAGTAAAAATATCAAACATTTATAAAAGCACCCAGTATCAAGAGGCATGCATTACTCACATTTACTCATTAACCTATGCATCTCTTCCATAATAATTCTTTTTTCTCTTTTTATTAAACCTAATGGAAGAGTGTGCAACTGAATCAAGATCAGAGTAGTCATACTTAAAAATTCATGCTGTTAAGGAGCATCTGAAACCGGAAGGAAGTTATGATCAGTACTAGAACTTCATACCACTTAAGTTACAGCATTCTTGCTTCATACCACACCTAGCATTGATGCTTTACTTTTCAATATGCAAAGTAAAACCACCACAATGCATGTAAGTTGTTATAAACTTATACGATAGGGCAAAATGACATGCCCGAGTAAAATCTAGTGGTTTGAAAATAAAGGCCCCGAAAGGAATTTACCATATTTTCTTCTTAGTGAAATAGATAAAACATAATTTGGATTGTGATGCATCAATATTCTACTAGATTTTACAGAGCTTGTTCATGCACAATATGAGACATGATCTAGTCTATATTCTGTATGGGGCTTACATGGAAGTTGGAAGAAAGACACATTTAGTTGTGAATTTGAACAAATGTGGCAGATAAGACATATTTCTACACAAACTAATCAATAGTTCAAAGAAGGAAAATATCCAAACACATGATTTATTCTTTTATAAGATTTTGGAGACTAGCCAAGAAAAGAGGCTGTATATTCTGGAGGTCATAATGTACCACATGCAGCTGACTACCTTCCAATGAAATTGTTTAAATGAAGACTACAATTTTTTCTCTTTTTTTGAATTAAAACGTGAAATTAAACATAAAAATATAAAATATTCAAACATAAAGGTTTCAGTAACCTTTTGGTCTTACATCTGTACATCCTACCAAGCTTCCAGCAGGCAAGTCACAACTAACTCCAAACATAACTTTTTATGAAGCACCAAAAGTGGATATTATGTTGAAGATTACAACTAAACCATCTAAGTTGAAGAGGATGTAACAACACATAAAGCAGATATCAAAGAAGGCAATAGGTATCTACATGTCATCAATTACCGTAAGTTTATCAAAGCAGATGGTCACCTTAATTATGTTATTTTCATCATAATGAATGAATTGGGGAGAAGATATCTTAGTCAAACATGCACAATGTGTTCAGTGCACGCATAGAAACACACATACATGTGAGGCATTAGTAGTGCAGAGATTGCTTTGGAACATATTTTCTCAGGAATAAGGTTATCCTTCATAATTTTTTTCCTTACACGAGATTAAAGAAAAACCATCACCATTCCACCTATAAAGGCTAAGGTTCTAAGGAACCATGATAAAGCCCTCGAAAGGAGCATAATGGACAACACCTTTAAGGGTAGGCATTTTCCATGATCAAAAAACCTCTAAGAGAATAAGAGGCATCTTATTCTTCTTCTTCTTCTCATTTTCAAAAAAAAAAGATGCACGTTAGCTTAGCCAATGTCATTTGCCCACAGGCCTCAAGTCATATCTCAAGCACTGAAAACACTCCAAATTTTTTTTTATTTTTTATTGGCAAGTTACACAACCAATGGGTGTTGAAGCCATAACCTCACCCTCCATCTGGACCATCCCATTATTGTGGGAGAAGGAAGTGCCAGTTGAGCTATAGCTCATTGGCCACTCCTAACATTTTGGAAACGAATAGAGATTCATTAATCAGATAACACCTCTCTTCTTCTTCTTTTTTTTTTTTTTGGGGGGGGGGGAATAATTGATAAACCCTCTCTTGTTAATCACCTTGATTACAATGTTAAAAACATTAAGACAACAACCAGACCAGTCATTCCAAACTTCACAGTTCACCCAGATAAAATCCCACTTCATAAAACAACTTACAAACTCTCCTTGTAGTATCAAAATTCCAAATTGTATCCAATATAACATATTCAGGCTGAGGCACCCATGAATTTTCATTGATTTTAGCACTACAGATAAAACAGAGTGAGTTTTCATCTTCTTCATTGGACTATACATGGACATTCCAGAACCAAATTACAAATACTATTACCCAGAAGGCAAAAATAACAGATAGACAAATTTTAGGCATAAAAAAGATGATTATCACAGATTGTACAAAGTAAAAGAATTCCAAAAAAAAAAAAAAAAAAAGCGAAATGCAACTGGTATTATTATTATGGATAAGGAGAAACCCAGGAAAAGAATTTAGTTAAAAACGCACCGTGATGTTGATTTAGGAAGATGAGGGAGAGAAGTTTTTCTGAAAGTTTAGGGATAAGGTTGTCCAGGACAGGGTTGAAGTTGCTTCGTTGCTGGAATACTGTGCTAACCCTGATTTTAACAAGAACGAACCTAACCTTAATTGGGCTAGCCGAATTTAGGCTAGAATTGTCTGTCATTGTTTACGTGTGACGGACCAATCAAAAGTTGAGGATCCGGTAGAACATACCACATGGTTGTTACTTTGTTTTCATATTTGACCTTATGCTTTTATACAAGATCAACGGTTCCATATTGATCAACCTTGTTAGACGACAAAAAATTTTATCAGTTAAGTACCCATATATGATAATACCGAAATTTTATAATGAGGTTATCTTATAAAATGAATCTTACAATGTTGGCCCCACAAATGTGTCAATCAATATGAAATGAATCTTTCATAAAATAATCTCATTATATATTTTCTCCATGGATAGCCTTGAATTATTGGTCTTCGCAATTTTTTTTTGTTTGAATTAAATAACTTAAGGTAATCATCTCTCTTTCTCTCTCTCTCTCACACATATATTGAAGAAGTTGGTGTTGAAGTTTACAATGCAGTTCATAGAACAGAGAGTTAAGTATAGTCGTTTACAGATACGTGTTTAAGCTAAAAGCCATTTTGATTATGTAAATAGTTGGTAAATTATAATTATTAATTAGTTACCCAATTTTGACACTTGTACCGATTAGTTGTGTTTCTATTAAATCGGTTATTCGTTTTCTTTTCCCACCAAAGCTCACTCTATTTTTGCATTATATAAACAGTCAAACAAAGTTATTAAGTTAATCGCATAAATTTTCTTTCGTCTTTAATATTTTCTTTCATCCCAAACAAGGGTGTGATTGTTTTTCAATATTACATAAGAGCATCGAATCACATTCTTTGTGATTTGAGTGCTCGATTCTCCGTGTAAATAGGTTGTAATTACTACTGATTTTTTATAATGGAAAAGAATAAAACATTTTTGTTCTGCTATCCTTCAACATTTTATTTCTTTCTTTTTAGAACACTGTACTTTCTAATATCAGGCATTTTTTTTAATGTTTCTTTCTATCTTTCTTTCATTTTTTACTTTTAAATCTTGTTCCCCTAATTAAAATCTTGGTCCATCCCTGTAATCTCATGGATACAAGTGCTTCCCCGTTCCTCCCTCGTAGTCTATTTAAATAAAATTGTTAAATAAATATTATTAGCAGCAACGATGTATTATATCGTGTTGTATATGCTAGAGTAAATGCGGAAGGAAAAGCATAAAATAGGAACATCGAAAACATGAAGGTTACATGGTTCAGCCTTGTTGGCCAACATCCACGGAGGAATCCCTTAAGGGCTACATTTTTATTGTATAAGAATGTAGTATAATAACTTGTGTTACAATGAATCCTAACATGAGTATATATAGACGACTAAATCCTAGACTGCTAATACAAGCAGGACTGAACTTGGGCCTATTACATTGGGCTAATATGACTAATATATATCTCTAACACCCTCCCTCAAACTTAAGGCGAAAGCTTGATGAAAGTTTAAGGTTGGATAAGCATGAGAAGATCAGTTGGAGATGCCTTGAAAAATGCATTTGAAGAAACCACAATGAAGAATATGCCAATTGACCAATTTTGAAGTTTCAAATGAAGAAACAGAGTCTAAAATCGGAATCTACGCAAAAAACTGAGCAAGATAGGCCGCTTTGGAAATTTTAACTTTGGTCAAAAGTCAACGAATCATGTCAAAGTCAACAGTCAAAGCTCATTGGTCATATTCGGGTGGTCCGAGTCAATGTCAGCTAGGTGATGTGGTGCTAACGAGGCGACATTGCTGATGTGGTTAGCTGACGTGGCTTAGGGCGTGCATGGCATGCTGATGTGGAATGATGGCGTCACCTGATGACATCAGCATGAGCTCTTCGGTCGGGTTTCTGGGTTTTGGTCGTGATATGCCGTGGAGCACGTCTGTTTTGTTGGTTTCGTTAGGCGAAGGCTTGATGTGCACAAATCTGATAGGGAGTGGCATGGATTGCTTGGGCTTAAGGATCTGGACACAGCAGTGAGCCATGGCGGCTGCAAGATGCCATGGAGTCTAGATCCAGCAGACAAGCATGTGTGACTTCTGATGGTGGTGTGCATGTGAGAATCTTCTTTACTTCCTAAAGATGTTTGTTTGATGCCAAGAACGAAGTTTGGCTCTGATTCCATGTTAAATAAATATTATTAGCAGCAATAATGTGTTATATCATGTTGTATATGCTAGAGTAAATGCAGAAGGGGAGGCATAGAATAGGAACATTGAGAATACGAGGGTTACGTGGTTCAGCCTTGTTGGCCTACATCCACGGAGGAATCCCTTAAGGGCTACATCTTTATTGTATAAGAGTGTAGTACAATAACTTGTATTACAATGAATCCTAACATAAGTATATATAGACGACTAAATCCTAAACTGCTAATACAAACAAGACTGAGCTTGAACCTATTACATTAGGCTAATATGACTAATATATATCTCTAACAAAATAGAAAAGCTAAATACGTCTTTCTTTTGCTTCTTTTTTTTACATTCTCAATAGCTTCATCAATCACTTGGCCCAAAAGGGTAATTTTGATTGTTAATAAATGCTGTTGCCTTGCGTGTTTCTACTTTCTAGACTTGCTCATAGGTGGTCGGCCATTTTCTATATCTCTATAATTTGTTTCAACTTTATTACTTAAGACATGCTAGCATCCTTGCTAAAACCTAATGCCTTTCTTCATCTTTCTCCAAACATGCCTGATTTCATAAAGCCTAATCCTTTGGGTAAATCAGTCTCCACTAATTCTTTGGGATAACCCAACTATACGACTGCGTGTTCAATGGAAGTAAAAGAAATTAGATGGCTTAGAATCACAAATCAAAATATATGGTAAATCATAATTCCTTGGTTGTCCATATGAGTACATGTATTCTAAATAGCTTAATTATATGTGGTTAAGTCTGATTCTTAATTACTAATGTATTATTTTGAAAGTTATAGCATTTTGTGGCTTGAAATTTTGTTACCATAAGCTTTATCTAAGCAGTGTTTAAAAATTTATTCTGTGTCTTTTTCTTGTTGTAGAACGGATATTTATCTGTTGCTCACGGAGGTTGGTTAACTGGGTCACATGTATGGTAACTATGCCCTGAACTTTAAGCATGCACATCATTTATGCTTGTAGTTTGCTTTGGAGCCTGTTGCTTAATACATGAATTTGTTGATAATATGCAGCAGTGTATATATATATATATATATCAAGGAGTTAGTGACCCCGTACGTACAGTAGGTTTATGGTACTTTTGACTAAAACTATTTGTAGTGACAAAATGCCTTGGAATCGATGGCTTTCTATCTCTACCTATCATGCAAAATACTAGATTTTATCTAATATTAATACACCTCCTTGACCCCAATATCGGATTTGAGTTTCTTTCAAAAATCTTATAGGAAAATTGGAAGATGGCATTATTGATTAATAGTGTGTATAAAATATGTTTCCCTCAATATATATACTATACTAGCTTATAACATTAAAACTTGGTTAACTAATCTTAATATTTCTTATGCTTTTTAGTGCTAACATTGAATAATGGAAACATTGAGAGCACGTGCAATTATTTGGCATGCAGTATTGTGTCTGATATTCAAAATTTGGTGGGAGAACACTTTTTAACAAGATGAGGTCTGCCATAGCAGAAAAGAAAAAAAAATCATACTAAATTCGCTGATGAAGAAGAAAGAGGAAAAAAAAAAAATAAATATATATATATATATATAGGCGTAAATGCACTTTTAATCCCTACATTTTGACGTTTTTCCATTTTAGTCCCTACATTTTATTTTTTCCACTTTTAGTCCCTAAAACCAATTTACGCGTTCCATTTTAGTCCTTTCCGTCAGTCAACCGACGAAAATAGCTGAGGTGGCAGCCGGAGCAATTAAAATATTATAAAAATGCCACATCACCCACGACACGTCAGCATATAAATTAAAAAAATTAATTTATTAATTTTAACAAAATTAAAAAACATAAAAACAAAATTTAAAACATAAAAATAAGTCAGAAAATCAAACCAAGAACACAAATTTAAAATTAAACCCAATTTAGATCTAACACAAAAACATTCAACAAAAGAACAACAACACAAGAGCTCAAACCAGAACCAAACACAAACTCAAATTTCAAAACACAAAGAACATTAATCTAAAATTTTTTTTCGTAAGAACATTTCTTCTTTCCCAGCACATGAATATCATGTTCTTCCCCAATCAACAAACTAGCAAAACCCAAAAATTTTCTTAGGAAACAAACACACAAAAAACCCAAAAAATTTCAGCTCAAAAACAAAATCATAAATCTCAAAGGCACCATTTTCTCAAACCAAAAAAATCATCAAGTCCTAAAAGCCCAAAGTACCAAATCAATCCAAACAAAAAAATCTCAAACTTAGAAAAACCCATCTCAAGCAAGTTGAACCCAGCAAACCCACTCAAACAAAACCAGATTCAGAGGCCATGCTCCCCGCCGACGAGCTCTTCTCTCCGATGGAAACCCAACCCGAATAATACCTAGACCCGTACCAAGGGATCCAAGTCTCGATCCCAGTTTGCAACATCTACCAACTCCCCACCGCCCCTCAATACCTCTTTGACGAAGAAGCTCGCCGAAGTCGCCGTAATCTCAGCGACAACCTCACCTTCTTCACTGGCTGCGGCTACCTCCTCAGAGCTCTAGGCGGCGGAGCTTCTGGCCTCATCGCCGGAGTCAAATCGTTCAAGCCCGGTGACACCGCAAAGCTCCGAGCCAATTGGGTGCTCCAGCCATCGGATCTAGGTTTTCTTGAGATGGGTTTGCTGGGTTTGAGATGTGTTTTTCTGGGTTGAGATTTTTTTTTTGGTTTGGGTTGGTTGAGATGAGAGAATAGTGTAGTTTGAGTTTGAGATGAGAGAATAGAGTTTGAGTTTGAGATGAAAAAAAGAAAAATTGTGTGGCCGGTTTGAGAATAGTGTTCAGGTTTGGATCTTGTGTTAATTTTTTAGGTTTTAAAATTTTTGGGTTGGTGTTCTTGTTCAAGAACTTTTTAGATGATAATTGATTTGAATTTTAGTCTTTAATTCTGTTTTTATTGTTTCTCAAAAAAAAAATTCTGTTTTTATTTTTATTATTTAGTTAAAATTAATAAATTAATTTTTTAAATTTATATGCTGACGTGTCGTGGGTGATGTGGCATTTTTATAATATTTTAATTGCTCCGGCTGCCACCTCAGCTATTTCCGTCGGTTGACTGACGGAAAGGACTAAAATGAAACGCGTAAATTGGTTTTAGGGACTAAAAGTGGAAAAAATAAAATGTAGGGACTAAAATGGAAAAACGTCAAAATGTAGGGACTAAAAGTGCATTTACGCCTATATATATATGATAAAGTTAAGCAACAGATGGTTTGGCAAGAAACATCAACAAATGTTTCTCAAAGTTATTACTAATGTAAAGTTGTTATTTACAACTATGTGTTTTGTTAGCTTTTATTCCGTGCCAAATTTGATTGTAATTATTGTTCAATCTTTTGTACCCTGTATTTATTGTAGGATTTGATTGTAAGGGTTGTGTGATAAAGAGAGAAAGTGTGAAGACTCAAGCAATTGAAGACTGAAGAGTTTTTGCGGGTAGCTCGCGAGTAAACATAGCGCAGTAACTCATGTGTCTTGCACATGCTGGAATGCGAAGAGTTAGGCCAGGATGGAGACAGCTGTGTCACGCGAGTATCTCGCGGATAAGACCTTCTTGCGAGACAACCACGAGACATTTTATTCTGCTAGCCTATCCATTCTGATACACATTTTCTGTGCCTACACTATTTATACCCACATTACCCACAAATGTTGAGGAGTGCTTTTGAGAGAAAACCCTAACCAAACACCTTGAGAGTTAGAGATTGTTATACCCACAATTCTCTACACATTTGCTTTTAGAATTTCCTTAACTCCCACCTCTCCATTTCTATACCATTGAGAGGTTGATAGCCCAAACACTTACCACACCCTTTCAAAGTATTAAGTGAAGTTTTGGTGCTGCTGGGAAGTATTAGAAGAAGCCAAGGATGGCAAATGCAACATGGAACTTGTTGCGGGATCCGAAGAACTAGACAAGACACAGTTCCAAGAAATCTTGTTGGAGTAGGAGTTTGGAGGGTTTAGGTACATCGAGTCGATTAAGCTTGGAGGGTCTCTTGCTAACCTATGTATCCCAACTGATTGTCTAGTGAATCGATTACCGCTTAGAGGGCGGCAGAGAGGTTTTTATCCGAGTTCTTCGGTTTCCTCTTCAATAACACATCGGCGTATTATCTTGTGTTTGCATCTTTCTTCCCTACTCTTTTACTTTCCATTTTACTACTATGTTGCTTTGATTATAAATTAGAGTAGCTTGTTTGTTTATCCGCTCACTTTTACACTATTCCGCACTTAGTATTAAGTTAGTGTAAAATCTATCAAGCTGTAACTCTTAATTGGGGGTCTAAATAGCTCTTGTGTTTTCAACACTTTTTCGAGCTTTCAACTGAGATATAAGGCAACGAAAGTATGAGTTTTTCTTAATCTTTAGCTGCATGGAGTCCTACGTACAGAATTTATCTTTTGAAGCTAGAACATTTACTATTGATGTTAGTAATATTTGGAGGTTAACCAAGTCAAAAGCATTTTATGAAGAGTTATTAATTTCTTCTAATATCTCAACACTTCTTTATAAAGCCATCAGTTTAATATTTATTTTTTTAACAGCTTTAGTCTCAATTGAATTGATTTCTTTGTAATAAAAGCACTATAATCATGCCAAAATCATGAAATATTAACCATAATATTGCATGCTAAATGCATTAATGCAAAATATGGTTACATTGCTATGAATATTTTTCATATGCGTAAAATATTTTAAATACAAAAAAAAGGTTTTAAAAAATTGTAAATTCTAAAATCTTTTAAAATCTAGAATATTTTAAAATTTTGTAAATTCTAAATTCTAGAATATTTTAAAATTTTGTAATCTATGAAGGTCCATTTCTCTAGCAAATGGGCTAGGTTGTTAAAAACCCCTAATTACCCAAGAAAACTTGACCCTTAACATCCATGCTTTGTGTTTTTGTTGGTTGTTTACACTTAACATCCAAGTGAATAGTCGTTGAGGTGAAGATCGAGAATGTTTCTAGCGAATTGAGGTTCTCAATTCTTTCAAGACGGAATTGAAACCAAAATTTCGGTTCTAAGACATCAATGTAAGTTTTCTTTTGAAACTCTAATTTTAGATTCTAGAGAATATGTGGTTGTGCAACATATGAAGTAGATCCATGTTTTAATTTTGCTACTTTTTTCATGTATGAAATGCATGTGTATTTTCCCAATAGTTGGTATTAGATCTTATTCCATCATTTTGTATGATTCACATATTGTTTGGATTTGAAAATCAAAGAAAATAAGTTTCTTGATGTTCAAAAATCTTTAATGAAATTTTCTTGCATAATTTTTCTAAAATAATAAATCATGTTCTTTGTTGTAGAAACACGTAAGAGTTAATTATCAATGATTTGATTTGAGTAAGAACATGTTTTTTTTTTGTTTTTTTTTTTATCTATTTCTATTAAGATCCAAACATGAATAACTTCATAGTTTACTTATTCATGTCATGTCTATATTCATGTTTGTGTTCATGATTGTGGAGACAAGGCCCAAAATGGTATATTGGGCCTTGGGCCCTATTCGAGGACGTTGGCATGTCCGAGGAGAGACAAATAGTTGAGAGATTCCAACTCAGCGCCACACGAGTAAGAAAGGGGAGGTAGGTGATCCGAGGAGGGATACCTCCTCAACCATGACGAACATTGCTCCGATACGTGTTCCAACAACGAAAACGACCACAATGGAGGCACCAGTGTCAGAAACATGTCTCGTAAACACACGAGAAAGAAGGAAATACAAAAATATCTAAGGAAAAGGCGCCACTTCCGCATTAAATGCACTGTAGCTACTTTCTGGCCGTATTTATGTGGAGAAGACCCCTGAACAGTGTTTTCTTGGCCACAGCGACTCATAGAGAGCCAGAAAGCGTGTCTGATGGGATGGGTACTTCAGTGGTGGCTAGGACGGTTGACAAATGGAGGGCCAAGATCACCAGTAAGGAGGTATATAATGCAAGAGACCCTTGAAGAAAGGGGGACAGGAGAAAAAAGAGAGAAAGAATACTGTAACAACCAGAATTGCACTTGTAATCAGTTTCATTGGTCTATAAGAATAGTTGCCTCCTCGGACAATACCTTCAACTAACCTTACATGTTTTGTTCTTGCATGACAGTCATTCAAACCTATCCTAACCGTTGTTAGATTCACTATGGCCTAATTCTTTGACCCACTCTCTACAAATTTATTGTACTGGGCTCATTAACCCACCATCCCATACATGTTGGGCTTAGGCAGTAAATTGGGTCCCCTCCAATGATTATTAGGTGACAAATTACAAATTACAATGGATTCATAGTTTCATTGGTCTATAAGAATAGTTGCCTCCTCGGACAATACCTTCAACTAACCTTACGTGTTTTGTTCTTGCATGACAGTCATTCAAACCTATCCTAACCGTTGTTAGATTCACTATGGCCTAATTCTTTGACCCACTCTCTACAAATTTATTGTACTGGGCTCATTAACCCACCATCCCATACATGTTGGGCTTAGGCAGTAAATTGGGTCCCCTCCAATGATTATTAGGTGACAAATTACAAATTACAATGGATTCATATTAGCGCATACTTAGCAAGCACAAATGCCATGACCATCTCTTGGGTTTAAAATAAATAAATAAATAAATAAAACAATACAGAAAGAAGGAGGTTGTCCTAAAATGACCTACAAAAGTTCAAGATTACTTTAAAGATTACTTCTAATAACGGAACCATTAAGAGCACTTACAGTTACTTGGAAAGCAATATTGTTTTGGATGTTTAGAATTTGCTGGGAGACTACTTTTATAGGATGTTAGATCAGCCACAAAAAAGAATTATTGGTGGACATTCTAAATTTTCTAATGAAGGAGAAGAAGGAAAAAACAAATGAAAAAAGAGGATGAAGAAAAGTAGAGGATTATTTGGAAGGGGAACATCATCAGGCATTTCTCAATGTCATTACTGAGTTAAATGACAATAAAAGTATAAATCTTTTCTTAATTTTCACAATCTATTATTGAATGTTTTCATTAAAAAAAAAATTTTGAGGATAATTTTGTTTTCTCAGAGGCTACTGCCAAGAACATTTTGGAAAGAATGCAAGCAAAGGGATTTACAGACATGTCCAGATGTAAGTACATTACCATCTTAACGTACAATTTTATTTTTCACAAGTAGTTATATATATTTAGATTGTATATATTTCATGAAATGACACTTGTATTTTATGAACAGAGCTATTGAAAAATGTTAAAAAAAATGTTGTTGATGGTAGTAATATTGTGGGTGGATGTGATGTTGCCTTCAATTCAGATGTCAAGCCAAGTGTGGAACTCATTGTAGTAACACCAGCAACTGAAGTTGTTCAAGATGTGGAAGTGCATTTTGAAGCTGAAGGGCATAATTCCAATGCAACTATATATGAAGACTTCAATGAAAATCTGAATAGTAAAACTGTGGGTGGATTTAATATGGCTGGCAGTAATGCAGCTGTATATGAAGACTGTGAGAATCTGGATAGTAATACTGTGGGTGGATTTAATATGGTTGGAGGTAATGTAGCTGAAATTGTACAAGATGTGGAAGTGTATTTTGAAGTTAGAGGTCAAAATTCCAATGCAACTGTATATCAAAACTTCAATGAGAATTTGAATAGTTATACTGTGGGTGGATTTAATTTCTTCCAATATCTCAACACTTCTTTATAAAGCCATTAGTTTAATATTTGTTTTTAACAACTTAAGTCTCAATTGAATTGATTTCTTTGTAATAATAGCATTATAATCATGCCAAAATCATGAAATAATAACCATAATATTGCATGCTAAATGCATTAATGCAAAATATGGTTACATTGCTATGAATATTTTTCATATGCGTAAAATTAATATTTTAAATATAAAATAAAAGGTTTTAAAATTTTGTAAATTCTAAAATCTTTTAAAATCTAGAATATTTTAAAATTTTGTAAATTCTAAATTCTAGAATATTTTAAAATTTTGTAATCTATGAAGGTCCATTTCTCTAGCAAGTGGGCTGGGCTTTTAAATAACCCTAATTAGCCAAGAAAACTTGACCCTTAACATCCATGCTTTGTGTTTTTGTTGGTTGTTTACCCTTGACATACAAGTGAATAGTCGTTGAGGTGAAGATCAAGAATGTTTCAAGAGAATCGAGGTTCTCAATTCTTTCAAGACAAAATTGAAACCAAAATTTCAGTTCTAAGGACTCAATGTAAGTTTTCTTTTGAAACTCTAATTTTAGATTCTAGAGAATATGTGGTTATGCAACATATGAAGTAGATCCATATTTTAATTTTGCTACTTATTTCATGTATGAAATGTGTGAGAGTGCCTTTTTTTCTCAGCACAGTGTCCCAAAGATCCTGGGCCAAATAATTGTTCTTGGTAGTCTGGGCTTGGTTCACTGCAGCTAAAATGCTGTTTAAGAACCAAGTGGTGCACAAAGCAAGATTCCTACAACACAAATAAACTAACAAGCAAAAATATATGTATTGAATGATAGTTCAAATAGCAAGGAAATGCACAACAATAAAAATACAGTAAAAAAAAAAGGGGTTAGGGATCCTCGAATCAAATGAGAGGAATTTTATTAATTTTCTTTGGTTATGATTACAGTGCTCACTAAGACGTGATACAAGGTTCAACTAAGTCCAACAATTACAGACTTTGATAGCTATTCAAGCTTCGAAAACTTGCAAAGTTTGAATTTTTTGAATCCAAGTATGTGCTATAGTGGCTGTCTCTAGGATACTAGGAGTAGTTCCTCTATTTTTCCTTGAACTTTACAGAGTTCTTTCTATGGCTCTATATCTTTTCTAGGAATCCAAAAAATGGCGATGAATGCCTGAATCAAAATCAATGAATCAAAATCTCAATGCCCCGTTGGGGATTTCCCCCTTCTTTTATAGTGTAGCTCTAAGGTTTCGGGGTACCAGTGATTTCTCCCTTTTGCCCCTCAAAGTTTGTGCTATGTCAGTTTGCTTAGGGGCTGGTCGTTTCCTTTTTTCTCATAACTTCTTCCTTTTGGTGCGACGAAGCTGAATGCCCCTAGCTGATTTTCTATTTCAAGCTCCCCTCAGGTTGCTGATTCTTCAGCTATTTGGCCATTTCTTTCGCCTTTCCAGCTTTTGCTTGCACTCCATCCTTGTCATTTTCCCGAATAGTTGGAATCTTTTACTGCTGGGTTGAAAGCTCCCTTCCAGTTACCTCTTCTTATGGTTTTCTCATTCTTGGTTCCTTGAGGCACAGCTCCTTCGTTCATGAATGTTTTGCTTTGTACTTTTTGATCCCCACTGCTTGTCTGGGCTCATGAGACCTGCATGCTCTTCATCTTTTATCCCTTTTTTTTCTTTGAGCCTGCTTCAATCTTACTTAGATCGTGTTGCATGCCCTAGGGATTCCCAAACTCTGGTAACTTTTGGGATCCCGACCCAGCTCTTTTTGTTGGGCTTCTTTTGGCTTGTTAATCCTGGCCGGCTGGGCCTTTTCTTTGCTTTATGTATTTTAAAGTCCGTTCTTCCATGGGTCTTTGGATCCCAATTCTTTGGACCTCTCACCTTTTTCTTTTTTCTCTTTTCTTCATTAAGTGAGCCTAGCCTTTTTTTTAGTTTATTTTCTCTAGCTTTATTTCCATGAAATTGGCCCAATGTGCTATTTCTTTGGGCCTTAGACTGTGATTAATTTTAAACCTCAACAAAATGCATGTGTATTTTCCCAATAGTCGGTATTAGATCTTATTCCATCATTTTGTATGATTCACATATTGTTTGGATTTGAAAATCAAAGAAAAAATGTTTCTTGCTGTTCAAAAATCTTTAATGAAATTTTCTTGCATAATTTTTCTAAAATAATAAATCATGTTGTTTGTTGTAGAAACATGTTAGAGTTAATTATCAATGATTTGATTTGAGTGAGAACATTTTTTTTTTTTTTTATCTATTTCTATTAAGATCCAAACATGAATAACTTCATAGTTTACTTATTCATGTCATGTCTATATTCATGTTTGTGTTCATGATTATTAGGTGACAAATTACAAATTACAATGGATTCATATTAGCGCAAGCACAAATGCCATGACCATCTCTTGGGTTTAAAATAAATGAACAATAAAGAGAGAAAGAGGTTGTCCTAAAATGACCAGCAAAGTTCAAGATTACTTTACAAATTACTTCTAATAACGGAACCATTGAGAGTACTTATAGTTACTTGGAAAGCAATATTGTTTTGGATGTTTAGAATTTGCTGGGATACTACTTTTGTAAGATGTTAGACCAGCCACAGAAAAGAATTGTTGGTGGACATTCTAAATTTTCTAATGAAGGAGAAGAAGGAAAAAACAAAATGAAAAAAGAGGATGAAGTAAAGCAGAAGATTATTTGGAAGGGGGAACATCATCAGGCATTTCTCAATGTCATTACTGAGTTAAATGACAATAAAAGTACAAATCTTTTCTTAATTTTCACTATCTATTATTGAATGCTTTCATAATAAAAAATAAAAATAAAAAATTTGAGGATAATTTTGTTTTCTTAGAGGCTACTGCCAAGAACATTTTGGAAAGAATGCATGCAAAGGCATTTACAGACATGTCCATGATGCAAGTACATTACCATCTTAACGTACAGTTTTATTTTTCACAAGTAGTTATATATATTAGGTTATATATATTTTCATGAAATGACACTTTTATTTTATGAATAGAGCTATTGAAAAATGCTAAAAAATGTTATTGATGGTAGTAATATTGTGGGTGGATGTGATGTTGCCTTCAATTCAGATGGTAGTAATAAAATCTTTTTTTTGATTGGTTTTTTTTTTTTTTTTTTTTTGGTAAAATGCAAAACTGACCCTCTAAGTTTTTTCAAATTTTATTTTAGTCTTATTTTTTTTTTTTTTTTTTGGTAAAATGCAAAACTGACCCTCTAAGTTTTTTCAAATTTTATTTTAGTCTTTAACTTTGCTCTTATTTATTTTAGTCCTCTAACTTTCAATTTTATTCAATTCAGACTTTTCCATCAATTTTTTTTATATGTTGCGGTTAATTGAATAAAATTGAAAGTTAGAGGATTTCATTTACGTGAGTTATTATGCATGTGCTAGATGTATCTATTCTAACCTAATATTTTTAGTCGCAATAAAGTTGAAGTTGTTGTAATAAGATTTTATGTTGCAAAATAATAATAATAATAATAAAATCATTTTGCATTATTGTAATAAACTCTGTGACAATAGGTAATTGCTACAAAAAGTATCGTTACAATAAATATGCTGCAAACAAATAATTTTTTTACATTTTAAAAATATTATTATTGCAATGAAAATAATTCTTGCAATCATTGCAAGAAGTATGACTTAGTATAATAACAACAAATTTCTAGCAATAAGTTATCACAACAACATTGTTTGTTGCAATAAGTTATTACAATAATTTTTTTTTTTCGTTGTAATAAGTTACTGCAACAACATTTTCCATTGCAATATATCATTCCAACAACTAGATTCATTGCAAACAACAACAATTTTAGGTGGTGTGTTGCAATTACAAATTTCATTGCAATAAGCTATTGCTTACTCTTTTTCATGGCAATAAATTATCTTTATTATTTTGGGTTTAGTCTTTTGCAACAATACATTTAGTTACTTCAATAATTTATTTCATTGCAATATATAGTTTATTAAAATATCAAAATATTGATGTGATAAATTAACATTTTCAAAGTTATTATTCAATGAAAATGAACATGAAGATGCAACAAATATTTATTAACAAAATGAAAAAAGAGGACGAAGTAAAGCAGAGGATTATTTGGAAAGGGGAACATCATCAGGCGTTTCTCAATATCATTACTGAGTTAAATGACAATAAAAGTACAAATCTTTTCTTAATTTTCACTATCTATTATTGAATGCTTTCATAATAAAATAAAATAAAATTTGAGGATAATTTTGTTTTCTTAGAGGCTACTGCCAAGAACATTTTGGAAAGAATGCATGCAAAGGGATTTACAGTCATGTCTAGGATGCAAGTACATTACCATCATAACGTACAGTTTTATTTTTCACAGGTAGCTATATATATTTAGACTATATATATTTTCATGAAATGACACTTTATTTTATGAACAGAGCTATTGAAAAATGCTAAAAAAATGTTGTTGATGGTAGTAATTTTGTGGGTGGATGTGATGTTGCCTTCAATTCAGATGGTAGTAATAAAATATTTTTTTTTTATTGGTTTTTTTTTTTTGGTAAAATGCAAAACTAACTCTCTAAGTTTTTTTTAGATTTTATTTTAGTCCTTTAACTTTGCTTTTGTTCATTTCAGTCTTTTAACTTTCAATTTTATTTAATTCATACTTTTCCATCAATTTTTTTTATATGTTGCAGTTAATTGAATAAAATTGAAAGTTAGAGGATTTCATTTACGTGAGTTATTATGCATGTACTAGATGTATCTATTCTAACCTAATATTTTTAGTCGCAATAAAATTGAAGTTGTTGTAACAAGATTTTATTGCAAAATAATAATAATAATAATAATAATAATAATAATAATAAAATCATTTTGCATTATTGTAATAAACTCTATGACAATAGGTAATTGTTACAAAAAGTATCGTTACAATAAATATGCTACAAACAAATGATTTTTACATTTTAAAAATATTATTATTGCAATGAAAATAATTCTTGCAATCATTGCAAGAAGTATGACTTAGTATAATAACAACAAATTTCTAGCAATAAGTTATCGCAACAACATTTTTTGTTGCAATAAATTATTACAATAATTTTTTTTCGTTGTAATAAATTACTGCAACAACATTTTCCATTGCAATATATCATTCCAACAACTGGATTCATTGCAAACAACAACAATTTTAGGTGGTGTGTTGCAATTACAAATTTCATTGCAATAAGCTATTGCTTACTCTTTTTCATGGCAATAAATTATCTTTATTATTTTGGGTTTAGTCTTTTGCAACAATACATTTAGTTACTTCAATAATTAATTTCATTGCAATATATAGTTTATTAAAATAACAAAATATTGATGTGATAAATTAACATTTTTAAAGTTATTATTCAACGAAAATGAACATGAAGACACAACAAATATTTATTAACTATAATTTTTTTTTTTTTGCAATATTTTTTGTAGTAATAGACATTTGTACCTACAGTGCTTTTAATCTATCTATTTGTGTCAAGTCAAAAAATTGAGCTTTGAGTGTTATTGTGTTTTTCCCATCTACTCTCTAAGCACTTATGTGTGCCTTAATAGACATTATCTACTATGATACCTTGAATATTATTGTTAAGTAATTCTGTGATTAAGTGTTGCTTTTGGCTTGTGGTGTTCAGGTTTCCATTAATTGTATTCATTGGTGCATTAGTCTTGCTCGAATGTTCCTCCATTCCATGTCTAAATGCGTCCTCCCTAGGCTTGTCGACTTGATCTTTGTATTCCAAAATTCGATAACTATTGTCAACTGGATGAACTTCTTTAAGTTTGCCACGATGTTTCTGTTTCATGGAGTACAAGTTTTGACTTTTGAGTGTCCTTTCTTGAAGATGGAATTTGACTATTTAACTGGATAACAACTCGTGAAAATAAGAACAGTAATTACTTGAAGATGACTATTTTGTTTTAAAGAAATATCTTTGAAACCATTAGCTTGCATACATTCCCAAACTTTCTTGCCGGTAGCCTCTGCATCAACATAAAGTGAAATAAAATAAAATGAACACTACTAATGATGAAACAAAATTCTATTCTTGGAGTTACACCATAAAACAACACCAACAGAGAATTGATACTGTATTTGTAAGAAACCTTTTAACATAAATATTTCAATCTCAATTTCTTGGTTAGAAAAAGGACAACCATTAAAATTATGTACGCAAAAGTACGTAGCTGTACTTTATAAACTATCCAAATCGTTTTTTAAGAGAGCATTCATAACAAAACGTCTAATAAGATACTTGTAAGACATTTGATTTATAGTGAATGATTGAAAATAATTGTACAAAAATAGTAAAATTGTGGCAATATTCATCAGTGTGTGGTTAGTTAAATAATGAAATTTCATATTGTATAATAATGGCAAGAGCAAGTGCTTTATATAACATAATTAGAGATATACACATGCTAATAGTAGGTCAACTAAGATTTTTAATCATCTCTCTCTCTCGCTCTCTCTCTCTCTCTTATTTTTTTATATAAGAAAATGATGTCACTAAATTCGGTCAAACTATTCCACTCTCTGTTAATGAGACATTTCAAAAAGTGAAAATCCTAAAAACCGATAATGTGGTGGATGAAATTTGAGACATTTGGATTTACGACGCATCTTTCAAGTCTATTGATTCCATCATCCGAGTGTCCTTGAAGGGGCATCTTTCTTCTCTTAAAACTCATTAATAAAGCAAAATTCAATAAAGAATAAGATTCTTTATTGACCAATTAAGTTAACACTCATTAATCTTTCAAGATTTATCCATGTTCAATGGATGCATAATGAATAATCTTTTTTTCTTTTTCTTTTTTTGTTGAATAAATAACATTAATGCAATTGCTAGTAAGTCGCTTATTAGTGGTAACATAATACTTATTGGTAAGTCAATGAACTAATAGTCCAATGACACTTCATCCTTTTTATATATATAAAGGAAATGAAATCACAACTTTATTAGACTATTCTACTTTCTATCCATTAGATTTCTCATAAATCACATAGACTGGTAGTGTGATGGAACATTTCACCCTTGTTGATGACTCTTGTCCACACACTGAATCCCATTGTGCAGTAGTGCGATCTCTATAACATATTACTTAGCAGTAAGTTAATTGACTAATAGACTATTGCATTTCACCCTTGTTGGTGGCTCTTGTATGTAATTCCCACTTGTCCACGGGTGTGATCTTGTGATGATAGGATTCCAGTTTTTAGTGCGCACAGAATTTTGACATAGATGGGAACCTCCGAATCTATGCTTATTTTCAACTCTTCAAAACATTTTTGCTTATCATGCCCTTCCTCGCCTCTAGGTACCTAAGCATCCACTTTACTCCGTATACAATGGATGCTAGGTGCAGTACCCCAAGCAAAAGGCCGGCCTTAAAATTGGGATGTATCAATTGTTTGGGAGACAACTAGTGTCAACTAGATTTGCTAATTGTTTGAGAGGCAACTAGATTAACTGGTGAAATCCTATGCTTTTCTTACTAAAAAATTTGAATAGATCTCGTCTTCTGCCTTTGGAGCGGTTTTCAGTGAGCCAACCTGTTAAACCAAAAAGGAAAACCCACCCTCCCCAGTTCACCCCCAGCCCACCTCTCTCCCCCTTCCGACCCTTAATAAAAGATAATTATTATTATTATTGTTATTATTTTAAAAAATCTTTGCAAAGGTGCAGTACTGCTCATTTGCTCCCACCTTGGGGGACAATAGTAACTACTGCCTAGACACAAAGATATACAGCAACAATAGGTGCAGACTGCACAACTAATGAAACAACCAAAAAAATACCTCAGAAGGAAAGGGGCTCTTCCGAAAACTACTCGTATGGGTTTATATGTGATGACAAGAGTACAGATTTTCTGAGAGTTTACGATCAATATTGCTAAATGTTTCTCCAAAATTCACCAGGCAAGGACAAAAAGATGGGGTCAGTAAATGACCCAACATACCCAGATCATATAATTAAGAGCTGCCCCCAACACAACAAAACAAGTGAGGCTATCTGATTCCAATGTTGGTTTGCAGTTTTGCATGCCATACCCTTATACAACAGAACAGCCGTATAGTGCCTACTAGCCCTTTGTGCACCTGCGGGCCTGAATAACATCCAGTTGCATCACCGAATTCCTTATGTGACCAAGTCTGACTGAAGCCACAAGTCTCTTTTTCTTTCTCATTCAACTTCTTATGGACCATTCTGCTTCTATTCAGAAACTAACATGGTAATAAGGCTGACAAGGCTGAAAACCAAGCTGTTATTTAGGAGTGTTTTTAAGCAAAGGCATTTAACTTTCACCATATCTCATTCCAACACTGACAACCTGGAACTTCTATGTCCATATGGAAGAACATTATAATCCATACCCCCTATCATCTCCATTGTGAGTTGTGGGAAACGAAGAACTGGAAATCAGGAAGATTAACCTGCAAACGCCGGAGCCAATTGTCAGCAGCCTGCAATAGAGAGTTTGCTTGCTGACTTTCACAGGCTCCACCAGGAGTCAAAATTGAACCTCTCAACTTGTAGGAAGCAAGGCCAAAAACAGGCAGAGAAATCTTTGAGGATTCACCAACCCTGTGGACCTTCCTCCCACTTGAAGCATGAAACTGTGGTTTATTTTTGGCTGTACCAGTCAAAAAATAAATATTAAAATTAAAACATAAATTGTATGATGTTCACAGATAAACACACACAACAGAGAGAGAGAGAGAGAGAGATACTTCTGGAGTGTGTCGATAAGGAATGGAAGGTTAGAAAAGAAGCATCCAGACTTTGTAGTGTTGGGCCTACAGGGATTCTATATATTGGATACCTGGAACCAGGTTACAATTCATTAAATTGGAAAAGCCCAATATAATTAGGGGAAAAAACAATTCAATCACAATGCCAACATCCTGTACTTAAATGAGAGAGGGAGAAGGGGGGTGGTGGAAATAAGCATACCAAGCCACAGAAACCCAACTTGTAGGCAAAAGATCACAGCTCCTATACAACCTGAGCTCAGGAAATTGAGTTGCAAGATTTGAAATCTGCAGGTAAGATCAGACATAGACAAGCATCCAAG
Organism: Quercus suber; assembly: GCF_002906115.3. NCBI lineage: Eukaryota > Viridiplantae > Streptophyta > Magnoliopsida > Fagales > Fagaceae > Quercus > Quercus suber. The sequence goes on from NW_027069617.1 coordinate 203,975, forward strand.
TCAGAACAAAAGAAAATGAATGGAGACAAAGCACAATACTTAAATCTCAAAGAAAATCAGCTTGCCTTATCATACAAAGGTTGGCGATGATGTGGTTGTTCTTGTTCAAAATATTCAAATACAATCTTCCCAGGAGAGCTGCAAACCTCAGTTTCATCACCGGATGAACTCAGGGGAGGTTTATCTCTCAATGTAAGTCTGCTCATTCTCTGATTGTTTAAGCTCATGAGATCGTGCTGACCCTGCAGTCCATCAACAATGCTTTTGGCTCGCCTTTCTGCCTCACAGTCACTGCTGCCAGCGCTGCTTGTCTCCCTTGAAGACTCAGCATCACTGTCCTCACCAGGCCTCCTGGTTAAACATCAGAGCAAAAATCTACAAGATATAAGGACCACCCGTCTTGCAAATCTTGTTTACAACACCACCACCACCACCAAGCCTTAGTCCTAAAAAATGGGGTCAGCTATGGATCCTTAACAAACTAATTAGGGTCGGCCAAATGTATTAGGGGAAGTCCTAACTTATCTACTATGAGTGGGTTCATTCATATTAAAATGACTAAATTTTATGTTGGCTGTCAACCTACCATAATCCTCCTCCTTTTTCCAGACTTGGGACCAGCTGTGAACAAAATATATGACACTAAAAGTAAACATAGACACAAGTGGAGTAATCTTACAATTCTAATTTACCTACATTAATATTACTTAATTCCACACACAGTGCAGGAATTGGCTCATCATTGATTGGACACAAGATTTGATCAAATAACTTTTTAACTCAACAGAGAGAAGAAATAAATCACTCTGGACCCACCAAATTATCTACCCAAAATAAGGTAATTTGCATACAAGTGATACAACATGTCTGCACAAGGCACAGCTGGAAAGGACTTTGATAACACACTCTTTCTCTAAAGTCATTTATAGAATGTGATCAGTCCTTTTCTCCTCTCTTTTCGCTCAAGTGAAAGTATCTCTTAGGCATTTATTTGTTAAAACATAATAATTGCAACTTGCAAACAGGCATGGTCCCTAAATTTCGTTTGTTTCAATTAAAAAATAAAAATAAAAAACATTTTTTCTCTAAAAAAATTTCCAGCGTTTTCTAGTGTTTGGTATAACGAAAAATGAAAGTCAAGTGACCAATCGATTCAATCCAAACACACAAAGTTTTCCACCATTCCCTTGTGCCCTCACCGCCTCCATTCCTTTATGCTGCCAATACCACCACCACTACCACTGCCTCCATTGCCACGCCAACGTCACTACCACCACCACCACCACCACCTCAGCCACCACCACCACACCACTTATGATGTTGCCACCATCACCACCTCCACTGCAACCACATCATCACCACTACCACTACCACGCTTACATGAAATATTAATGATTTTTCATGCAAACCAAATAACATAAAATGTTTCTGTGTTTGCCTTTAGAGTCACAACCAAACATAGGAAAACAAATCCTTTTCCCAAAAAATTGCTTTTCACCAAGAAAACTTTTTTGTCAAAACAAATGGAGCGTAAATATAAAAGAATCAAGCTTGACCATATGATAGCAAATAGAGATCATGCATAGTAAGATTATTTTATTCAGAACCACCATGTTAAGGAAACATGAAAAACTAATTGTTTGTTAGATGAAAAATATGCAATTCCTTTTAATTTGTTAGTTACACAAATACACCAGTGGGGGTATAAACACATGAAAATTTAGCAAATCCTTTGAAAATATTCATGCTAATAAGCATTCCGTAGCAAACAAAAGCATGCTAACTCATCACATTGGATAGAGACCAATATCTAGATCTGTAATGCCTATATCCAGAAACTATAAAGGTCATAAAACCAAGTCACTAGTTTAGTCCTCCAGTTATTAATCGAATTGGGCTCAATCTAACAACACCTTCAGAATAAGCAAGTGCTAAAACTACAAACAAATAGGATTTAGCTAGTACATGATTGTGATCACAAAAGTCAAAGAACTTATCTCCTAGTTTCATGACAGAATACTTAAATGTAAAGAATGTGGACAGATGGCTTTAACACTGCCAGACCTTTTAGTCTTTGGCTATGACGTGATATCAGTCTAGTGTCCAGGGTCTCAAGTTAACTTTCAGGTATAGGTTTAAGCAAAACTAGCTCGTTCTTAAAGAGGAGGTTATCAATTACTTCCATAAACTTCCAGAAAAACTAATCATATCTTCTGTAATGTTTTAATTTTCTCCTTGGAGTTTAAACACTACTGTTAGGGTCCTAATCAGAAGACGTGTTTAACCCTTTTAAAGAATGAATGAGGTATTCAATGGTTTCCATGTAGCTATTACTGAATAAATAATTTAAGTCACTGAAACCTTGCTCTCTCAGTTTATTTTGGCACCAAGAGGAAGAAGAATGTTACTTTGAATCGACAGACTTCAACAAGAAGCACTTCCAAAAGGAAAATGGACTTCAACAAGCAGCAACACAACCAGGCCAAACAGCAATAGAACAATAATCAAAATACCAATTATGTAACCCAATGAAATAAACTAAAATCAAGGTACAATATATCACACAAGAACAAGATAAAAACTACTTCTTTAGCAATTAGTTATTTATTGGATCATTTGCTTCTTCACTTTGAGTTTTCCTACCAGCTTTGGTCCTTGGTTTTCTATCTCTTTGATCTCAGTTGATCTATGCCCCGAAGGGTAGTAGACATGCTGGCAGGGGCAGTTGGTAGACTTTTTTTCAATCAGTAAATGTGAAACTTTATTCAGAATCAGAAAAAGTAGTGCAAGCACTAAACAGGAAGAGTACAGAGGATATGACTGAGTATAGAAGGACTGCAGTAAATCCATCTCCCAGACTTGATAAGAATTTGAAAGTTCCACATTCCAAAAAACAATCCCTTTGGATAGCTGCATTAAATCTGCCACAGCAGCATGTTTATCTTTGTCCAAACAGAAAATTTCCCGAAAAGCATCCTTGAAACTCACATCTCCACAACAGCAATCATGCCAAAAGTGAATACCAGGCAGCCCCTAGGCATTATGTGGACTATTTGGCAGGAACGCAATCCACGACTTTTCAAGGGGGTTGAGCAATCTTTGCTGGATATAAAGTATTAAAGTTTTTCTTTTTGCGCACTTTGTATGATTAGATGGCAATTTGGAATATCCATTCTTGGGCTACTTTGGTTGATTTTTTAGACGCTCGTTCCTTTTGATGTTGTTTCTGTAGGTGTCTGAATACATTTCTTATGTACAGAGGATGCCTTGATTTTTTTGAATTTCTAATAAATGATTTTATTACTTATCTATATTTTTTTAATGGTCCATTTGGATTGAGAGGGAGGGAGGGGGAGTGGAGGGGAGTAGAATAGAATTTGCCAAAAATTAGGCATTAAAGAACAAAGACACGAAGCTAACTGCCACTCCAGGCTGATCCCGCAAACTAGGGTGCAGAATGATAAGGTGGTTGGGGCCAAGGACCGATGAAAGATGATATGTAATAAAGGTAAAAATTCGAGATAGAGAAAAACTTACTCTAGCATCGGTGCTCACTAGAAATAAATAGCAATTGAAAATTCGAAATAAGCAACCAGCAATGGAAAAGAAGCAGCTTTTTGTGTAAGTGAATGATAAGCAATATACATCAGGAAGTTATCCAAAGGCTAACTATCATAGCAAAGACTAAGAATAATGGTTGCCAATGAGCTCTAGCTCATATGGTACTTTCTCCTTTCATAATAATGGGATGGAGGTGAGGTCAAGGATTCAAGTGCATGTGTAACTTTCCAATTGAAAAGGAGTAAGAATAAAGGCTCACCTCAGCCTATGTGGATCTGTGTACAATTGTATTCCCGACAAAGATGGAACATAATATTGTTTAACAGAGTCACCGCCATTCAATAACAATGGTACTCCCACTCCATACACACTCCATTCTCTAAAAGATTCCCATAGATCGCCAAGACTAAAAAATGAGTGTATGTCAGCTTCACGATTTCTCCGCCCCCTCATTCTTGCCTGTGGACTCAAAAAGCCACCAGTTAAAACTTAAAAAGCACACAATGATGCTAGTTGCAATGAAAGCACAGGAAATTTTGTTGTTCAAACTTCAAAATAAAAATTTGCATTTCAGATTCTCCTGAATTTATGGCCTAAGAAAAAAAAAAAACCCAACTAAAATAGACAAATTATAGGCCTAGGTTTTGGAAGCATTATTCAGAAACACGAAGAACAGAAGACATTGACTGCAATCAGTTTCCTCTTCCTTCCATTTGTTTCCTTAGCATCCTACCATAGCATCTAATTAAACAAATGAAACCAGAAACACAAACTTGATCTCCAGCATTCTTCATTAAATTGCTTAATATAGACAACAAATGAAAGAAATGCATGTGATAGATAGTATGATGCTGGATAGAATAAAATGACGGAGAAGAATATAAATGACTGAACTTGATTAGTCTATGAAAGATCCATACCTAACCCCAAAGTTTAGGGACTAATACAATATATTGAAATTCAATCAGTTTAACTTTTCATCATTTCAAGACCACCCCCCCCCCCAAAAAAAAAAAAAAAACCCTCCAAAAAAATCCCTTCTCAAAGTAATTATTACAACACCAAATTAAAGTAAATAGACAATAGAATTCCACTCAACTCAGTCATATTTGACCCTTTTAAATCCCAATTGAGGTTGAGGAGCAATTTGAACCTGAAGATTTGAAAGCCATGAGAACTTCAAAAAATTGACTCATTTCAACTTCAAACAACCCATGCATGCAGCAACTTTTTGATCAGGTTGAAAAGTTCTTGCTGAACCAAAAGGCTTACCATCTCGCAGATGCACGTATCACATAGCTGACCCTAGAGTTTATGGACTAATAATGCAATAAATTGAAATTGAATTCATTTAACTTTTCATCATTTCAATTTTCAACCCTCCTCCCCCCCCCCCCACAATAAAAAACAACAAACTAAAGTAAATAAATGATAGAATCCCACTCAACTCATTAGACGTTTTGGGAGATTAAAGAGCGTTTTTAAAACCCAAATTCTGTTTTGCAACCACAACTTCTCATAGCTTTTTTTACAAATGCTCATTTTAAACTCAAAACATAGTTTTCCAACTGCTTATACAAACGCACTGGCCACATTTCACTCTTTTAGACCCCGAATGAGGTTAATTCTTCATCAAAAACAAAATGAAATATTAGATTCAAAACATCAGCATACATCACTTGACTCTTTTTTTTTTTACCACAACAAACCAATCGTATAATGTGACAAAAATGCAGTAACTAGACAAGTTCAAATTCTGAATATTTCACTATCTTAGTCCACACCCAATCGAGCACTACAACTAACAATTTTTCCTAGTCCAACTAAAAGCTTTTTTTTTTTTTTTTTTACTAAACAGTGAAACACACACACACATACATGTGTAGACATTTTTCTCAACTATTCTCGGGAACCAAACAGAAGTTTTTAGAGTAGTACCTCGGAGAAGGACTGAGCTGGAACAAAGGGAGTGACCGATTCTACAAGGCGATCCAAGTTGGTGGAATCAGCGTTTGAAGAAGAGGCAGAGCAGACCGAGTTTGGCCTAGACAATGTCGACTCGTCCGAGTCGACTCGGGTCTCGGGCTTCACCTCCTTCTGGCTGTGGAGCTGCCTTTTCTGCTGCTGCTGCAAAAGCAGCTGCTGGTGTCTTCGAACCGCCGGGGGGTTGTAGAACCGGTCCGAGCCGTGAGTCCGAGTCAGAGCGAAGCCGCCAGAGTTGGACATTACTGTAAATTAATCGAACTTTGAGGTCAAAAATAAAATAAAGTGATCAGAATAGAGCGAACGAAAAAAAGAAAGGTAGTAATAGTATTAGTAATTAGAAGCACTACTAGTAGGTGGTGGTTGGGTTTCTAATATTGGGAATTCAAAAGTGCTGAATTGAGTGGGACAGGTATGGTATTTTTGAGGTTTTTGAGGGGTTTTTGGGGATAGTATTTTGGATGGGTCAGAGAGAAAATGCCATTAGAACCAGTTATGCTTTTGTGTTTTTTTTTTTTTTTTTTTTTTTTTTAATGGATTTGGGAATTGAGAGATACAGCAAGAGTAAAAAGAGGGATTTGATCGAATTCAAAAGAAAGGGAAAGGATAAAAAATGAAAAGGTGTGGAACAAAATGTTTTTACTAGGAAATTTGCTTTAGCCATTACCTAATGCTTTGAAGTTTGAACATTTTTTTTTTTCATATTCTAAAATGTCCAAATTGGCCCTCATTAGCTTGGTCTTCAATTCATGGGACAAGACTTTCTTCTTCTTTAACCTATGTTTCGTCGGGTGAAAGAAAGATGATGGAATATGGGAGAATGAAAAAGGAAAAGAAAATGTGATTTTTTGGTTGGGGTGAAAAGGAAGAGAAAATAGAATTGAATAAAGTTTCTCTTCAAACTAATTTAAAGAGAAACCCTTCAAACTCTTCATATATCTTTATATATATTGAGCTTGAATTTTGAAAATCCAACCGTTCGATTGCATGTTTTTATTATATCTTTCATACTTGCATGATTTCAAGAAAATTAAAAATCAGTTACTGTGATATCAAACAAATGTTAAAATTTTAAATTTTTGTAATCTAAAATTATGTATAAAAAATAAGTTTATTAATCGAATAGTAAATAACATCCGATTTGAACAAAATTTAATATGTTTATTAAGAACATGAAATTTAACAGTTAGATTTTCAAAATGAAATATATGAGAAGTTTAAAAAGTTTCTCTCTAAACTTTATTCAATAAAATTGGGTGGATGGAGTTTTTCACCTGACCTACAATTTCGTTCTCTCCAAATTTGGGAAAAACAATGAGAGAAAATGTAATGAGAATAAAATGAATATACAGTTACCTCTATTTATCTTTCTTTTTACTTCTAATAATAAATGTATAATGGTAAGTACATTTTGGCCTGTTACTTTTACCTTTTTACTTTTAATAATAAAGGTATAAAGCTAATTATCTGTTACATTTTTTGTCTTAAACCAAGCTTATTGCACCTTTTTCACTATATATTCCCAATAGTCAGTTTTTCATTGTTTGATCGATTTTCTTGCAAATTTGGTATTCTTTTCATACCAAACCAGAATTTTGTTTGGTTCACCGGTTTGGTAATTCAACCCCAATTTAGTACAGATAGTCAAAAAGCCCCCAATTCAGTACAATTATGATAACTATGCTCTACACCTCCATCTTCCCCAAAATAAATAAAGTACTTTCAAAACTTCTCTAGTACTGTTGCAAACAACTGACACAAGACGCAACCATATATTTAAACTTTAGCCGATTTTTTCTTTGTGCCCATTAAATTATTGACTTTGTTTCATGTAGCATGAAAGGGAAAAAGAATGGTAGTTGAAATTTTCATGAAAGATGGTATCTGACTGTCTTCAAAAGAAAAAAAAAACATGGAGATGTGGAAAATAAGCAAATGTTGCTGTTAGAAAATTATAATTTGCTGTTGTTTTAACTTTTAATAGGGGAAACCAAGCTCTATAACTATTATGGGAGTCAGTGGGTCGAATTTTCTAGTTTACTTTCTTTCCTTTTTTGAGATATAGTTTCAATAAAACGAAAAAATGGTAAGAGGGGACTATCATAATGACTTCTTTATCTGCGCATTACCTAGTAATGTTTTACTCGTTGTTCGAACCTGTAAGACTGTTCAATATTTATTTTTCATCCAAGTTTCCAATTTGACATGAATTATCAGTTTCCTAGCTAGCGTGGTGAAATGTGCCCATAATTGTGTCAATGGACAAAAAATATTTAAACCCCTTTTTTAAAAAGACTTTATAGATATTAAGTTGCAATCTGTGTGAGTGCTAATTTAATTAGTAGATTCATTTTATAGTCGAATGAGACCAGAGTATATAAAATTGGAATTAAATCTTTTGCACCCACCCTATGATGATTTCTCTTTATCATTATATTACATTTCCAACTGATTTTAGTGTAAATGAAATTTGAACCCTAAACCCTTATTCACAATATGACACCTTATATTATGAAATATCACTTTAACATGGGCTAATTATTGACTTTTTGTATTATACAACTAATACACAACATGACACCTAAACTGTTTTAAGAACATTCTCAAAAAAAAAAAAAATGTTTTAAAAAATTTTAAAAATAATAATAAGGGGTAATTACACTAAACCTACCTGCGATTTAGCTCGAAATCACTTTGCCTACTCATGGTTTAAAAAGTGTCACTTTACCCACCTAAGGTATGTTCCGTTTGTTTTCCGTAACCCACCTCTGTTAAAATCAAGAGTAAATAAGTATTTTTGCTCAAATTTTATGTTTCTCTCCTCTCAAAACAAAAAATAGCACAAAAATGCAAGAGAAACCAAATCAAAAAGTGGTATTGGTCTCTCTCTCAATTCACATAAATCTTAAACATGAAGAACATACCCAAAAAAATAAAACCTGAAAAACGAAAAAGAGGAAAAAAGAGAAAAGAAAAGAACAACAATAGTGGTGATGAATTACTTGAATATTGAGCAATATATTGTTCAATTCCCTAACAATATATTGAGCCCGTGTTTCTTTGTTTATGAATTTGAAGGGTTCACGGAATTGTTGTATGAGCACGGGAGCACCGGAACTCTCAAGAAGCCCAAGCTGACTCCAAAGTAATCATAGGAATTACAATTGCAAGAAAATATATCATTCCTTACTTTCCCAATTGCTTTGATTCCCATTTGGTGATGCATTCTTGTAATACTTTGTGAAATATACAATAACATGAATGATTTATATAACCACATGAATTCAAGTAGTCAGGTCCTACCAAGGGAGTGAATACCATACCAGGGGCTGTATCGGTTTGGCCAGTGATACGATATATTTTGGATACTGGTCAATACCAGTGTACCATTTCAGGTTTACCGCTATTTTTTATATTTATAAATATATATATATATATGTATGTGTGTGTGTATATATTATAATAAATATAAAAGTTTACCATAAAACATTTCCTCAATTCAACACTAATTATTCATGGTTTTAGACTTTAGTATCAATTAAAAGAAAAGAAGAAAAAAAAAACACAATATAAAAAATAGAAAGCTTAAAAGTTACCATTGCATACTAAGAAAACAAATAATACTAATAAGTTAATGCAAATAAGTGACCATTCTGCCCTAACAAAAATTTAAAAATTACAAAATTAAAAAAAAAAACAAAAAAAACTTTTTTTTTGTACCAGCTGGTATTACCCGAAATTGGCCAGTACGGCCAGTATTTAAACCGGTACAAAACATTGATATTTCGATACTGATATACATACCGGTACAGTACATACTGGCCAGTACTGGTACGATATTGACTACCTTGGGTCCTACTCCTAGCTATTGAACTAATACTAAGCTCTTAAATTTCTTTTCTCCTTTCTCCTATTTGCTCCAATCGTGGGGTCTCAAAACTTTGTGGGTTTAAAGGGTCTTTCATTGTGCTTTTAGTTTGTGGGGTGTATGAACAACTATGTTGTTTTTGTGATTTTTGAGTTTCACAAGTTGATTTTGTTGTTTGTTTCATTTTTTGGATCGGGCTAACAACTATGTAATTACCTCTAATAATAAAAACTTACTGTTACATAAATCGGTGGCTATGGAGCCATATGTTACATGTTTCGCATAAAAGCTTGACTTAAATATAATATACCAATGCATAACAAGACATTAACCCCTTTTGTTAGAGCATTAACATTGGTAGTGCTAAAAAGTTAAATTGCTATTTTTAGCACCACAAACTTAAAAATTGGGGCTACATTGGTGGAGCTATATCTAAAATTTTTAGCTTTTGAGCTACAATGCACAGCTATATTTAGTTGTGCACTGTAGCTCAAAACTATACCAAAATATTATTATTTTATTTCTCTTTTCAATTAAATAGTATTTACTCTCATCTTCTTCTCCCAAACACATATTCATTCATTTTTCCTCTTCAGCTCTTCTCCCTTTCTTTCTCTTTTTTTTTTCCCCCCTTTCTTCCTCCATGGAGAGATCGACAGTGTTAACAATTTCGATGAGGATCTCGGTGCTGAAACGATGAGACTAAGCTCAGCAATGGCTGGGTTTGTGGTTGGGTTCGGTGCCGAAATGATTTGTGGGTGGGTTGCTGGGGTCGTGGTGTGTGGTTGCTGTGTGGATCTCTTTGGATAACATATTTGGGTTTTGAGATTCTTTGATTTTGTGCTCTTGGCTTAGGTATCTTGAGGGTGAGATTTCAAGGTTTTTTTTTTTTTTTAATCAGTTAGTTGCTAGTTTTTTGGTTGAGTTACTGTCATGGTGGTTGTGGTTTGGTTGTGTCGTGATGTTGTTTGTGCTTTGGTTGTGTCATGATGGTGGTTGTAGGTTGAAGAGAGGGAGAACAAACAAAAAAAAAGTGAGAGATAAAAAATTAGGTTGCCGTGGGTTTTATTTTTGTGGTTGTGGGTTGATTTGTGGGCTGATTTTGGTGGTTCTGGTGGGGAGGAGTTGGTTGTGGGTAGTGGTAGTGGTGGTGGTGGGCTATGTGAAGTGGTGGTTGACCGGTGGTGGTGGTGGTTGTGATTATTGTTTATTAGAGTAAATATATTATTTTATTGTGTTAAAAGTTAAAATAAACCACTAATGTTATGTATTTTGTAAAGTGGGAAGGTAAAATAGATAAAGTAGATTTTGGTATAGCTAAAATTATGGCTCCACCAATATGGATGCTCTTAGAGTATTCACACCAAGAAATTCTATCATGTCTTATTTTACCATCTCAAAAAGTTACTGTGGAGGAAAAGGGGGCCAGGCCCAAGTTAATGGGCCGAATGCCCACGAGAGGACTGTTTCACATCCGAAAAGAGAGATGCGGAAAAGACAAGGCTCAGCTAGGAGTGGAATCCTCTTGATGAAGGATCATCGTTGTCCGAGGAGGATATCTCCAGTCCGAGGAGGACATCTCCTGTCCGAGGAAGATGTTTTGCTCTGATATGATATCGGAGACTAATTGAGTAGGGGAAAAGCCCGAATGACTGTCCGAGGACTCCACCTGATCAAGATAAGCTCAAAGCATATTCAGGAACGATAAGGATGGGGAAATATCTGAGGGAAAGGCTGCTGCCACCGTATTCAATGCATTGCAACAGCTTTTCTGGCCGCATTTATGTGGAGAAGACCTCTAAGCAAGTTCATGGATGGAGAGCACGTGGACGATGGAGATAAGGGTAGGAGTGACTATATAATAGAGGGGAGCACCTGTCAATTGGACCCCCGAAAGAAGGGGGAGAGAAAAGAGAGAGAAGAAAAACAAGAGAGGGATAAAAACTATCAATGTATACAAACTGATGAATGCACTGTTGAAATGGTTATGATCCATTGTTATTAATCCCTTACTAATTCTAGTTCTTTGACCCATACTTTACAAATTAATTGTCTTTGGGTTTACGTAAAGAATTTGAACCCTACAGTTACTTTATCAATTATACAATACCATTTATACAATACTCTAACATCCCAACTTTTATTTTACAATATAGCACATTAAAATAATATTTCTACACAATAAAATAGTATATCCAAAACCCAAATAAAAACAAAAACAAAAACCCAAATCATCTTTGCAACCACCTGCTACCACCACCACCAAGTACATACCCAAACTAATTTTTATCTCCAAAACTCAGTACCCAAACTGATTTTTATCAGTTGAAAACCAAAGTCATCTTCAAGCACCAAAAAAAAAAATCAAAATCAAAATCGCGACAACCCACAAAATCAACATAAAAAAACAAGACAAACCCCAACAACCCCCAACTCCAGCAACCATAGAACCCCACAAAATCAAAATCAAAATCAAACCAAACCCACCTCTTCCTTTAAGCATTAGTCACAACAAAAAGAAAAAAAGAAAAAACCCACAGAACCCAGAACTCCAAACCCACTGATCAACCACGATCCTTAGCCCCAGAGCCACCACGACTTTCCACAATCCACACCAATTCAAAACCCAACCAACGCAACCAATTCAAGACCTGCCAATCCACACCGATTCAAGACCCATGACCCACACCGGACTTGAGAGAGCCACGACCCACGCCGGACCAATCTCCATTAAGAAACTCACAAACCACACCCACATCGAAGCAAACCCATCAGAGCAAAACATCGAAGCCACATCGGAGCAAAACATAGAGATGCGGCTTGGGCTTGGCGTTGCTGGGCAATGGTGGCCAACGGTGGCCTGATGGAGAGAAAAGAGAGAGGGAGAAATCATTGAGAGAGAGCAAAGGGAGAGGGAGAAATCATTGAGAGAGAGCAAAGGGAGAGGGAGAAATCTTAAAGAGAGAGAGAGAGAGAGAGAGAGAGAGAGAGAGAGAGAGAGAGAGACATGGGAGACAGAGTATAGAGAGTGGGAGAGTCAGGAGGAATAATTATATATATATATATATATTTTAACGATTGAGCTATAATGCAATTCTACATGTAGAATTGCATTGTAGCACAATTCCAAATTTTTTACAATAGTAGCCGTTTAGAAGTCCGGATGCTGAGCTCTTTTGGGCTTGAAATGCCAAATTTTCCTTACATTTGGCATTTACAATCCCAATGCGAATGCTTTTATGGCTCATGGGTAGGCTTGTAACTCAAGGGTTTGTTTGATTTGTGGAAAAGAACAAGGATAGAAAATTATGGAGTAGAATAGGAGGATTGTGAGAGTTTTCTTTCGTTTGGTTCAGTGGATGAGAAATGATAGGCTTGGGTGTTTTCCACATAGGACTTACCCTCTCAAATTTGAAGGAAAATGGGAACGAAAAATTGTCTTATAGATTTAAAAATACATTATTAGCCGTATTAGTTATTACCCAATTATTTAAAACTACAATAAGGCATATTAGTAAGTTAATTTATTTTCTTCCACTTCTCCATTCATTCAACTAAACACACATGGTGGAAAGTAAACAAAATTTCTATCCTCCCAACATTTTTCACCCTTCACTCTACCATCCTTTCAACAAAATAGAATGACTAGTAACGGCATGTGGGTTTGAGTGATAGCCGAGAGGTACTGGAAATGACATACTAAGTATACCTAGCAAAAAGAAATGACATTCTAAGAGCACTCACAATAGTGATGCTATATTGATATATTGCTATATTTTAGCTACTCAAACATCAAAATCATGTTCCAGTAGTGGAGCTAATTCTATTTTTTTAATTCCATTGCTACAGTGCGCATCTATAGATAGATGTGCATTGTTCATGAGAGCTAAAATTTTTTCTTTTACTCTAGGGCCCCATTAAAATAATAAAAATTGGCTCTCTCTCTCTCTCTCTTTCAGTCACTCTCACCTCACATCGTGCCTCTCTCTCTCTCTCTCTCTCTCTCTCTCTCTCTCTCTCTCTCTCAATGCCTTCGACGAGCTCAACATCACCGGCCCAAGCCAACCCAAGCCCCAAGTTGCCGATCCACGCCTCTGCCTAATCCTCTATCTTAACGCTCACCCAACGCCGACAAGCCTAGGTTTCTCTGGATTTCGTGGGTTTCATCGTCAATCCAAGCCCTAGGTTTCATCGTCGAAGCCTTCGCTGCCTTCCTCAACCCTCGCTGCCTTCCTCAGCCCTCGCTGCCTTCCTCAACCCATTGCTTTGGTTTTCCGCCGATCAGACCCATCTGCCTCATACCCATTTCTCTTTCGCTGATCAAACCACGCTAACACTGTCCTCATCACTGAAGCCTAGCTCTGTGATTGGTGATTTTTTATTTTTTTTGTGATCGGTGATTTTGTTAGGTCTGGGTTGAGGAAATAGATTGGAGATTTCGGTTGGTTTTTTTTTTTTTTTTTGCTATGGACTGTTGGCGGTGGTGGTTGTGGCTATGATTGTGGCTGTGGCTGATGGTAAAGGTGGTTATGGTTGGTACTGTGGATGTTTTTTGGGTAGTGGAATATATTATTTTATTGTAAATGATATATTATTTTATTGTGATGTTTATATTATTTTATTGTATTGAAAGCTAAAATAGATCCACTGTTGCAGCATGTGTGTAAGTAAAATAGATAAAATAACTTTTTGTAGAACTAAATAGCTAAATTTTTAACTCCACTACTATGGATGCTCTAAGTAATGAATGCAAGTGATTATATTGACAAACTTTCATTTGAAATATTGACCCATAAAATACTCCAATTAAATTGAAGTAATATTTTGTGGCATAAGTTGGTGTGTAGCAAGCAGTTGCACCAATGCTTGTACAACCTTTACCCTACTATCAACTCTCTTAAGAGAGAAAAAAATCTAGTATTTCGAATAAATGCATCATCACACTCACAACACAAGGTGTGAAAGAAAAACAACTAAAAACTTTAATACATAATATTATGCAAGTGTTAACTTAAGTATTGGAGGAACCTTGGCCAACATCACTATAGTGTTCCTTTGACTGAAAAGTGTTTGACTATTTCAAGTCTTTCAAAGCTCTTTTGAATACTGTAAACAAATAATAAATAAATAAAAATAAAAACTCTTTTGACGAGTGGCCCACTTAAATTTTTGGTTTCGTCACACATCATATTTGAAATATGGTTTATCACTATCAATTGTCATTTTCTTTTCTTCACGTAAATGTACTTTTGGTCCTCACATTTTTATTTTACCACTTTTAGTTTTTAAAATGAAAAAATCATTCCATTTTGGTCCTTACCGTCACCTACTTAATGGAAATATCCTACATGGTAAACGAAGTGCTCTGTTGGCATAGTAAATGCTAACGTATCCATTAAAATAATATCGAAAAATGCCACGTTAGCATCCACATCAACCTCCAACTTAAAAAAAAAATATCAATTTTAAAATTTTAAAAAAAAATGGGTGAAATTTAGATATGTGCGCGCGCGCTTTTGTTTGTACTTGTTTCTTTTTCTTCTTTATTTTTTTCTTTCCTTTTCTTTTTCTTCTCCAGATCTCTTTCTCTCAGTTTCTCCACCTCCCATTCTTTCTTTTTCTTCTTTCTTTCTTTCCTTCTTCTTTCTTTTCCTTATTTCTTCTTCTTTCTCTTCCCAAATCACTATTTCTCCGCATCTTTGTATTTTTTTTTTCCTTCTTTCTTTTATGATATTCTCTCTTTCTCTCTCGGTGGAACCCCATGGTTTTTTTCTTTCGTTCTTCCAAATCATTGGTGTGACGTGGGTCCTCGGCTAGCGATAAATCTATGTAGGATCGGCGGTGTTTGCAGGTAGAGGGTCAGTTTTTGGCTGTGTGTAGTGTGTGGTGTGGGTTTCTAGGTAGATCTGAAACCCATTTGGGATTGAATGTGAATCCTCTCCCTCCTCACTTTCTCATCTCACTCTCTCTCTATTTGGGTTGAGTTTGCTATATTTGTTTTGGATTTTTGATAAATTTGAAAAGGGATAATATGGGCTTGTGAAAGGAAATTTTTTGGGCTTATGATAGAGAATTTGTTGGGTTTGTGTATAAGGGGATTTGTTGGGTTTGTGAAAAATGTTTAGATCTTAGGATTGACATAAAAAATTTGGTTGGTTGTCAGATCTGGAAAATTTTTTTTTTTTTGGGTGAAACTGAAAATTTGGTTTGGTTGCCAAGAAAATGGACAATAAAATATTATTTTCGTTTAACTGTCGATGAGTTTTGATGTGTTTGGTTATAAAGAAAGTACAAGAAAGTCATGGAAAAAAAGAAAAGAAAATAAGGATTAATTTACCAAGAATATGAAAAACATGAACATGATTAGTTATGTTTTGGGAAGAACACAAAAAAAAAAAAAAAAAAAAAAAAAAAAAAAAAAAACATGTTCTTCCAAAAAATAATGAAAGGAGTAAAAAAATTTTAATTTAATTTATTTATTTTACTATTAAAAAATTTTGAAATTCAGAAGTTTATTTTAATTGTTTTATCTGATGTGGCTTTTTTTTTTTAAATTGAATTGCTGATGTGACATTTTTAAAAGTAAAATATTTTTTTAATAGACATGTCATCATTTACTATGCTAACAGTGTACTTCGTTTACCACATATGATATTTCCGTTAAGTGAGTAACGATAAGGACTAAAATGGAACGTGTTTTTTAATTTTAAGGACTAAAAATAGTAAAATATAAATGAAGAGACTAAAATAGAAATGACTCCAAAATATAATGACCAAAAGTGCATTTGTGCCTCTTTTTTTTTTTTTTTTGGTTATATACAACATTATCTCCAACTTTTCAAACCAATTAAAAGTTATAACTTTTTTATAAAAGAAAAATAATAAAATGGAACTATAAATACACACACACATATTACTAGATTCATCACAAGCACTTCGTGTATACGATTAGACTCTTTAGTATCATAATTTTTCATTCATTCATATCTTTTAGTGTTATAAATTTTAAAGGTTCTTTTTTTTTTTTTTTGTTCTTTTTAAATTTTAGATAAATTTGGAAAAATAGTTTCTTCTACTTAGTTGATCTTGAAAACTTAAAAATATTACAAGAATGAATGAGTTATTTCATTAAAAGAAAAATTCCAAACATAAATCAAACATGTAAGAGGATGAAGAAAAATTGATAAGATATACTTTTTTGACTAATGACATGGTGTTTTATGAAAGCATTCTTACTCTACTAAAACTCCCAGTAGTGATTTCTCTTTTCAATATGAAGAAATATAATGGAATCAAGAGGTGCTAGATGTTTCAGTTTCACGTAATGGAATCAAATTCTGTATTGAGGAACATACCTTTTGTGGTGCCCGAACCCAAAATGCCTGATGGACTTTGAGGTTAGGCTCTCAATTTACTTATTTGAGGTAGGTAAAGAGTTTCTTACAATGGTAAAACCTCTTGAGTCCAACTTAACGGCCCAAAAATGAAGGAATCTAGGGTCTAGTCCAAATTTTCCTTCCCACTGTCTGCTTCTTGGAGGAGGCTCAAGCTTAGAACTAAGCTTCTCATTTTTAGTTGTTTCTCACTCTTTTTCTCTCCGATATCTCTCTCCTCCCAAATTTTCCAACCCCCTTTCTCACACCTTTGGCCCATATTTATAGACTTCCTTTAGTGGGGTTGTCATGATGATGGAGTTGCTTTTTATGTCCATCTAGGATATATTCCTTACCAGATGGGACCCATCTCTTATGACAGATGTGACTCTCTTGAAACTTGCACCCGTTGCCAAATAGTGCTCGATAAATAATTTCCCCTAAGGCACTACCGTTACTATCCCATGTAGGCCCTGACTTGGTACTGGACCTTGACCAAGCATTGGTTCCCCAAATTGATATGGGTCATGACCTTATATTGGGCCCTATTCTCTTAAGCATGCAGGGGCCGATGGTTTGGGCTTATACTTGACGCTTGTACACCTTTGGATTGACTATTATGCATTGAAAATATATGGTGAAATTAAGTTTGCTAAATGCCTATAGAGATTTTTATGTTCAAAATAAAAGAGAAAGTAGAAGAAACAGTGAAAGAAAATAGAGTGCGTCTATTTAAATTTAAAAAAAGGATAAGTGATAAGGAGGGAAATAGAGTATTTAAAAAAGGATAAGAGATGAGGAGAAAATAGAGTATTTAAAAAAAAAGATAAGAGACAAGGAGGAAAATAGAATGCATCTAATTTGTAAACTAATGAAAATGTGAGTTTTGTGGGAGGTTTTAAATTGTGAGGTTTTATTTTATAAATTTGTCCCCCTTAATTGAAGACGTGTAAGTGAGCACTGAGTAGAGAGTGTATATTTTAGGATATCCAAAACTTAAAGTCTACGATTTAGATGGCTTGGAAGCCAATTTAGAACTCCCTTAAATGGTAGTATAAAATAGATATAGATATAAATATAAATATAAATATTGATAAATCAAAGCATTATATTTATATGTAAAATTTAAAAAGTGACATTAATTCAATAAAGATTATTTTATTTTTATAAGTACTTCAATAATTAAAAATTACCCTCTTAACAAATGGTGAAAATCAATATATTAATTGTTAGTATATAAGACCCTCAAAAAAAAATGTTAGTATATAAGAGTATCCGCATTGAAAGTGCAAAAATTTTAACAATTTTTGGCATCACAAAAAGTTAACTTATCTATTTTACCACCTCATTTTACAAAACACCTAACATCAATAATTTTATTTTAACATTCAACACAATAAAATAATATATCTATTATAATAAACAATAACATAAATGCCTATAGAGATTTTTATGTTCAAAATAAAAGAGAAAGTAGAAGAAACAGTGAAAGAAAATAGAGTGCGTCTATTTAAATTTAAAAAAAGGATAAGTGATAAGGAGGGAAATAGAGTATTTAAAAAAGGATAAGAGATGAGGAGAAAATAGAGTATTTAAAAAAAAAGATAAGAGACAAGGAGGAAAATAGAATGCATCTAATTTGTAAACTAATGAAAATGTGAGTTTTGTGGGAGGTTTTAAATTGTGAGGTTTTATTTTATAAATTTGTCCCCCTTAATTGAAGACGTGTAAGTGAGCACTGAGTAGAGAGTGTATATTTTAGGATATCCAAAACTTAAAGTCTACGATTTAGATGGCTTGGAAGCCAATTTAGAACTCCCTTAAATGGTAGTATAAAATAGATATAGATATAAATATAAATATAAATATTGATAAATCAAAGCATTATATTTATATGTAAAATTTAAAAAGTGACATTAATTCAATAAAGATTATTTTATTTTTATAAGTACTTCAATAATTAAAAATTACCCTCTTAACAAATGGTGAAAATCAATATATTAATTGTTAGTATATAAGACCCTCAAAAAAAAATGTTAGTATATAAGAGTATCCGCATTGAAAGTGCAAAAATTTTAACAATTTTTGGCATCACAAAAAGTTAACTTATCTATTTTACCACCTCATTTTACAAAACACCTAACATCAATAATTTTATTTTAACATTCAACACAATAAAATAATATATCTATTATAATAAACAATAACTATCACCACCAACAAAATAAAATAATATATCTTTTAATAAAATATTATTTTCTAATAAATTTAGCAAAATGTGCCACCAAACCAATAATAATATATTAATTCGTAAATTACAAAAAAAGAAAAAAAAAAGGGTTTACTTAACCGGGAGAGATACTCACCAGTACCATGTTTTTGAAGGGTTTTCCGTAAATAAACGAATATCACTGACCGTCACAGTGTCAACGTTATAAAAAGGGGTCCCATTTGTGGCGAATCGTCTGGCTGAGAAATCAAGGTGGGCTTGTGGATTTGGGAGTTTGGAGGGTACAGAAAAAAGGGGACGGAAATGGTGAAATTCTTTATAGCCACACCGAGCTAAAGCCCAACCCTCACCTTCCCCTCACTCCATCTACCCACAAATCCCACCAAACTTTGCTATTAGGCGAAATCGCAATTGAAATTGAAATCGAAATCGAAATCTAAATCACATGGCCGATTCAATTCCGTAATAAATAAATAAAAAAGTTATAAGAAGAGGAGGAGGAGGAGCGAGCCCTAGTCCTAACTCGGGGGGGCCGGTTCGACTCGGCCGAAACGACTCACTCTCTTGCTCTCTCCGTTTTGCCATGCGACTTTGGTTTGCTGCTGCGACCGCCCTCTTCACAGAGGACTCCATTTCTGTCTCCTCCTCCGCTCAAGCTCAAGCTCAAGCTCCAGCTCCAGCTCAAAGTCAAAGTCAAAGACAAAGACAAAGTCAAAGTCAAATCTCATCCCTCGATTCTCGCGCAAGAAGATTCCGCCATGTCTGCGGATTCTCGCCTCCCTAGTCCCAGAGGCCTCCTCTGCAATGCTGGCGCCGGCGCCGCTGCCGGTACGTTATTTTGTTTGCTTACCGAGAAAATCGACAGAAAGAAAATTTATACAGAGTCTGACTTTGTCAACCATGTTCAAAGCTTTGATTCATTTCATTTTGTGGCACAGGGGCTATTGCAGCTACATTTGTGTGTCCTTTAGATGTTATAAAGACTAGGCTTCAGGTTCATGGGCGGCCACAGCTCGGGAATGGAACTGTTAAAGGTTTTTCTTCTTTTGCTTTTGCCCTTTTCAGGATTCACTTGTTGTCTATATCCTTTTTTTAGTGAGTTTAATAGTCACAAGGTGGCTTTTTTTTTTTTTTTTGTTTTGTTTGGGTATATGAATATCAGAATATGATTGAGTATCAAATGGGGGTTTTGTTTAGCGAGTTTAATAGTTACAGGGTGCTTTTTTGTTTTTGTTTTTTTTTTTTGTTTTTGTTTGGGTATATGAATATCAGAATATGGTTGAGTATCAATGGTGTTTTATTGTTTTGGTTGAATCAGGTAGTCTTATAGTAGGTAGTTTGGAGCATATATTTAAAAAGGAGGGTTTGCGAGGCATGTATCGCGGGCTCTCCCCGACTGTGATTGCATTACTTCCCAACTGGGCGGTGAGTCTTCTTCCTTATAGTTCTAGCTTCTTAGTTCTTACCTCTGCTTGTTATCAGTTTCTTGACTAGAGAATTCCCTCTAAAAATGAAAACTTCTAATTAGTTTTGTCAAGAATCTTTCTTTGTGTAATTGGGACTAAGGCTTTGTTGGGGTGCTAAATTGAGCAATTTGAGGAAACGATATATCTATAAATTGTGATGTTGTGTGATCCAATTCATTTTTCTACACGTTGCATTGAAAAAGGGAACCATAGTAGTCTATAGTCTACACACATGTTCTTCACTTATTACAAGATGGGAAAATTGGTGTACCATCTATACAGGAGGTTCATTTACTGACCAGTTCAAAATTCTCATAACTTGGTTAAAGTTGTGTTTTTTACCATTTTACCTGCTGCCTCATTATAGTAGTTATTTCATTACAACTAAGCAATGGATTTAAATTGAGCAAAGGTTAGCAAATGATTTAATTGCTGTATAAGAAAGCAGTTATCCTTACATTTGTAGCTTGTTTTAGGTTTTGATTTGATGATATCTTTTATGGGTCCTAGATTATTCTATATGATGCTCATATTTGCTGCCTGCCTTCTCTAGAGAGTGGGGAATTTTTTTAGTTTATTTATGTTATATGTATTTTGCATGACCTGTGTTGTACCTTTTGCAGGTTTATTTTACAATATATGAGCAGCTAAAAAGCATTCTTTGTTCTGATGGTTAGTTCATTATATTCCCTGATCAAATTAAGGATATTCATGCTCAAATTTTTTCCTAGGAACATTTGTACTTCCATTTCATTTTTATAACTTGAACTTATTACCATGCTGTATCTTCATATTAAGTGTGTGGTGGTATTTTTGGCTGTGCTCCATTTGTAGATGAGAATCATCATCTTTCAATTGGTGCTAATGTGTTAGCTGCTTCTGGTGCTGGAGCTGCAACAACCATTGCTATAAATCCTCTTTGGGTTGTGAAGACAAGACTTCAAGTGTGTATCTCATTACCACATGCCTCTTTTGAAATTTAGCTTGATTAGTGTTATCACATTTAATGAAAAAATATATGGCTTCAGGTTTCCTAGTTAGCAAGCTATGCAGCAGTATAAGACTATAAGTTATATTGAAGGTTCATATAATTGCCTATAATTTTGCAAGTCTTGTTGTTTACTGTGTGGAAGAGAAGCTTTCCTCTGTACTTCTCTAATTGTTTGTGCCGTGAGCAGTTGCAATTTTAGCATCATCTTTCAATATAACCATGCTATTCCACAGTTTTTTGTGGTGACTAGAATAGAAGGGATAATGACATGACTTTGTGATGTATTTTATCCGTTGTTTGATAAATAATCGCATTAGCATATTCTTTAGCATGTTGTATGAGTTGGTTAGGAATATTTCAAAAATCTACATGAATACAATTTGTGCAAGATAACCAACCCCTATGATCCATGATAGAAAATGAATAGGAAAAGTTAATGAAAGTGAGAAACCTAGGTTTAGATGGTTTTTGGCTGTATGGAAGGTCTTAGACTGTATCACAGAGTAGTAGTTAATCGATGTTGAAGACACTGTAGTTATGAGCAGAGGAACATCATAGTTATACAACAACAACAGCAACAACAACAACTAAGCCTTAGACCCAAATTTTTGGGATATACTATTGATCCTCAACTGATTAGTCAAAATTCAGTACCATAAAGCATGGCTGGTATTATCAAATTTTCCTTTTAACTCAACAAGTATTCTATAATCATCACATAATAATCCTGATGCATTTCTCTACTTCATCCACCCTCCTCTTATGCTATAATTCACATCATTTTCAATCTTTCCATCTTTATGAATTATTAATCCAAGATATTGAAACATCTAGCTGTTTAGTATCTCTTGACCATCGGGTCTTACTGCCCCTTCATCTCTGTCTCAACTTTTGCTAAACTTAAGCTACATTTCATGTACTTTATTTTAGTCCTATTTAATTGACACTTAAGATTCTAAAGCATGTAGCCAAATTTCTAAATTGGCATTAACTCTGCCTCTAGTTTTATATGCTAAAACTATATCATCTACAAAATCCATGGGGCCTCCTCTTGAATCAATTTAGTGAGCTCATTCATCACTAGTGCAAAGAGATATGGACTTGATGCTAATCCTTATGCAAACCTATGGTGATAGGAAACTCACTTGTGATGCCTGTCATGAATGGCTCTGTGTTGAAGTTATAATTTTGTACCAAGTGGAACAGATTATTGTTTGTGTTCTTTCACATCCCAATCCTCCATTTCTTTGTCATCATAATCAACATACTTCTGTCATTTCGTACTTGTGGTCCTACATGAGTAAAACGATGTTCGAATTTTTATCTCTAGTTCTTTGGTAGAAGGTTTTCTGTGCAGAAAGTGTTGAAGCTTCAAGCATTCACTTTCTCTTATTTTCTTCAGACTCAAGGAATGAGACCAGGTGTAGTTCCATATAGGAGTACGTTGTCTGCATTGAGGAGAATAGCTCATGAGGAGGGCATTCGTGGGTTGTACAGGTTTGTAACTCCAATTATTATTAAAATACCATATTAGTTGTTGCATTTTTATTGTGAAAAGAAGTTTAATGGTGCTTGTGGTGCTATTGTTAACAGTGGTCTTGTGCCTGCTTTGGCTGGTATCAGTCATGTTGCAATACAATTCCCAACATATGAGAAAATAAAAATGTACTTGGCCAATCGAGGTAATTGTCTGCCTGTTTTTATTTCTACTTGATTTTTTGGTTTGATATGTTTTAGTTCCCCTTGAATTTATAAGCATATTTCTTTCTTAATCTCATGTACATATCAGGGAAAAAAGTTTTTTTTTTTTTTTTTTTTTTTTTTTTTTTTTAATTTGATGTACCAACAAAAAAAAATTTCTAATTTGATATAACTGTATCAGATAATACTACAATGGATAAACTACCTGCACGTGATGTTGCTGTTGCCTCATCGGTCTCGAAAATATTTGCATCCACATTGACATATCCACATGAGGTATGATGTGTGATTTCAATTTTTTGTGTCAAAATTTCAATTGCTTGAATAATAAACTAGTTACCAAACAAGTTACATAAAAGTTTGGTTTTTACAAGTGATAGGGGTCAGGTCATATGTTGTTATCTAGAAGTTATTTGCCAGATCATGCACCATTTCCCTAGGTATTTCTGGAACAGGATAACGGTGCTGTTTCTAATGTCGACGAAATGATGTCTCACCCCACAATATCTTATCATTATCCTTATCATCGTGATTTTCTTATTTTGCAGTAAATTTATCCTAACTTTTGGAATTAAGTAAAAAATTTATACTGTAATTCCAATTTTAATTTGCTGTATTGTCCTCTGAGGCTGAGAAGGCTATTTCCCTTTACCAATTCTATCCTCGAACAATTTAGCATCCTGGGACACGAACAAGGATTGGTTTTATTTATCATGCTTTTAGAATGGCTAGAAACTTATTTAATAAGAAAGCCCTATACGTGTCATGCTCAAATAGCCCAATCAAAGTGATTTGGATAGGATACAATAGTCCTTTACCATTTCGTTCTCAATTTAAGGTTTACAACAGTTCCTTTGCTTGATGTAGTGGCACATGTGCTGACCAAATAATCATTGCAGCATAGCGACATAATTTGTTGTGTCACAAATTTTGCAGGTGGTACGCTCTAGGCTTCAAGAACAAGGCCACCACTCTGAGAAGCGGTATTCTGGCGTAACTGATTGTGTCAAGAAAGTATTCGAGCA
Organism: Quercus suber; assembly: GCF_002906115.3. Classification (NCBI taxonomy): domain Eukaryota; kingdom Viridiplantae; phylum Streptophyta; class Magnoliopsida; order Fagales; family Fagaceae; genus Quercus; species Quercus suber. The sequence goes on from NW_027069617.1 coordinate 228,173, forward strand.
AGAAGGCCTTGCTGGGTTTTACCGTGGATGTGCTACTAACCTTCTGAGGACTACCCCAGCTGCTGTAATCACATTCACCAGCTTTGAGATGATTCATCGGTTTCTTGTTAATGTTTTCCCTCCTGATCCACATCCTCACACATTGTAAGGATGGATCATATTGAATTGAGGATGGAGAGAAGAAGCTTGCATTACTACGGGCACTACCCAACAGCCAACATTTAGTCACATTGTTGATGCCAAATTGTTTGTGTATTTTAATTGATTTTGGTTGTTTTGAGCAACATTTAAGGATGTTGCAGTCCTTTTTCCCTTATCGAACTTCTATGACATCATGTCTTCTGAGGGGAAAGAGCAGGGTCGTGTTATGCTGACAGTGATAATGATGATAAATTGTTACAATTTAGTTCAGGACAATACATTTTTTCTCTGGGGACCGCTAAATTATCAGAATTTATTTTCCATAAATCTATGCTTTGTACCCATGTCAAGATGATTCTGAGTTGCATGTCATTATTTGGTGGAATTGTAATTTCTTGTTAATAAACATGAATAAATTCAATTACATACTGGTGTATGCAAGCAGGCCAGGCTTGTTCTTGTTACTCGAATAAATTAGGTCCAATTGTAATTTGTAATTGTTCCCATGTGTTTGAAGTTCAAATGTGTGATTCTGCTTATTTTTGCTGGACTTGATACTTCCCCTAAGTATGCCTGAAGGTGCCCAACTCTCACAACCCTCTAGAATCTCAGTGGTAACTTGCAGCTCGTGGGTCCACAAAAGAACAAATATAAAGGTATAAGGGTTTTCAGCGCGGAATAGTGTCCTTTTATTGTATCTGGTAATTTATGTTCGCATGCCGGAGGTTTTGAATTTAGTGAAAAAGAAAAGGGTATTAATTAAAGTAGACAGCTCGAATATGAAAAGTTGAAAATGAGTGGGAAAAAAGGGTATTAACGTAGACATTGAGTGAAAAAGAAAAGGGTACTAACCTAGACAGCTCGAAAATGAAAAGTTGTAAACCAGGAGAGAGAGAATCCAACCCGAATTGGAAAAGAATTCAATGTATTTATTTTGCATGAAATGACACAAACAAACTCGATTGACGAAATTAAGGAGAGCATAGTAACTTAGTTATTTGAATAGAAGCATTGGTCTCCTTCATTGGTGACGGTCCAATTTCCCACACTGATATTGGATTTCAGATTCGCTACATGGGAATGTAGAGATCCTTCTTAATAGGAGTGTCAGTAGGTCCAGTATTAGAAGTAAATGGGCCAAAACTTCGTTGACTACTGGTTGAGATTGAGTCCATCCTATGCTGAGTAGCATTACTGTTTAGGCCTCAAACCAACAAAGCCCATTTATGGACAAATTATTACTATTAGACATCACATTTATATGACATTATTGACACCCATTTTTATTATGTACTAATTAGAACAAACATTGTTAAAAGTTTTTAAAATTGTTGTGACTATTTATTATTAGTTGAACATAATGTTACGAGTAGTATGGGGTGTATGTTTGTGTGTGTGAGAAACACGTTCTCTCAAATTCTCAATCTTTCAAACTCAGCATATTATCTTTACCCAAAAAGAAAAAGAAAAAAAAGGAAATAAAGTTAAAAGAAAAAGAAAAGAAATTTAGCTTTAGCTAGTTATGAAAGTAGAAAAAAGAACCTTAAAAATTGATTAACCAATTGATTAATCACTCGTAAGTTTTTTTTCTTGATAAGATATCTCATCCAGAAGATTATCCTCACTTTCGAATTAAAGCTAAATAATTCAAGTTAAGAAGGAAAATTTCCTACCCCATTAATAGAATCAAATTACACTATACTATATATGCTCCTTTAAAAAGAACATATATATACGTACCCCACCTAAAAGCTTTTGGATGAAAAACAATGGAAGTCGACGAGAAAAATAATCTGTTCTTTCTATCCCAAAGACAGTTTTTAAGTAATGCAATTAAAGGTGATGGTACCCATTATTTGACAACGCATTAGAGTGGAAAAAAGTGTAGTATGAGCTTTTTCTTCTCATTTGAAGATTAAGACAACTTAAAAGGCCTGAGTGAGTGAATCAATATAGCCTTTTAAGTATTTTTTTTCTCACTTTTCTCTCCTGTTGGACAGCCAGGTTAGTGTTACTTTACAAACCGCATTCGATTGTTAGTTGGCATCCAATGTTTATGATATCACTCATACACCTAGCACTCAATAAATGAGTAGATATTATACAGTACAATTTATGATCTAAAGCCTCAGTTCTGCTCTTCTTTTTCTTTCACTAAATAATTGGGGTTTTAATTTTTTATATATAGGACAAAATTTGGGTTTAAACCAGTTTGAAATTATATTTTCTAACTTATTATATGGCGATTTGTAAAACTATCAATTGAGGATCAATAGTCGAGCTTGATTAATCTGTTAAGGATCCACAGCTAACCCAAAAAATTCAAGATTATGATTTTAGGTTTGTGACAAATCAAATATTTTGTTTTCCATCCAAAATATATATATATATATATATCTGTTAATATTTTTCGTTAAAATATGATAGATTTAATCAAGTGATGTGCATATATAATAATGACGTTTTAAAATTATTGGTGATATGGTAAAATTATGTACACATGACGTGATTAAATCCATTAATTTTCAACCACAAGTACTAATAGAATGTCTTATTTATATAACCCTAACATTCTGGAGGTTAATTGCTCAAATTGAAAGTCCATGGATTAGTTAAGAGACTTATAACTCAATTGATTGGCATCTATTGGTGTTTTCAATAGAAACATTTAAAATTTAAATCCTCTCACCCCAACTATCAACGTATAAAAAAGTGCAATAACTAAATTCACACACTTCAAAGTACAAGATTCCAAGGCTAATATTTGTTTTTGTTTTTGTTTTTTTAAAACCGAAATAATCAAACAAACTAGGGAAGGGGCAAATTCAAGGTTTGAAAATGTTTTTTGTTTGGGTAGTGTTTATTATACACACCCTATTTCACACACTCTTACACGCACACTTGAAATTCATTGTGACTTGATTTCCAAGTTAGAATTCATAGTTTCAAGTAACGATATCAGTGCATCTCAAGTGTGTGTAATAGGTGCGTGTACTAGTAGTTTCCCTTTTTGTTTTTTCTGGGTGATTTTACTCGTATTGAAAATATTGAAGCAAAATATTGCAACTAGTACAGTGCAGAGTATAATTTGAAGGCATGGGTGGGAGGGGAATGTGAGGAGCAAAAGGTCTGCTCTTTCAACCTTCATTATAGTTTAGTCGGCACAAAAGTATAGGGCCACCAAAAGATAGCAGGAGTGGAATGCTTTCATGATTTACTGGGAATGCTGCTTGCCCCACCCATAACATAAAGAAGAACAGTAGTCTATGATGATTTTTTTTTTGTTCTCTCACTTCTTTATTTATCCACTACTTTATTCTTGTTTAATTAAAACCAAACCAACTGGCCTTAACCACAAGCACTTGGTTGGAAAAGCTCAAAAACTAATATAAGACCTCTCTACTGGCAAGTTTGGTCGCTTAACAAACTCATTTTTATCTTTCTTGGAAATTAAGGTTTGAGCTTCTTTAAAATGTACCCAAATTTTGTTCTGGAATCTATGACTGCATGTGTGGTTAGAGTTGGCTGGTGGTGAGTAGTGATTGCTTTCCAGGGGGGACTATGATCTGTATTTGACACCCAAAATAATTACTTTTTTTTTTATCTCCTTGCCAAAAATAACAATCATTACAATGATGGACTTTCACTTTGTTAACATAATGGGATTAGGGAACTTTACATTCTTTTACTATGGGGGCATCCTTAAGGTGAAAGGCTAAAGTTACTAAAAAAAAGTCTCTGCTATTCCTTTGGCACAAAAGTGCAACCTTTTTATCTTCAAGAATCAACACCTCCTCCAAGGAGGGGATGCCACTAAAACAAACGTACAAATATAGATATTATTCTTTATGTTGGGTATATTTGATTCCTCAATTAAATTCAACTATATGATTGTATTGACTAATCAACGTATGGTTGAATTTAATTTTATAGTATTGTATTCGTCAATGTTGTCACATAAATATATTTAATTATACCTAAATTTTACTTTAAAATAAAAACCCTTAAAAAAAAAAAAGTAAAAGGAGTGCCTAAATTATGAGCACATTAAAATTTTCAGTTAGTATAATCCCATTTGCCAAAAGGTCTAATTGAAAAGCTTTATAAGTACTTTTCTTCATCGACCAAACTTAATAAAAAATTGCATCAAATTGTATGTGGACTAGGATTGTGTTTTGCATCAGTATGATTGCTTAAATGATACTTAAAATACAGGGAATTATGTTTTGCTTTAGTTAGAGACCAACTCGGTACCCAAAAACCCACAATTGTTTTGTAAAGCACAAAATTTGTATCATTTCATGGGCATATTGGTATTTCAAAAAATCAGCTATGCTAAACTTTCGATAAGATAATGACGCATGTGCTTCCATCCAGTGATGTGGCTCACCATCTTCAAAGCATGAATCTACACATTGCTGCACCAGAAAGTGATGTGAACCTTACATTGTGATTTCCTGAATACAATCATGTTACGGGCAGTGTCAACATTTCTGGGCTCACATAAGTCATAACATGTGAATTTGATAAAGTAAAAAAAAAAGAAAAGCAAATTTAACCCACATAACTTTTAGGCACATTTATAATTACTGTGACAGATAAGCTTTCCTTGAATTGGCATTTGCAATTATAATCCAACAATTAACTACCTGTTTTTTGCACCTTTAGGTATGATTAGCCATTTCTGCATGTGCCATGTTTGTACCATTATCAAAATGCTTTGAGAATTGCACAAATGCGACCTTTTTGCCAAACTGTCTTTGGCAATTGGCTATATAACAAACAAATAAAATAATGTTATAGTTACAAATTATTTTACAATATTTTTACAAAATGTTGCTGTGATCATTTTCTTACTATTTTTCATCTGGATCTACCACTAACATTATCTTTTCATAACCAATAATTACTCACCACATCAATAGTTCACAAAAACTTTTATAAAAAAAATTTATAACTCTGGCATTTTTCAACATACCCCACTACCTTAGCTTTCTCCATTTACAGTTCATTTATTCCTCATCAATTAACAGCATGTTTTTTCTTTTGCACATTTAAGTAATTTGACAAGCTAAAAGCCTGTATCAAGACATGACGCACCTTTTGTAATCAATTCATATTTAATTGTTATAATCTGGACCAATAAGGGAAAGAACTTTGTCTCCTACTTTGATAAAAACTTAAACCACCAATAGTCTTTCGTTTCTATTAACTAGAAGAGTAATACAACAGTTACAAATTATTTTATAATATTTTTACATAATATTGATATAACTAATTTTTTATTAGTTTTTATCTATACTCACCATTAATATTATTTTTTCATTTACTAATAATCACTCACTATATCAACCATTTGTAAAATATTTTGTAAAAAAATTTGTATTTCTAGCATTATTCTAACTAGAATTAACTCAATGATATCCACTTTTGGGGTTTTCATGTGGGAGAAGCACTCTCACAGATTTTGATAATAGTTTCCTAGTATATCTAATATTTGCTTTTACCAGGTATAATTGGAAAACGATGGGAGAGTGCGAATTGATGTTAGAAGTGAAATTAGTACGCAAAAAAGTGCAATTAATAAATACCAGTAGCTAAACTTGACATCATGTCATCATCTTATAAATTCGTATTAATGTATAATTATATTTATAACATACTCCAAAAATAGTATAGTTGGTAAAAATGGAACATAATTCGTCTGATAAAACTATCTACTCACGAACCTAACAAAAAATAATAATAATAATATAATAAGTCAGCTTTGGATTCTAAGATTTGCCACGAGCAATGGATACTATAAATATTTTTTTACATTTTTTTTAGAGAGTTTTAACTTGTGACGTCCGCTCCTGATGGTAGCTCTTTATCACCAGACCAAAACATTAATCAGTTTTTAGTGTAGGTGGGAATTGAACCCCAAATCTCTTATTCAACCATCAGAGACTTTATCAGTTGAGTTAACTAAAAACTACAATTTTTTTTACATAAATCTTATAAATGATGTGTTTAATCATAAAATAATAAAATAACAACTATGGTTTTCATTTATTATTTTGTTGAAGTTCACTGATTACAATTATTACCACGTCGATTTGTAAATCTTTTATGGTGTGCTAAGATAGCGGGATTCATGCATGTGGATTTGAATTTTAGTGGTTAAATATTTAAAATCATTGAATTTAAAATAATATCTAAAAATAAATTAATTCAAAATACATTGATATAAAATCTAAATCCAAATCTAAATTCAAGTTTCTAAGCACAACCTTAAAATTTTGTTAACGGGTGTCATCGTACTTCCATTAAAGAGAAATCTATGACTATGGGGGACTATATTGAGAAACAAAAAAGGCAAATAATAATAAAAATAATTCTTTAACCAACCCAATGCAATTGCACCAAGAAAGTTGATTGATTACCCAAAAAAAAAAAACCCTTAATCATCGACTCTTGGCACTCATTAACTGGACCCAATATTTTTATTTTTATTTTATAAATATGATAGAATTTCAATCTAAAACATTCGGTTTTGATGATTACTTTTTATCATCAAATCAAGATATCGATTGTTTATTGTATAGACATTAAATATCTTATTGGAAGAAAAAAAACTGATTCTACAAGTCTACAATCAATCCAATATTTTATTGCAAAATTTATAGAAACTTTAAACTTTTGATAATTACTTTTTATCATCAGATCAAGATATTAATTGTCTGTTGTATAGATCTTAAATATCTTATTGGATGACAAAAAATACTGGATTTAACTTAGTCTACAATCCGACCCAATCTTTTATTGCAAAATTTGTGGAAACTTTAGGCTCTTTCGCATTTTCATTCCCACCAACCTATTTTCCACCACAACCAATAATGTTTGTCACGCGCGTCAGGTGCTAGTGGTTCTGTGCAATCCTAGTTGAGCGGATCTTCCGCTAGTTGCAAAGGTTTCTCAGCTTGTAACACGTTGCCGGCAGTTATATAAAACAATTGGATTACCCAACCACTATAGGACACGTACGGAGCCAAAATTTCTATGAACAACGTAGCTAATTATTATTGGCCATTCTTAAAGTTGTACGAGTACTGCTGTTAGCGAATAAGATAAGCTTGAAAGAGCCTGTGAAGTGGGTCCCGTTAAAGACGCTCTTTGTGGGGCTCACTAATATCCGAACCTGTAGCTTCGGTGGCCGAACCCATGATTTGAATTTTTTGAACGTTGAAGCCACCCAGAAACTGAATCGACAGATATACCCTCATATATCTTATGCTATTCGCCTTGTCGCTTTTTGGGGTATCGACTAATTTTGTAAATGTGCTCTTTAAATTTGATTGAGTGTTTGAACTTTGACAAGTCTATATTTTCAATTATTTTTGGCTAGGATAGTCATAAAAGAACAAATTCATTTAAATTTTAAATATTTAAAAACTTCTCAAGCTTCATAATTCTACCAAGGAGTTTTGTTTTGCAATCATAGTCATTTAAAATTGAAATTGTAGTTGTCTTAATTTACAATCTTTAGGAACTGAATTTTCATAAATCAAATCGGGTGATTGTTTACCTATTTTATTTTGGTTACAAAAAATTTGGTAAGACCAATTTAGATGTTAAAACATTGTGATGCAAAGAATTTTGCAAGAAAAGAAAGAACAATCTGGATGAATTTTTAGTATGTCTTTACTAGTTTTTCCAGGTTGTATCCCTATTTCTATATATATTTGCAATGCGAAATTTTCACACTATTCGCCTTGTCGCTTTTTGGGGTATCGACTAATTTTGTAAATGTGCTCTTTAAATTTGATTGAGTGTTTGAACTTTGACAAGTCTATATTTTCAATTATTTTTGGCTAGGATAGTCATAAAAGAACAAATTCATTTAAATTTTAAATATTTAAAAACTTCTCAAGCTTCATAATTCTACCAAGGAGTTTTGTTTTGCAATCATAGTCATTTAAAATTGAAATTGTAGTTGTCTTAATTTACAATCTTTAGGAACTGAATTTTCATAAATCAAATCGGGTGATTGTTTACCTATTTTATTTTGGTTACAAAAAATTTGGTAAGACCAATTTAGATGTTAAAACATTGTGATGCAAAGAATTTTGCAAGAAAAGAAAGAACAATCTGGATGAATTTTTAGTATGTCTTTACTAGTTTTTCCAGGTTGTATCCCTATTTCTATATATATTTGCAATGCGAAATTTTCACCCCCAACACATTTTTTATATCTCAGTTTGGAAATACTTATAGCCTAATATCAATTACAAATAACCAATTCTAAGCTAATAAATGATATCTCAGTCTCTTCTCAAAAACAAAAAAAAAGATGTGGCTCCTCACTCTTTTTTTTTGTGTTGATAATTTGATATTTAGGAACGATAATTTAAATCTTGAATGTGTTTATTGGAAATATCAGTAGATGTTAGATGTTAATTGAGCTAGAAAACTCTTATAAATCCTACTGGCTTAAAAACACGACATGTATCATACCTTGATCTGCGCAGATTCTTTTGGGTGCCTATACCCTACTCCTTTGCAATGTGGCAACATCGATCAGTTGGATAGCTTTGGCTATCAGAGAGCACAATTCCACCATTATAAGTTTGACTAGAAAAAAAAGCCAGAAGTTTAGGACATGATCCTAAGCATCTCTTACTTGGATCGCAAGGCCATGGCCTCTAGTGCTAGTTCTATTTAATTCCATCATTATGGGATTGGATAACCAGGTCGGTAACTACTTTCAACAACCATTCTACTCTGTCTGAGAATGACACATTGCCTACTCAATTGGTGGGACAATTGCAAGTAACAATTGGATGTATTAGATTATTTAAATGCTTGCTTTCAAACTTTTACTTTCTTAAGATTGTGTAGTTATATGTGCCAACATGCTTTCGTGGCTTTGAAACTTATCCAATCTCGCCGGTGGGAAATTCTTCAATTTCAATACAACACCTTTTTCTATATGCATATAGAATTTATGGATGGATCATGGATGGACGTGTACATGTTTGGTAATGCTCATATTATTGAGAATTTGTTTGATTTAAAAACATAAAATTAAAAATTTTAGCTATCCACCTAACAATAGGAGTATTAATTTGCAATGTCCATTTTACAATTAACATCTTGATCTGAGAATAATTTGTGATATCAAACCCACCATAAATTAGAGTTCAAATTATAGGTGCACATTACAACTGCCCTTGTAGGTTTATTGTGCACATTGCTAATACTTTGCAGTTTATGGTGCACATTTGAATTGTCCAATGGTTTAGAATGTATAGTTTTTCACTAGATTGTTAATTTTATGTGGGTGTTAAAAGGTGATGTTGCAAATGCTTCAATAGTTTAAAGCGAATGATTGTGATTAACCCTATAAAAAAATGTTGTATTACTAGTTTTCACCTTAAAATGCTAAGGTAGGTAATTAAAAAAAAAAAATATATATATATATATATATATATATCGAGGACAGTATTTCTTCTGGTCCTACTTTAACTAAATCTTTCTCCAATCAGTGTATTAATGAGGTCAATACAACACTACAAAAAGGTTGCTAGTAAATTTTTGTCAGCATTATGTTTTTTTGCACTGGCAATCAACGGCAAAAGGAGTTTAGGTCAAAGTTTAAGGCTTAATCATTTTTATTTTTTAGTGCTTAATGCACAGACATTCAGAGATATACATATCCTTTGAATCCTTCCAATCCTACAACTTTTTTGACTATGCCATTGAAAAATCACATTGCATATTTTCATCTCAAAGTGTTCTCGGAATTATAATAAGAAAATTGATTTTATTTTACTGTTCTCAAGTCTCAACATACTTGTAGGGATAAGAGCCCAAAATCATATATTAGGCCTTGAGCTTTGTTCAAGGACGTTGACAGGTCCGAGAAATGACAAATAGTTATGAGGGAGTTCAGTTTAGAGTCTCATAAATAAGGAATGAGTGGAAGGCGGTCCGAGAAGGAATTCCTCCTCGGATATAATAAATACAGCTCGAAATATATATTCCAGCAATCAAAGTGACCCTCCAAGAAGCTCCAATGTTAGGGACATGCCTCATGAACATACGAGAAGGAAGGGAGTTTGAAAATATCTAAGGAAAAGCTGCTACCACCGCATTAAATGCACTGCAGCTACTTTTCTGGTCGCATTTATGTGAAGAAGACCTCTGAACAGTGCTGCCTTAACTACCACAATTCACAGAAAGCCAAAGGGGGTATCTGATGGGACAGACACTCAAGTGAGAGCTCAAATGATCAACAAGTGTAGAATCAAGATGTTCCATAAGAAATTATATAATGTAAGAGACCCTCCATGAGGAGGGGAGAGGGGGAAAAATAGAAAATGAATATTGTAACAATCAAAATTGTACTTGTATTCAATTGTTATTGATTTATATGAAAAAAATACCTCATTAGACAGTGAATTCATTCAACTCCATTTTCCTTGTTATTGCTTGATTAGCTTTCAAATCCATACTAGCCGTTGTTAAATTCATTAGGGCTTAGTTCTCCAACCTACTCTCTACAAATTTATTGTACTGGGTTCACTAGGCCAAGATCTCATACACCTTGGGTTTGGGTTGCAAAACGTGTCCCTACAATACTATATTGAGTTTTAATTAGCTCAACTAGTTAAGTGGTTAAATATGAGATTTGAAATTTAAAATCTGCCTATATCAAAAACTGATTGATGTCTTCCTTTGATGATAAAAAGTAAAAATTATAGAAGTAGACGCCATAAGTTAAAACTCTTACTTAAAAATAAATTTAAAAAAAAAAAAAAAGTCTCACATACTAGAAGGTTTAAGGTTTAGGCCTAGGGGAGAGCTACACTTAGTTATGTTTACTAATATATAATATATATATATATTAAAATCTAGCTAACTTTTGCTGCTTGATAGCTCACACCTCTGCTTTCTTCCTCACACAATAATTAAGATGGCTTTAAGATGTGATGAAGCCTAATTTAGAGAGTGTAGTTTGTCGTTAGCCATTGTAATCAGTTCGTGGGGTCATTTTTCCTGTTTAGTTTGAAATATAACACTAGAGTGGAGTGCCTACTTAAGTTTTTTTTTTTTTTTTTTTTTGGAAACCTACTTAAGTTGAATCTAGGAAAAAAGAATTAGAATATAAGTTTAGTACAAGTTGAACATGAACTTGGGTGACGTTAATGTGGCCAAGAGCTAGCACAAATGAAAAGGACAAATCCGCCAATTTTTCAAGCTTTAGAAGAATCATACTCAAATGTTTTGAATAGTTTTTTGAAACCTAAATGGAGGGATTCTTTAGAATTAGCTATCGCTATCAGAATATATGCAGGTGGTAGCAATTATAGTGATGGCCACGTACTTTTTTAAAATGTATTTTTATGTGACATTGCCATGTAAAATCAAATCAATTCAATTAAAGGTTCTTGGTAAAGAACTTAAAAAAAAATTATTAAAATAGAAAATTGGGAGTTGATCAGATGTGAACTACACACACAAGGGTTTTAATTAAAAATCTAATTAGTGCGACTTGTTGGAATGAATTACTATTCATTTGATGTCATAAAGCTTAAAACTTTGGAGGACAATGTTTCATCAAGGCCATATATCTCTAAAAATTGTCTTTAAATAGTACAAAAATGAAAAACCAACCGACCAAATTAAGTCTACTTAACAATGATATATGAAAGTGAATTACAAGTATAGTTGTAGACTTGTCATTTGGCATGACCTAAAAATTTGAGTTGAAAAGAGAGTCTAAACAAATTCTTTAAAAGGCATGACTTTGAGTCGAAATTAGAATTAAATTATGAAAAACCATAGTTGGATGAACACTATTATGTATCCTTATTAATATATATAAACTTTTAATCTTTTTCTTTCACTTAGGGGGAAAAAAAACATTTCCTTTCATTAGACAGACCACACTATTCATTTTAGATTTGTAAAAAAGTACCTGCCATGTTTATTTTTTTAATAAAGTTTTCTTTTAAATCGGTTTGAAAAAATCTCCTTTCACTTGTGAATAAAAATCAAATAACAATTCACATAAACTTCAATTGCCTTACTTATTAAATTATATAACTTTTAAATAAATCACATAATTAAAAGTATACATCATGAAGGATCATTCAAATTGTTTCATAATAAGTTGGAGAAAAATTATGTCCTATATGTAATCTAGATATTAATAATACTGATCCCAAATAGCATAAATCTTTTCAATCAAAGGGTGTACATGGATAGAATCAGATTAGGTTTGATACGAGCCTATCATCTAACCTTTTTTTTTTTTTTTTAGAAACTCCTATCATCTAACTTGATCACTTTAGGTTACATACACTGCAACCCATTGCCAACTACATGAACAAAGTTTCTCTCCAAACTAGTTTAAAGAGAAACCTTACAAACTTATCACATATATTTATATTGAGTGTGAATTTTAAAAATCTAACCGTTAGATTGCATGTTCTTATTACATCCTTAATGCTTACAAAATTTCAAGAAAATCAAAGATTAATTGTTATGTCATTAAATAAATGTTATAATTTCAAACTTTTGTGATATGAAGTTGTATATAAAAAATAAGTTAATTGATCAAATAGTAAATAATATCCGATTTGAACGAAATTTAATATGCATGTTAAGAACATAAAAAACATAAAATTCAACCGTTAGATTTTCAAAATTCACAATATATATATATATATATATGAGAAATTTGAAGAGTTTATTTCCAAACTAATTTAAAGAGAAATTTTGTGCCAACTATATATTTAGTGGAAATTGTCCACGAGTTGATCGTTGGACGATGGGCTAGTTTGGCTAGTCACGGGTTTAGACCGACAATATTGGGCCTTAAATTAAATATATTATAGCCCAAACTAATGGGCTTGCAATAGTTTTGCTTTGTTTTTATTTTTTTAAACTCTTTTATTAAACTTTGTGGTAATATATCATTGAAAGAGGAAGCAACAAATTCAGGCTAGATTAGGGTTGGATCTTTTTAATTTCTTTGATCATCAAATGAATTCAAAATAATAATTAAAAAAACTCTAAAATATAGTTCAAAATACTAACATAAAATAATAAATAAATAAAATAAACTCGAGAGATAGAGTTCAAACAAGGAATTGCAGTAGGGTGACAATAGTGAATTATGAGAGAAGAGGTGAGAGTTTTGCTCTAGTTGGGTTTTGAGAAGTGATAGTAGAAATTAAAAATGAAAAAAAATGAAAGAAAAGGGGAGGGCTACAAATTTAGGTGGACAAATCGCGATCCACATGGGCAGATAAAGTTGGATTTACAACTAATTAAACACTATCACATAAAGTCCTCAACTAAAAATATGACACTCATATATGGTTGGATTGGATTCGTTTAGTGAGAAATCCATGCACCCAATACTCAAACCAACACTCGAAATTCATATAATAATAATAATAATAATTAATAAATAAATAAAATTTTCATTTTCGTTGCTCCATTAGTTTGGAAATTGTCCCATGTCAACCCAAGAATGATCAAATCCCTCTTCCCTTAATTATCAAATTAGAAAAAAGGAAAAAGAAAGAAGAGATTAGTTATCAAGTATTTGAAATTTGTGGGTTCCAGTTAGTTCAATTGATAAAGTCTTTGATGATTAAATAAGAGATTAGGAGTTCAATTCCTGCTTACATAAAAAACTAATTGGTGTCTTGGTCTGATAATAATGAGCTATCATCCAAAGCGGATGCCATAGGTTGAAATGCACTAAAAAAAAAAATTTTTGAAATTCATTTTTGAGTCTATTTGGATACTGCTTATTACTGAAAAATACTGTAGCAAAATAATTTTTAAATGTATAAATAGTGTCGTGAGACCAATTTTAGACCAATTTTTAATGAAAATTTTGCTAAAAAGAGGTTTGTGGTTTTTAATGAAAATTTTACTAAAAAAAAATTTGTAAATCTCGTAAACAATTCACGAAACTCAAGTTTAAACGCAAACGTAAGACGCATTTGCTATGCAAACTCACACTTCATTAGATAGTGTGATTTTATTTATTTAATGGGCGAGATCTAGTAGCAAGCCCAGTAGATCGGATCCAAAGTCCAAGTATTTACGACCAAATCCAACTTAATTTGTTTTGTTCAACAAATCTCTCCGTAAATCTCACATTCCATTCCTACAAGGCTACAACCAACCACCACTGCCTCTCTCAGTTTTACCGCGAACATTCCACACGCGCTCTCAGCGCAGATGGGACTTCCCTTTTAGCTCTTAAAAAAAAAAAAAAAAAGCAGTTAAGGGTTTTGGACCAAAGAGGCTCGGAAAACAGGTTCGGAGAGTAGTAGAGAGAGTAGAGAGGCTAGAGCTTTGGTAAAGAGAGAGTATAAAGCAGAGTGATGAGTTAAGAGTATCCACTTTTTCTTTTGTAGAGAGAAGAAATAAAAAAGAGAGAAAGCAAAAAAGAAAGGGTCATGGAGAATGTGAATATGTGTGACGAAAATTGCTAGCAAAGAAAACCACTGCAAAACAGTTACACGCCACCAACAACAACGAAAAACCAACGCCATCACCATCACCGTCTCCACCACCACCAACATCAACAAGCAAGTTTTCATCTCTCTCTCTCTCTCTCTCTCTCTCTCTCTCTTCCAAGATCTTCATGCTTGCTTTCTAGCTAAATTCATAACCAAACAAAGGTGGTGGTGATGATGATGATGGCGGAGGGGACATTGTCGTTCTCGGTGGCGGAAGTGGTGGAGGATGTGCTTCAGCAGCACGGGACTCGCCTCAGAGATCTTGATTTGGCTTCTAGAAAAGCTGAGGAAGCTGGTAACTTTTTTTTTTTTTTGGGTTAAATTTTTCTCAGCAACCAGACAGAGAATTGTGTTTTTGATGATGAAGATGATGATTTTGTGTATGTAGCGTCGAGAAGGAACGAAGCGGCGGGGTGGCTGAGAAAGATGGTAGGTGTAGTAGCGGCGAAAGATTTGCCGGCGGAGCCGTCAGAGGAAGAGTTTAGGCTTGGATTAAGAAGTGGTATTATTCTCTGCAATGTTCTGAATAAGGTTCACCCTGGAGCTGTGCCCAAGGTTAAACACTCAGTCAACGCTTCACAAGCTCACTTTCACTCTCTCTCTCTCTCTCTCTTTTTCCAAATTGAATTGAATGTTTGAGCTTTGTGAATTGTTTTTGGTTTTAGGTGGTGGAGAGTCCTTGTGATTCTGCTCTGATCCCCGATGGAGCCGCGTTATCGGCGTTTCAGTACTTTGAGAATGTGAGGAATTTTCTAGTAGCTGTGCAGGAACTGGGAATTCCTACTTTTGAGGCATCTGATCTGGAACAAGTATGTGTTTTTGTATCTTGGTGGAAGTTAATTTGTGTTGCTTTTTAGCTAGAATAGTATTTTGTAGATAAGATTAGTTAATGAGCTGTGGTTCAAATTGCAATTCAGTGAGGTTGTGGGTACAAAACTCATTAGTCAATGAGCTTTGATTCAATTTGCACTTTGTCTGGAGGGCTGAGGTTGCAGATTCAAAACCCATTGGACATAATCATACCACTCTAATTTGGATTGATTGACCAAGAAAAGAGAGTTAAAGTTAAGTAGATGAGCGTGTAACTTGCTAATACAAAAAGGGTTTAATTTTTTATTTTTTAATATTATGTATTTGTTGAGTTTTCAGGGAGGGAAATCTGCAAGGGTTGTGAACTGTGTTTTGGCGGTAAAATCCTACAGTGAATGGAAACAGGCTGGGGGAAATGGAGTATGGAAATTTGGTGGAAATGTGAAACCAATGGTGTCAGCCAAGTCTTTTGTGAGGAAAAATTCAGAGCCGTTCACGAATTCCTTGTCAAGGAACTCATCAATGGGTGAAAAATCCTTGAATGTGCTGTCCTCTGAGATTGACTCTAATAAAATGGTTGGTAAGCTTAACTTGTACTAGGCTTCTTTATGCATTCGCTTTGTCTGGTTGATTAAAGAAAGATGAACTTTTGTTGATTCATTCATGTTATTACTTGCAGCCTACCAATGGTTCCTTGAGTATGCTTGTTCGTGCAGTTCTGTTAGATAAGAAGCCTGAAGAAGTTCCGATGGTAATCTACTCTACCCTCTTAAATTGATGAACTTAATTAAGAACAATTTGCTGATCAAACCGGGGTTAGTACGTCTGGTATCATGCACCATAGTGGTGCAACTATGTGATATGCGTGAATGATGAAACGTACTATTGATAGACATTTGGTGAAGTTCTGCCTTATATTTATTCCATTCAATTACAATACTTGAAAAAAAAAAAAAGGTGCACTGAGGCTTCTTGATTGGATTGAACTTGATCAAGCCAATTGCCCTTTTCAACTAGTGAGGTGAATACAAAATCGCAAATACTATCATTGCTGATACAATCACCGCTTTGAGAGTGCTTTAACTTTTACTCGTACTATTATTGATACTATTGCTACTACTTATTTGTGACTTGTATTGCTCCTCTGCATGAAACAGTTGGTCGAATCCGTGCTAAGTAAGGTAGTGGAGGAGTTTGAGCATCGCATTGCAAGCCAACTTGAGCTGGTATGTTTACTTTGCCCAGTCATTTTTGTGGGCCAAGAGATTGTTTTCACTAATCCAATATGGATTGGTGACCAATTATGCATTTTCATGAATTTTGAGACTCAACATGAGAATTAATTGATGCATATTCCAAATGATTAAACATGGCTTTTGGATCCTAGATGAGTTTCTATTTTTTTTTTCCCTTTTTTTTTTTAAAATCTATTGGTCTACCCATCTTGCTGGTTATTTATTTATTTGCTTATGATCATAGATGAAAACATCTCCAAAAGATATGGCTGTTTCCCGTGGCAACAAAGCTCTTTTGAAATTTACTTCTGCCGATAAAAAGGTAATATGTTGTACTTTACCTTAACATGCACCTATTACTAAAGACTAGTGATCAATAAAAAGAAGCATGTCTTCAATGTCAAGAGCGTATGATTGGAATATAACTTGGGTTCCTAACATTTTCTTTTTCTGTTGGTGCAATATTTTAGACTGAAGACAAAAATGAAAAGTTGATAAAGAAAGAGGAATTTGCCCATAAAACAAGCATTTCTGATGAGAAATCAAAAGGCCAGCTCATGAAACAGCAAATGATCTTTGATCAACAGCAAAGAGACATTCAAGTAAGGACAGTACTGATGTATTCTCCATTATTTTTTCTCCTGAATTTGTATTCACCATATTTTTGCCTTTCTGTTTCTTTAACAGCTTAGTGCATTAATGCTAATGTTATATGTTTGTAGGAACTAAAGCATACACTTCACACTACAAAAGCTGGTATGAACTTTATGCAAATGAAGTTCCATGAGGAGTTTCACAATCTTGGTAGGATTCAGGAAGTAATTTGTTCTTTTTCTATTTCTATTTTCTTCTCTTTTTTAGGGGTTTTGGGACGAAAATAAATTCTCTGTCTCACTTGAGTTTGTTCATTTCTTTATAGGTATACACATTCATGGCCTAGCTCATGCCGCTTCTGGGTATCATAGAGTTCTTGAGGAAAATCGCAAGCTGTACAATCAAGTGCAGGATCTCAAGGGTAAGAAGATCAATGGGGTCTTGCTTGTGGTAGAGGGAAAAAAAAATCACTGAGTGCCTAAAGCTTAAGTCCTCAAAATGGATTAATATATATTATATATTTTTTTCATTTGATCAGGAAGTATCCGGGTTTATTGTCGAGTGAGACCCTTCTTGTCTGGACAATCAAATCATTTCAGCGCTGTGGATCATATAGAAGAAGGAATTATCACTATGAATACTCCATCGAGGCATGGAAAAGGCCAGAGGTCCTTTAGCTTCAACAAGGTCTTTGGGCCATCTGCAAGTCAAGGTCAGCAAGGTTTTCATTTAGAAAATTTTCAGATTCTTTGATCTTAACATTATTCTTACACTTCTATTCCTAATGTATTGCAGCGGAAGTCTTCTCTGATATGCAGCCTTTGATTCGGTCTGTTCTTGATGGTTACAATGTTTGCATATTTGCATATGGTCAAACAGGATCTGGAAAGACTTTCACTATGGTAGGAAACATTTAGATTTATCTCTGAAGATATGATATAACATGTACAATGATGTTTATTTTGAAAAACTACATAATTGTGGCTAATTTTTGTTGTTTACATGTCTAGAGTGGACCTAGAGAGCTTACAGAGAAAAGCCAAGGAGTAAATTATAGGGCTTTGAGTGATTTGTTTCAAATAGCAAATCAAAGAAAGGACACTTTTAGTTATGATGTTTCTGTTCAGATGATTGAGATCTATAATGAGCAAGTTAGGGATCTCCTTGTTACTGATGGAACTAACAGAAGATATCCTTTACAAGTTATTTGGTTCTTTTACTGATTTAGGTCATTTTATTTAATCTTTTTGTCAAATAGGTTTAAGAATGACATTGTATATCTATTTTCAGAATTTCACTCAATTTTATGAATTTTGATTCTGTTCCACTCTTCCCCCACTTACTCCCCATCAAAAGGTTTTCCTTAATTTTTAACACATTAGAAATTCGAAATAGTTCTCATAGAGGGCATAGTGTACCAGATGCAAATGTTGTTCCAGTGTCATCGACATTTGATGTTATTGATCTAATGAACCTTGGACAAAAGAATCGTGCAGTAGGTGCAACAGCCCTAAATGACCGTAGTAGTCGCTCACATAGGTATGAATGTAATTGTCTATATAAATCAGTGGATGTATCTATGATAGTATCCTTATTTAAGTTGATGTTTACTTTGTTATTTTAAATTATCAATTTGCAGTTGCTTGACGGTTCATGTTCAAGGAAGAGACTTGACATCTGGAGTTATTCTTCGTGGCTGTATGCATCTGGTTGATTTAGCAGGAAGTGAGAGGGTAGACAAATCTGAGGTGACAGGAGATAGATTGAAAGAGGCACAACACATCAACAAATCTTTGTCAGCTTTGGGTGACGTGATAGCTTCCCTTGCACAAAAGAATCCACATGTTCCTTATAGAAATAGCAAACTTACACAACTGCTCCAAGATTCACTTGGTAAGGTTAAACTAACACAAAATTTCAAATTGGAATGTGGAAACCATAGTCTCTCTTTATGGTCTTCATTCTTGGAAAGATTCTTACTATACCTTTGGGGTTGTAATTATACTTTTAGGAGGGCAGGCCAAGACGCTGATGTTTGTTCACATAAGCCCTGAGCCTGATGCTATTGGAGAATCAATCAGTACACTTAAATTTGCAGAGCGAGTTGCCACTGTTGAACTTGGTGCTGCCAAAGTAAACAAAGATGGCACGGATGTCAAGGAGCTCAAAGAACAGGTTCTTACTTTGTCACCTGTAAAGTTCTCTTCAAGTAATTTTAAGGGCCTTGTCCATTTGTTGTGTTCTATTAAACTTACAATTTTTTATTCAGATTGCAAGTCTGAAGGCTGCATTGGCAAGGAAAGAGGGGGAACCGGAGCATATTCAAACTTCCATTTCTGGAAGCTCTGAAAAATACAGGACAAAAGCTAGTGAGATATCACCTTTTCAATCTAAACAGAAGGATGCAGGTTTATTCGGAGACCACAATAGCTGCCGGCAACCAATGGGTGACGTAGGCAATATAGAGGTAAATAAAGTTCCCTGATAATGACTTGGTAGATACTTCTCACCTGTTAAATTTCGCATTTCTATTGCTTGATAGTATGCATTTAGATCAGATTGTCTCTTAACAGATTTGTTATCTTGTTCTGTTTCCTTATAACAAAATGTTCGGTTTAGTTTTATGAACTTTAATCTGAAATTGGATGGAATGATTCTGCAGCTTCGTAGCAATTCTGCCTCAAGGCAAAAGACACAAAGCTTTGATCTTGATGAGCTATTAGCAAATTCACCTCCCTGGCCTCCGGTGAATGGTCATGGCCAGAACTACAGGGAGGATGATAGAGAAATGGGCTCGGGTGAGTGGGTTGATAAGGTCATGGTAAACAAGCATGATGTAAGCAGAGTTGAGAACCCTTTAGGAAGTTGGGCAGCAGATAATGGGGACTTATCTGATGTATTTTACCAGAAATATCTCCCTGATTCTTCCAAAATTTATTCAGATCAATCCTATAATATGTTTATGGGAAGCAACCAGTTCAATGTCACAAGTACCGATGAAATGGATGATCTTGATGCTGCCACCAGTGATTCTTCAGAACCAGATTTGCTTTGGCAATTCAATCATTCAAAGCTTACCAGCATGACCAATGGAATTAGTGCAAAAACCAGGAAACCCAATTCAAAGCCAGCAAAGAGCCCAGAGCTAAGGTAATCCAAAGTAGATATTTTGTTAGTAGTATACTTAATTTTAAACTGTCTAGCCAGAAACATGTTTCCTTAACAAGTTGTTGTTAACTTTGCAGCAAGAATACCAATGCTTCTCTTGGCCCTTCACCTTCAAGGAAATTAGCAAATGGGGTAGGCAATGTGCAGCGGAATGGGAGGCAGCCAGCTCCAACTGATATGAAACGCAGAGCTGGGAATAGAAAATAGAAATGTACTTACACGTTGAGAGGGTGATTTTTTTATTTTTATTTTTTAATTTCTTTGAATTTGTTTGAGAGGGAGAGAGGTTTTACTATATTCTTCATTTTTATTTTTTTGTTGTAATCTTATAGTTAAATGCAGCAATAATTCCAGTTGCTTGTAATTGTCTACTTGTGAGTTCAATGTGTCCTCCCTACGTGGATTGGATGACTGATGTTGTTTATAGATGGTACATTACACTATTCTTGGCTTTTAATGGAATATAAAACCCCGAAATTAGAGGCATAATTCATCAACTCAAGAATTTGCATTGCATTCGTTTGAGATTATAGCTCCAAAATTTTCCGAGTCAAGTTTTTGAGGCCAACTGCTAAGATCTTTTTGCTTTAATTTCTTTTGGCAGAGGTCTTTTTCACTTTTATGAAGGTATAGAAGAGCTAAATAAATTTCTTCAGCAGGGTAAAAACTAAATTAATATCACCTTAAAAATTAATATCAAATGCTCCACATAATTTGTTTTTGCCGAATTCCAAATTTTCAATTTGTGATTCTATCTTTACTGGTCATTCAAAGGGCTATATTGGAAAGATGAATGTACAAAATATCTTTGGTTAAAATAGGAGGAGAAGAAGTTTTTTGTGTTGAAAAATTTCAACAGTAAAATCAGTTTTAGTGGAATCACTGTAAATTGATTGAAAAATTGAGTGCCTTTAATTTATATATATCAAAAAATTGAAGTGCAGCATTTATAGTTACTTACGCTCTTGTTTGAGCCATATTAGCGTAGCATTTTGGTCCATTCAAACTATTTCGATCCATTCAGTCCATTTTGGTCAATTCGGTCTATTTTGGTCCAGTTCAGTCCATATGGTCTACTTTGATCAATCTGGTCCACTTCAGTCCATTTGATTTTTTTTTGGGGATAAACTTCAATCTTTTGCCGGAAACGGGGGGAACAAACATGGTAATCTTCCTTACAAAAAACTACCAAAACAGGGGGAAGATTATCCTTAGTGAAACAGAAAGGCATAAAGGAATTTAAAGCTAATCTAGCAGCAATGTGAGATGAGAGTTTGTGTAGGAAAATGAGCTACTTCATTGACAATCATGTCATATTTTTAGCGTAATGTTAGTACGTTCTTGATAAAATTACATTTTTTTTTTATATTATTAAAAGTATTTTTTTTCCAATTATAATGTTTAGGCATTCAAAACGTATAGACAATGAATTATTCGTAAAGAGTATTAAAAACAAATTTCAACCACATAATACATTATTTATAAAACATATCTCCTTATATAACAATTGAATGTAAAATGCATTATATTTTCTTTTAAAAAAAATAAACTTCACAAAATTTAAAACACCTTCAAATAACAAATATAGATAACTTGAGTTAGAAAGTCTAATATATTATATCAACTATAGTTTGTTAGGAAATAATCACATCATTTTAAGAAGGATTTACAACTACCATTTATAAATCTCATTTAATATTTTTATATTTCATTTAACAAAAAAAAAGGGTCAAATTTTTTGGCCCCCTGCGTGAATTTGCGACTAATTTTACATCAAAATTGGCATTTTCATAATCCATTACTACTTTGTATTTCCTCATTTTATTTATTTTGATAAGATTGTATTTCCTCATTAATTCTGCATTAGGGGGTAAGTTACTAAAAAAAAAAAATTATTTTGCCCAAACCCTCTAAAGATCGGCTGTCCTTGCCCGTGACACGGCACAATTCACGTGCCTTCTGCTTCCAACAAATGCCTTATATCGATCTCAACACAATTTGCAACTTGCAAGTCCAAATCAAATGTAGGCCACAAATTACCCACTACCTCGGTCCACCACATTTTTTCTTATTATGGATGCAAAATTTTTGTGGCCATGAACTAGTAGTTGATTTAGCAAGCAAAAATTATGAATTTTGTGAATGGTCCCAAATATCAATACCTCATTTTAGAAGAAACCTCTCGAACCTTCACCAAGCCTGTACTTTTCAACCAGTTCTTAGATTCTTTTGAGAGAACCCAAGTTGGTACTATTTACTTATATGATTAATTTATACACACAAAGTCATTCTAGCCAATCAGTTAAAGCAGCCATAATCAATTGCCTTTTTTAATCTCTTGCTTCTGATATTTTCTTGGCACAACATATAGTTTATTTGGTTCGAACTTTTATTCCCAGTTAAAGCTTTTGTCACTACAGCTAAATATGTCCAACGTTGGAATAGGTTTTGATCATGGCGGGTCGTGTTATTATTCAGTGCTTGGTTTGTGTAAGCAAGCCACAGAAAATGAGATTCGCTGTGCTTATCGCAAACTTGCCATGGTAGCTAGTAACATCACAAGCCCTTTTTTTAATTTTTGTTATATTTTTATGCTATGAATTTTGTTTTCAAAAAATTTTAATTTATTTGTACGTAAATTTGAAGAAATGGCACCCAGATAGGTGGATGAAAGACCAAAAAATTGCTGGAGAAGCTAAAAGACGGTTCCAACAAATCCAAGAAGCTTATTCAGGTATATATTTTTTAAATTAAAAAAAGAAGAAAAAAAGAAAAAACACATACATTGTGTTGTCTTTATGTACTATTTCATTCCAATTAATATTGTTGGGATATCTGATTCTGATGAACTGTGATTTTTCCAGTTTTATCAAATAAAGGAAAGAGAACAATCTATGATGCTGGATTGTTTGGTCTCCTTGGAGACGATGATGACGAGGTCAGTTTCTTCTTTTCCATTGATATTCATATACACAATCATAAAGTTTTTATTTGGTTAATTTTTTTTTCCTTAAAATTTTTATTCCCTTAGTTTTTGGATGCTAAATTATGGATTTCTGGCAACAGGGTTTTGTTGATTTCATGCAAGAAATGGTTTTGATGATGCAAAATGTGAGGCCACAGCCCCAGGTACTACATTTGGTGATTGACTTGTATTTATTTTTGAAGGTTCATGTGAACTAGTTCCTTGGAACAAGTAGCATTGGTTAAATATATATATATATATATTTTATTTAGGGGGAAATAAATATTGTACTCGGTTCTATATTTTTATAGGAAGAGAACAGCATGGAGGAGCTTCAGGGATTGTTAATGGACATGGTGAGGGAGAATGAAATGGTCAATTTTGGATTTGAGTTGAGCTCGTCTGAGAGTCCTAGTAAGAGGATGCGTTTTGATTTGCAATTGTAATGCTTCCTTGAATTAATTTGAGGATGCGTTTTGATTTGTAATTGTAATGCTTCCTTGAATTAATTTGATCTTAAATTGACAAGGTTGTGCTATTTATTTCTCCACAAGCTCGTTTATAGTTTTACACATATTTGAATGATTTTAAAAGAGCTGATGTAAAGGGTTTTTGGGTGCAAAATGTGTAAAAGTGATCAAAATGTGTATTTTACACATTTATAAAAGAGCTGATGTGAATGCTCTTAAAATGCTAAGGTAGGTAATTAAAATATATATATATATATATCGAGGACAGTATTTCTTCTGGTCCTACTTTAACTAAATCTTTCACCAATCAGTGTATTAATGAGGTCAATACAACACTACAAAAAGGTTGCTAGTAAATTTTTGTCAGCATTATGTTTTTTTGCACTGGCAATCAACGGCAAAAGGAGTTTAGGTCAAAGTTTAAGGCTTAATCATTTTTTTAGTGCTTAATGCACAGACATTCAGAGATATACATATCCTTTGAATCCTTCCAATACTACAACTTTTTTGACTATGCCATTGAAAAATCACATTGCATATTTTCATCTCAAAGTGTTCTTGGAATTATAATAAGAAAATTGATTTTATTTTACTGTTCTCAAGTCTTAACATACTTGTAGGGATAAAAGCCCAAAATCATATATTAGGCCTTGAGATTTGTTCGAGGACGTTGACAGGTCCGAGAAATGACAAATAGTTATGAGAGGGAGTCCAATTTAAAGTCTCATAAATAAGGAATGAGTGGAAGGCGGTCCGAGAAGGAATTCCTCCTCGGATAAGATAAATACAGCTCGAAATATGTATTCTAGCAATCAAAGTGACCCTCCAAGAAGCTCCAATGTTAGGGACATGCCTCATGAACATACAAGAAGGAAGAAAGTTCGAAAATATCTAAGGAAAAACTGCTACCACCACATTAAATGCACTGCAGCTACTTTTCTGGCCGCATTTATGTGGAAAAGACCTCTGAACAGTGCTATCTTAGCTACTACAATTCACAGAAAGCCAAAGGAAGTATCTGATGGGACAAACACTCAAGTGAGAGCTCAAATGATCAACAAGTGTAGAATCAAGATGTTCCATAAGGAATTATATAATGTAAGAGACCCTCCATGAGGAGGGGAGAGGGGGAAAAATAGAAAATGAATACTGTAACAATCAAAATTGTACTTGTATTCAATTGTTATTGATTTATATGAAAAAATACCTCATTGGACAGTGAATTCATTCAACTCCATTTTCCTTGTTCTTGCTTGATTAGCTTTCAAATCCATACTAACCGTTGTTAAATTCATTAGGGTTTAGTTCTCCAATCTACTATCTACAAATTTATTGTACTGGGCTCACTAGGCCAAGATCTCATACACCTTGGGTTTGGGTTGCAAAACGTGTCCCTACAATACTATATTGAGTTTTAATTAGCTCAACTAGTTAAGTGGTTAAATATGAGATTTGAAATTTAATTTCCGCCTATATCAAAAACTGATTGGTGTCTTTGTTTGATGATAAAAAGTAAAAATTATAGAAGTAGACGTCATAGATTAAAACTCTTACTTAAAAAAAAAAAAAAAACAAAAAAAGTCTCACATACTAGAAGGTTTTAAGGTTTAGGCCTAGGGGAGAGCAACACTTAGTTATGTTTACTAATATATATATATATATATATATATTAAAATCTAGCTAACTTTTGCTACTTGATAGCTCACACCTCTGCTTTCTTCCTCACACAATAATTAAGATGGCTTTAAGATGTGATGAAGCCTAATTTAGAGAGTGTAGTTTGTCGTTAGCCATTGTAATCAGTTCGTGGGGTCATTTTTCCTGTTTAGTTTGAAATATAACACTAGAGTGGAGGGCCTACTTAAGTTGAATCTAGGAAAAAAGAATTAGAATATAATAGTTTAGTACAAGTTGAACATGAACTTGGGTGACGTTAATGTGGCCAAGAGCTAGCACAAATGAAAAGGACAAATCCGCCAATTTTTCAAGCTTTAGAAGAATCATACTCAAATGTTTTGAATAGTTTTTTGAAACCTAAATGGAGGGATTATTTAGAATTAGCTATCGCTATCAGAATATATGCAGGTGGTAGCAATTATAGTGATGGCCACGTACTTTTTTAAAATGTATTTTTATGTGACATTGCCATGTAAAATCAAATCAATTCAATTAAAGGTTCTTGGTAAAGAACTTAAAAAAATTTTTTTTTTTATTAAAATAGAAAATTGGGAGTTGATCAGATGTGAACTACACAACAAAGGGTTTTAATTAAAAATCTAATTAGTGCGACTTGTTGGAATGAATTACTATTCATTTGATGTCATAAAGCTTAAAACTTTGGAGGACAATGTTTCATCAAGGCCATATATCTCTAAAAATTGTCTTTAAATAGTACAAAAATGAAAAACCAACCGACCAAATTAAGTCTACTTAACAATGATATATGAAAGTGAATTACAAGTATAGTTGTAGACTTGTCATTTGGCATGACCTAAAAATTTGAGTTGAAAAGAGAGTCTAAACAAATTCTTTAAAAGGCATGACTTTGAGTCGAAATTAGAATTAAATTATGAAAAACTATAGTTGGATGAACACTATTATGTATCCTTATTAATATATATAAACTTTTAATCTTTTTCTTTCACTTAGGGGGAAAAAAAACATTTCCTTTCATTAGACAGACCACACTATTCATTTTAGATTTGTAAAAAAGTACCTGCCATGTTTATTTTTTTAATAAAGTTTTCTTTTAAATCGGTTTGAAAAAATCTCCTTTCACTTGTGAATAAAAATCAAATAACAATTCACATAAACTTCAATTGCCTTACTTATTAAATTATATAACTTTTAAATAAATCACATAATTAAAAGTATACATCATGAAGGATCATTCAAATTGTTTCATAATAAGTTGGAGAAAAATTATGTCCTATATGTAATCTAGATATTAATAATACTGATCCCAAATAGCATAAATCTTTTCAATCAAAGGGTGTACATGGATAGAATCAGATTAGGTTTGATACGAGCCTATCATCTAACCTTTTTTTTTTTTTTAGAAACTCCTATCATCTAACTTGATCACTTCAGATTACATACGTTGCAACCCATTGCCAACTATATGAACAAAGTTTCTCTCTAAACTAGTTTAAAGAGAAACCCTACAAATTTATCATATATATTTATATTGAGTGTGAATTTTAAAAATCTAACCGTTAGATTGCATGTTCTTATTACATCCTTAATGCTTACAAAATTTCAAGAAAATCAAAGATTAATTGCTATGTCATTAAATAAATGTTATAATTTCAAGCTTTTGTAATATGAAGTTGTATATAAAAAATAAGTTAATTGATCAAATAGTAAATAATATCCGATTTGAACGAAATTTAATATACATGTTAAGAACATAAAGAACATGAAATTCTATGGTTAGATTTTCAAAATTCACAACCAAAAAAAAAAGAAAAAAAAAAGAGAAATTTGAAGAGTTTATTTCCAAACTAGTTTAGAGAGAAATTTTGTTCCAACTATATATTTAGTGGAAATTGTCCACAAGTTGATCGTTGGACGATGGGCTAGTTTGGCTAGTCACGGGTTTAGACCGACAATATTGGGCCTTAAATTAAATATATTAGAGCATTCATATCAGATCCTCTAAAATCTTCTAAAATACATCTACAGTGCAAATTTTATACATTTTGAGCAAAAAAACACCCACATCAGTGGGTGTAAAAATGTGTAAAACCGGTCATATTTACACGGGTACTGTAGCTCGTGTATATATTAAAATAATATTATCATTTTACAATATAAAAACTTCTTTTTTCTTTTTCGCTCCTTTTTTTTTTCTCTCTCTCTCTTCACCATCTGCACAAAACCAACGCCCTCATGCTTCTTCCTCTTCCTCTGAAACACACACTCCCACAGAAAAAAATCAAAAATCAACCACAAAAATAAAAAATCAACAACAAAATCAACCACAGACACAACAAAACCAGACACACCCACACACAGACACCCCGATGAAGACAGAGAGAGTGGATCGGCGCTTGTGGCGGATCGGTGTGCTTGGATCAGAGTTCCAAATCGGCGTGCTTGTATCAGAGTGCTTGGATCAGCATGTTTGGATCGGTGTTCTTCTCACCGTGCTTGGATCGGAGTTTCAGATCGGCACCGTGCTTGGATCGGAGTGTAGCTGGATCGGAGTTTCAGATCGGCGCCGTGCTTGGATCGGAGTGTAGCTGGATCGGAGTTTCAGATCAGTGTTTTTCTCGCTGTGCAGGGGTTTAATTTATGTGGGTTTCTGCCTTTGTGATGGTTATGTGATGTTCAGCCATAGCCATGGAGGTTTGGCTTTGTGACGGTGTGTGTGTGTGTGTGGAGGCAGGGGGTTTGGGATGAGAGAGGGGTAGAGATTTGAGATGAGGGAGATATAGATATTAAAGAAGTGGTATATAATAAAATAATAATAAAAATGATTATTTTAATAAATTGATGTGTATAATAGACAAATTGATGTGAGCGCTTTGTAAAAGTAAGTGTGTAAAATAGAAAAAGTAGGTTTTAGATGTGTAAATTTACAAAATTTTTGCATGGACTGATGTGGATGCTCTTCTTTATGGTAATATATCATTGAAAGAGGAAGCAACAAATTCAGGCTAGATTAGGGTTGGATCTTTTTAATTTCTTTGATCATCAAATGAATTAAAAATAATAATTAAAAAAACTCTAAAATATAGTTCAAAATACTAACATAAAATAAAAAATAAATAAAATAAACTCGAGAGATAGAGTTCAAACAAGGAATTGCAGTAGGGTGACAATAGTGAATTGTGAGAGAAGAGGTGAGAGTTTTGCTCTAGTTGGGTTTTGAGAAGTGATAGTAGAAATTAAAAATGAAAAAAATGAAAGAAAAGGGGAGGGCTACAAATTTAGGTGGACAAATCGCGATCCACATGGGCAGATAAAGTTGGATTTACAACTAATTAAACACTATCACATAAAGTCCTCAACTAAAAATATGACACTCATATATGGTTGGATTGGATTCGTTTAGTGAGAAATCCATGCACCCAATACTCAAACCAACACTCGAAATTCAAATAATAATAATAATAATAATAATAATAATAAATAAATAAATAAATAAATAAATAAAATTTTCATTTTCGTTGCTCCATTAGTTTGGAAATTGTCCCATGTCAACCCAAGAATGATCAAATCCCTCTTCCCTTAATTATCAAATTAGAAAAAAAGAAAAAGAAAGAAGAGATTAGTTATCAAGTATTTGAAATTTGTGGGTTCCAGTTAGTTCAATTGATAAAGTCTGTGATGATTGAATAAGAGATTTGGAGTTCAATCCTTACCTACATAAAAAACTAATTGGTGTATTAGTCTGATAATAATGAGCTATCATCCAGCGCGGACGCCATAGGTTGAAATGTACTAAAATAAAAATTTTTGAAATTCATTTTCGAGTCTATTTAGATACCGTTTATTACTGAAAATATTGTAGCAAAATAATTTTTAAATGTGTAAATAGTGCCGTGAGACCAAATTTTAATAAAAATTTTGTTAAAAAAGGATTTGTAAATCTCGTAAACAATTCACGAAACTCAAGTTTAAACGCAAACATTAGACGTATTTGCTATCCAAACGAACCCTTCATTAGATAGTGTGATTTTATTTATTTAATGGGCGAGATCTAGTAGCAAGCCCAGTAGATCGGATCCAAAGTCCAAGTATTTACGACCAAATCCAACTTAATTTGTTCAACAAATCTCTCCGTAAATCTCACATTCCAATTCTACAAGGCTACAACCAACCACCACTGCCTCTCTCTCAGTTTTACCGCGAACATTCCACACGCGCTCTCAGCGCAGATGGGACTTCCCTTTTAGCTCTTTAAAAAAAAAAAAAAAAGAAGCAGTTAAGGGTTTTGGACCAAAGAGGCTCGGAAAACAGGTTCGGAGAGTAGTAGAGAGAGTAGAGAGGCTAGAGCTTTGGTAAAGAGAGAGTATAAAGCAGAGTGATGAGTTAAGAGCATCCACTTTTTCTTTTGTAGAGAGAAGAAATAATAAAGAGAGAAAGCAAAAAAGAAAGGGTCATGGAGAATGTGAATATGTGTGACGAAAATTGCTAGCAAAGAAAACCACTGCAAAACAGTTACACGCCACCAACAACAACGAAAAACCAACGCCATCACCATCACCGTCTCCACCACCACCAACACCAACAAGCAAGTTTTCATCTCTCTCTCTCTCTCTTCCAAGATCTTCATGCTTGCTTTCTAGCTAAATTCATAACCAAACAAAGGTGGTGGTGATGATGATGATGGCGGAGGGGACATTGTCGTTCTCGGTGGCGGAAGTGGTGGAGGATGTGCTTCAGCAGCACGGGACTCGCCTCAGAGATCTTGATTTGGCTTCTAGAAAAGCTGAGGAAGCTGGTAACTTTTTTTTTTTTTTTGGGTTAAATTTTTCTCAGCAACCAAACAGAGAATTGTGTTTTTGATGATGAAGATGATGATTTTGTGTATGTAGCGTCGAGAAGGAACGAAGCGGCGGGGTGGCTGAGAAAGATGGTAGGTGTAGTAGCGGCGAAAGATTTGCCGGCGGAGCCGTCAGAGGAAGAGTTTAGGCTTGGATTAAGAAGTGGTATTATTCTCTGCAATGTTCTGAATAAGGTTCACCCTGGAGCTGTGCCCAAGGTTAAACACTCAGTCAACGCTTCACAAGCTCACTTTCACTCTCTCTCTCTCTCTTTTTTTCTTTTTTTCCAAATTGAATTGAATGTTTGAGCTTTGTGAATTGTTTTTGGTTTTAGGTGGTGGAGAGTCCTTGTGATTCTGCTCTGATCCCCGATGGAGCCGCGTTATCGGCGTTTCAGTACTTTGAGAATGTGAGGAATTTTCTAGTAGCTGTGCAGGAACTGGGAATTCCTACTTTTGAGGCATCTGATCTGGAACAAGTATGTGTTTTTGTATCTTGGTGGAAGTTAATTTGTGTTGCTTTTTAGCTAGAATAGAATTTTGTAGATAAGATTAGTTAATGAGCTGTGGTTCAAATTGCAATTCAGTGAGGTTGTGGGTACAAAACTCATTAGTCAATGAGCTTTGATTCAATTTGCACTTTGTCTGGAGGGCTGAGGTTGCAGATTCAAAACCCATTGGACATAATCATACCACTCTAATTTGGATTGATTGACCAAGAAAAGAGAGTTAAAGTTAAGTAGATGAGCGTGTAACTTGCTAATACAAAAAGGGTTTAATTTTTTATTTTTTAATATTATGTATTTGTTGAGTTTTCAGGGAGGGAAATCTGCAAGGGTTGTGAACTGTGTTTTGGCGGTAAAATCCTACAGTGAATGGAAACAGGCTGGGGGAAATGGAGTATGGAAATTTGGTGGAAATGTGAAACCAATGGTGTCAGCCAAGTCTTTTGTGAGGAAAAATTCAGAGCCGTTCACGAATTCCTTGTCAAGGAACTCATCAATGGGTGAAAAATCCTTGAATGTGCTGTCCTCTGAGATTGACTCTAATAAAATGGTTGGTAAGCTTAACTTGTACTAGGCTTCTTTATGCATTCGCTTTGTCTGGTTGATTAAAGAAAGATGAACTTTTGTTGATTCATTCATGTTATTACTTGCAGCCTACCAATGGTTCCTTGAGTATGCTTGTTCGTGCAGTTCTGTTAGATAAGAAGCCTGAAGAAGTTCCGATGGTAATCTACTCTACCCTCTTAAATTGATGAACTTAATTAAGAACAATTTGCTGATCAAACCGGGGTTAGTACGTCTGGTATCATGCACCATAGTGGTGCAACTATGTGATATGCGTGAATGATGAAACGTACTATTGATAGACATTTGGTGAAGTTCTGCCTTATATTTATTCCATTCAATTACAATACTTGAAAAAAAAAAGTGCACTGAGGCTTCTTGATTGGATTGAACTTGATCAAGCCAATTGCCCTTTTCAACTAGTGAGGTGAATACAAAATCGCAAATACTATCATTGCTGATACAATCACCGCTTTGAGAGTGCTTTAACTTTTACTCGTACTATTATTGATACTATTGCTACTACTTATTTGTGACTTGTATTGCTCCTCTGCATGAAACAGTTGGTCGAATCCGTGCTAAGTAAGGTAGTGGAGGAGTTTGAGCATCGCATTGCAAGCCAACTTGAGCTGGTATGTTTACTTTGCCCGGTCATTTTTGTGGGCCAAGAGATTGTTTTCACTAATCCAATATGGATTGGTGACCAATTATGCATTTTCATGAATTTTGAGACTCAACATGAGAATTAATTGATGCATATTCCAAATGATTAAACATGGCTTTTGGATCCTAGATGAGTTTCTATTTTTTTTTCTTTTTTTTTTTTTAAAAATCTATTGGTCTACCCATCTTGCTGGTTATTTATTTATTTGCTTATGATCATAGATGAAAACATCTCCAAAAGATATGGCTGTTTCCCGTGGCAACAAAGCTCTTTTGAAATTTACTTCTGCCGATAAAAAGGTAATATGTTGTACTTTACCTTAACATGCACCTATTACTAAAGACTAGTGATCAATAAAAAGAAGCATGTCTTCAATGTCAAGAGCGTATGATTGGAATATAACTTGGGTTCCTAACATTTTCTTTTTCTGTTGGTGCAATATTTTAGACTGAAGACAAAAATGAAAAGTTGATAAAGAAAGAGGAATTTGCCCATAAAACAAGCATTTCTGATGAGAAATCAAAAGGCCAGCTCATGAAACAGCAAATGATCTTTGATCAACAGCAAAGAGACATTCAAGTAAGGACAGTACTGATGTATTCTCCATTATTTTTTCTCCTGAATTTGTATTCACCATATTTTTGCCTTTCTGTTTCTTTAACAGCTTAGTGCATTAATGCTAA
Organism: Quercus suber; assembly: GCF_002906115.3. Classification (NCBI taxonomy): domain Eukaryota; kingdom Viridiplantae; phylum Streptophyta; class Magnoliopsida; order Fagales; family Fagaceae; genus Quercus; species Quercus suber. The sequence goes on from NW_027069617.1 coordinate 260,997, forward strand.
TGTTATATGTTTGTAGGAACTAAAGCATACACTTCACACTACAAAAGCTGGTATGAACTTTATGCAAATGAAGTTCCATGAGGAGTTTCACAATCTTGGTAGGATTCAGGAAGTAATTTGTTCTTTTTCTATTTCTATTTTCTTCTCTTTTTTAGGGGTTTTGGGACGAAAATAAATTCTCTGTCTCACTTGAGTTTGTTCATTTCTTTGTAGGTATACACATTCATGGCCTAGCTCATGCCGCTTCTGGGTATCATAGAGTTCTTGAGGAAAATCGCAAGCTGTACAATCAAGTGCAGGATCTCAAGGGTAAGAAGATCAATGGGGTCTTGCTTGTGGTAGAGGGAAAAAAAAATCACTGAGTGCCTAAAGCTTAAGTCCTCAAAATGGATTAATATATATTATATATTTTTTTCATTTGATCAGGAAGTATCCGGGTTTATTGTCGAGTGAGACCCTTCTTGTCTGGACAATCAAATCATTTCAGCGCTGTGGATCATATAGAAGAAGGAATTATCACTATGAATACTCCATCGAGGCATGGAAAAGGCCAGAGGTCCTTTAGCTTCAACAAGGTCTTTGGGCCATCTGCAAGTCAAGGTCAGCAAGGTTTTCATTTAGAAAATTTTCAGATTCTTTGATCTTAACATTATTCTTACACTTCTATTCCTAATGTATTGCAGCGGAAGTCTTCTCTGATATGCAGCCTTTGATTCGGTCTGTTCTTGATGGTTACAATGTTTGCATATTTGCATATGGTCAAACAGGATCTGGAAAGACTTTCACTATGGTAGGAAACATTTAGATTTATCTCTGAAGATATGATATAACATGTACAATGATGTTTATTTTGAAAAACTACATAATTGTGGCTAATTTTTGTTGTTTACATGTCTAGAGTGGACCTAGAGAGCTTACGGAGAAAAGCCAAGGAGTAAATTATAGGGCTTTGAGTGATTTGTTTCAAATAGCAAATCAAAGAAAGGACACTTTTAGTTATGATGTTTCTGTTCAGATGATTGAGATCTATAATGAGCAAGTTAGGGATCTCCTTGTTACTGATGGAACTAACAGAAGATATCCTTTACAAGTTATTTGGTTCTTTTACTGATTTAGGTCATTTTATTTAATCTTTTTGTCAAATAGGTTTAAGAATGACATTGTATATCTATTTTCAGAATTTCACTCAATTTTATGAATTTTGATTCTGTTCCACTCTTCCCCCACTTACTCCCCATCAAAAGGTTTTCCTTAATTTTTAACACATTAGAAATTCGAAATAGTTCTCATAGAGGGCATAGTGTACCAGATGCAAATGTTGTTCCAGTGTCATCGACATTTGATGTTATTGATCTAATGAACCTTGGACAAAAGAATCGTGCAGTAGGTGCAACAGCCCTAAATGACCGTAGTAGTCGCTCACATAGGTATGAATGTAATTGTCTATATAAATCAGTGGATGTATCTATGATAGTATCCTTATTTAAGTTGATGTTTACTTTGTTATTTTAAATTATCAATTTGCAGTTGCTTGACGGTTCATGTTCAAGGAAGAGACTTGACATCTGGAGTTATTCTTCGTGGCTGTATGCATCTGGTTGATTTAGCAGGAAGTGAGAGGGTAGACAAATCTGAGGTGACAGGAGATAGATTGAAAGAGGCACAACACATCAACAAATCTTTGTCAGCTTTGGGTGACGTGATAGCTTCCCTTGCACAAAAGAATCCACATGTTCCTTATAGAAATAGCAAACTTACACAACTGCTCCAAGATTCACTTGGTAAGGTTAAACTAACACAAAATTTCAAATTGGAATGTGGAAACCATAGTCTCTCTTTATGGTCTTCATTCTTGGAAAGATTCTTACTATACCTTTGGGGTTGTAATTATACTTTTAGGAGGGCAGGCCAAGACGCTGATGTTTGTTCACATAAGCCCTGAGCCTGATGCTATTGGAGAATCAATCAGTACACTTAAATTTGCAGAGCGAGTTGCCACTGTTGAACTTGGTGCTGCCAAAGTAAACAAAGATGGCACGGATGTCAAGGAGCTCAAAGAACAGGTTCTTACTTTGTCACCTGTAAAGTTCTCTTCAAGTAATTTTAAGGGCCTTGTCCATTTGTTGTGTTCTATTAAACTTACAATTTTTTATTCAGATTGCAAGTCTGAAGGCTGCATTGGCAAGGAAAGAGGGGGAACCGGAGCATATTCAAACTTCCATTTCTGGAAGCTCTGAAAAATACAGGACAAAAGCTAGTGAGATATCACCTTTTCAATCTAAACAGAAGGATGCAGGTTTATTCGGAGACCACAATAGCTGCCGGCAACCAATGGGTGACGTAGGCAATATAGAGGTAAATAAAGTTCCCTGATAATGACTTGGTAGATACTTCTCACCTGTTAAATTTTGCATTTCTATTGCTTGATAGTATGCATTTAGATCAGATTGTCTCTTAACAGATTTGTTATCTTGTTCTGTTTCCTTATAACAAAATGTTCGGTTTAGTTTTATGAACTTTAATCTGAAATTGGATGGAATGATTCTGCAGCTTCGTAGCAATTCTGCCTCAAGGCAAAAGACACAAAGCTTTGATCTTGATGAGCTATTAGCAAATTCACCTCCCTGGCCTCCGGTGAATGGTCATGGTCAGAACTACAGGGAGGATGATAGAGAAATGGGCTCGGGTGAGTGGGTTGATAAGGTCATGGTAAACAAGCATGATGTAAGCAGAGTTGAGAACCCTTTAGGAAGTTGGGCAGCAGATAATGGGGACTTATCTGATGTATTTTACCAGAAATATCTCCCTGATTCTTCCAAAATTTATCCAGATCAATCCTATAATATGTTTATGGGAAGCAACCAGTTCAATGTCACAAGTACCGATGAAATGGATGATCTTGATGCTGCCACCAGTGATTCTTCAGAACCAGATTTGCTTTGGCAATTCAATCATTCAAAGCTTACCAGCATGACCAATGGAATTAGTGCAAAAACCAGGAAACCCAATTCAAAGCCAGCAAAGAGCCCAGAGCTAAGGTAATCCAAAGTAGATATTTTGTTAGTAGTATACTTAATTTTAAACTGTCTAGCCAGAAACATGTTTCCTTAACAAGTTGTTGTTAACTTTGCAGCAAGAATACCAATGCTTCTCTTGGCCCTTCACCTTCAAGGAAATTAGCAAATGGGGTAGGCAATGTGCAGCGGAATGGGAGGCAGCCAGCTCCAACTGATATGAAACGCAGAGCTGGGAATAGAAAATAGAAATGTACTTACACGTTGAGAGGGTGATTTTTTTATTTTTATTTTTTAATTTCTTTGAATTTGTTTGAGAGGGAGAGAGGTTTTACTATATTCTTCATTTTTATTTTTTTGTTGTAATCTTATAGTTAAATGCAGCAATAATTCCAGTTGCTTGTAATTGTCTACTTGTGAGTTCAATGTGTCCTCCCTACGTGGATTGGATGACTGATGTTGTTTATAGATGGTACATTACACTATTCTTGGCTTTTAATGGAATATAAAACCCCGAAATTAGAGGCATAATTCATCAACTCAAGAATTTGCATTGCATTCGTTTGAGATTATAGCTCCAAAATTTTCCGAGTCAAGTTTTTGAGGCCAACTGCTAAGATCTTTTGGCTTTAATTTCTTTTGGCAGAGGTCTTTTTCACTTTTATGAAGGTATAGAAGAGCTAAATAAATTTCTTCAGCAGGGTAAAAACTAAATTAATATCACCTTAAAAATTAATATCAAATGCTCCACATAATTTGTTTTTGCCGAATTCCAAATTTTCAATTTGTGATTCTATCTTTACTGGTCATTCAAAGGGCTATATTGGAAAGATGAATGTACAAAATATCTTTGGTTAAAATAGGAGGAGAAGAAGTTTTTTGTGTTGAAAAATTTCAACAGTAAAATCAGTTTTAGTGGAATCACTGTAAATTGATTGAAAAATTGAGTGCCTTTAATTTATATATATCAAAAAATTGAAGTGCAGCATTTATAGTTACTTACGCTCTTGTTTGAGCCATATTAGCGTAGCATTTTGGTCCATTCAAACTATTTCGATCCATTCAGTCCATTTTGGTCAATTCGGTCTATTTTGGTCCAGTTCAGTCCATATGGTCTACTTTGATCAATCTGGTCCACTTCAGTCCATTTGATTTTTTTTTGGGGATAAACTTCAATCTTTTGCCGGAAACGGGGGGAACAAACATGGTAATCTTCCTTACAAAAAACTACCAAAACAGGGGGAAGATTATCCTTAGTGAAACAGAAAGGCATAAAGGAATTTAAAGCTAATCTAGCAGCAATGTGAGATGAGAGTTTGTGTAGGAAAATGAGCTACTTCATTGACAATCATGTCATATTTTTAGCGTAATGTTAGTACGTTCTTGATAAAATTACATTTTTTTTTTATATTATTAAAAGTATTTTTTTTCCAATTATAATGTTTAGGCATTCAAAACGTATAGACAATGAATTATTCGTAAAGAGTATTAAAAACAAATTTCAACCACATAATACATTATTTATAAAACATATCTCCTTATATAACAATTGAATGTAAAATGCATTATATTTTCTTTAAAAAAAAATAAACTTCACAAAATTTAAAACACCTTCAAATAACAAATATAGATAACTTGAGTTAGAAAGTCTAATATATTATATCAACTATAGTTTGTTAGGAAATAATCACATCATTTTAAGAAGGATTTACAACTACCATTTATAAATCTCATTTAATATTTTTATATTTCATTTAACAAAAAAAAAGGGTCAAATTTTTTGGCCCCCTGCGTGAATTTGCGACTAATTTTACATCAAAATTGGCATTTTCATAATCCATTACTACTTTGTATTTCCTCATTTTATTTATTTTGATAAGATTGTATTTCCTCATTAATTCTGCATTAGGGGGTAAGTTACTAAAAAAAAAAAATTATTTTGCCAAAACCCTCTAAAGATCGGCTGTCCTTGCCCGTGACACGGCACAATTCACGTGCCTTCTGCTTCCAACAAATGCCTTATATCGATCTCAACACAATTTGCAACTTGCAAGTCCAAATCAAATGTAGGCCACAAATTACCCACTACCTCGGTCCACCACATTTTTTCTTATTATGGATGCAAAATTTTTGTGGCCATGAACTAGTAGTTGATTTAGCAAGCAAAAATTATGAATTTTGTGAATGGTCCCAAATATCAATACCTCATTTTAGAAGAAACCTCTCGAACCTTCACCAAGCCTGTACTTTTCAACCAGTTCTTAGATTCTTTTGAGAGAACCCAAGTTGGTACTATTTACTTATATGATTAATTTATACACACAAAGTCATTCTAGCCAATCAGTTAAAGCAGCCATAATCAATTGCCTTTTTTAATCTCTTGCTTCTGATATTTTCTTGGCACAACATATAGTTTATTTGGTTCGAACTTTTATTCCCAGTTAAAGCTTTTGTCACTACAGCTAAATATGTCCAACGTTGGAATAGGTTTTGATCATGCCGGGTCGTGTTATTATTCAGTGCTTGGTTTGTGTAAGCAAGCCACAGAAAATGAGATTCGCTGTGCTTATCGCAAACTTGCCATGGTAGCTAGTAACATCACAAGCCCTTTTTTTAATTTTTGTTATATTTTTATGCTATGAATTTTGTTTTCAAAAAATTTTAATTTATTTGTACGTAAATTTGAAGAAATGGCACCCAGATAGGTGGATGAAAGACCAAAAAATTGCTGGAGAAGCTAAAAGACGGTTCCAACAAATCCAAGAAGCTTATTCAGGTATATATTTTTTAAATTAAAAAAAGAAGAAAAAAAGAAAAAACACATACATTGTGTTGTCTTTATGTACTATTTCATTCCAATTAATATTGTTGGGATATCTGATTCTGATGAACTGTGATTTTTCCAGTTTGATCAAATAAAGGAAAGAGAACAATCTATGATGCTGGATTGTTTGGTCTCCTTGGAGACGATGATGACGAGGTCAGTTTCTTCTTTTCCATTGATATTCATATACACAATCATAAAGTTTTTATTTGGTTAATTTTTTTTTCCTTAAAATTTTTATTCCCTTAGTTTTTGGATGCTAAATTATGGATTTCTGGCAACAGGGTTTTGTTGATTTCATGCAAGAAATGGTTTTGATGATGCAAAATGTGAGGCCACAGCCCCAGGTACTACATTTGGTGATTGACTTGTATTTATTTTTGAAGGTTCATGTGAACTAGTTCCTTGGAACAAGTAGCATTGGTTAAATATATATATATATATATTTTATTTAGGGGGAAATAAATATTGTACTCGGTTCTATATTTTTATAGGAAGAGAACAGCATGGAGGAGCTTCAGGGATTGTTAATGGACATGGTGAGGGAGAATGAAATGGTCAATTTTGGATTTGAGTTGAGCTCGTCTGAGAGTCCTAGTAAGAGGATGCGTTTTGATTTGCAATTGTAATGCTTCCTTGAATTAATTTGAGGATGCGTTTTGATTTGTAATTGTAATGCTTCCTTGAATTAATTTGATCTTAAATTGACAAGGTTGTGCTATTTATTTCTCCACTGTTTTCAATTAATGGGTTATATAAGTTTTCCCTTTCAATTTCTTTTGTTACTTGCAAACTGAAATCTATCGAATGGGTCTATCGCGCTTAGTTTTGCAAAAACATGGGCTGGCATTTAAAATTAACAAAATGTTTTGTCCAAAATCAGAGTTCATAGCAAGCCCAGCCCATTTTCAACCCCAGCCAAACTCTAATAAGTAATAATAACTACAACTAACGCCAGGTACAATTAACGTAGTGGCTTTGAAGTTCTCTCTTATAAGTTATAACACAACCCTCTCCTCTTCATGCCCTTTACAAAACCCAAACGTTCTCCTTAATTACGCCAACTCATCACTTTCTACCTCTAGCTATTCTGAGTTCCGACCTTTCACTTTTCCGTTTCAATCTCAATTTTAAAGCAATGACTTCAAAGGGCCTCAAATACATGACCGAGATTTTCTCTATGCTTGGCATCGATTTCGTCAGGTCCGTAAATCTCTCTAACTCTGTTTCTCTTAAAAATAAAATGTTTCTTTTGTTTCCATAGAAAGTAGCACTTCAAAGATTTTTTTCAGAATTTTTTTTTGTTAAGACTAAATGGAATTTGAACGTTGAGTTTCAATGTGGTCTTTTAACATTCTGAATGATAATTCCAGGAATTGAGGACCGACCCAAAAGATCAACCTCAAGCCAAACAATCGACTTGTCAAGGTAAAAAAAAACCTATTTTGAGTTTTTTATTTTATAATTTTTCTTTTTGCATGGTGTAGTTAAATTCTTTAAAAAAAATTCAGTTAATTTGCTAATCCATATCCATCAATATCCAAATTTATGTAAATAGAAATGGATCCCACAGATTTAGGATTGAAGCCCAAAACATAATCTGCTCATGAAATATAAAAACTGAGGAACAGATACTTGAAAGTATCAAGAAGAATGTAGAGGCTTGAGTTGAGTTTCTTTTGGTGCGGGAAGTTGTCCAAGGCTCCAAGTAATTGGCAGTGATCTTGGGTCCAGGTAACATTAGTCACGTAAAATAAGTGTAGGGACATAACTAGAAATTTAAGACTCTTAAGGTAGTGTGTGCAATACAACATTTGCAGAGGTATATGTGTTCACGACTTTTTCTGGATGTTGAAGAAGCCACAAGATTTTCTATGTAGATACTAGGTACAACTAACTTTCTCATCCAGGGCTTAACTTTTGCAAAGTCCAAAATTAACTTTGTTATTCATGATGTATATACTCCACTCCATGTCTTCCCTACTCAAAATTTTCGTGTGTTTTATGGTTGCCTTAGAAATTTTAGTAATTTTCTGTTCTAGGTATGTGTGTATATATACATTTGATGGATCTGTTCTAGGTATATTACAGCTTGCCAGATGCGTATTATCAATTTAGTTGTTAATATTAGTTCTTATCCTTCCAATTTTTGAACCTTTCTTTTTTCTTTTTTCTTTTTTTTTTAAATTTTGGTTGGATCGTGGTTCCAAAGACTTAAAAAATTTCCAATAATTGTATTGTTTGTAGTTGCACCTATCTCAGTTGTGCATCAACTGTTGCTCAAGAAGGGTGGGTTGGCATGCCTATCCACTAAAGGTTACTAAGTTCGTGTTTTTTATCCTCTTAAGTTTAGTCAAGCAACCTAAAAAATTAGTGCAACTACTGATTCTTTAATTTTTTTTTTAATAATTATTTTAGTTCTAGACTTTGAATCAGTTCAAATTAGAAATTGCAACTTAGCATATGACGTTCTTTGAATATGTTTGAAAAAATTACCACCAAATTTTGTCACTAACGCTACTTCTCTTGACTATATGAAATTCTTTTCGAATTTATTAGTTCTCCAACTTTGATCATGATTTTAATAAAGTTGATCTATGGATGAAATTCACAGAGTCTCCTTTTTAAAATTTTCTTTTAGGCCTCAACTACGGTGTTTGACTACTACAAAGGCAATTTTTCAATAACCAATGACATATTTGCAACACTTGGATTGAAAATTCATAGTGGCAAAAATGTCCCTTATATGTAGGACATTTTCAGGGTATTAGGTCTTGGTATGTATTCAGTAAATTCTTGAGAAATACATAATGAGAGTTCCAAGTAGAAGACTTGGTCTTAGTGCCAAAGGATGTCTTTCTTAGTGCATTTGGCCATAGATAATGTATATTAGAAGCTTCAAGGGTGTTGAAAACTCATTATAAAATGAATCCTTACACTTCTATTAATAAGTTGAACAATGGTGAGATATCACCCCTTTCATTTTCTTTATAAAGATGGTTGTGGTTAAAGAAAATTATCTTCCTTCTCAACTCTGTTCCATAGTGATACAATGATTGGGAAATTATGTGTTAGGCATAATTTGGTGTATCTTTGTTGTAATTAGCTGAAAAGATTCAAGAATTACTTGGAGGAATGTACTTCATAATGATTTGGCAATTTGAGGGAATTTTGCCCCATGTTGATGAAATATATAGTTTTGATATCTATTTCTCAAACCATTCATTGCTAGATAGGAGTTAGGTTAATACTCACAAACCAAACCAACTATATGCTCGCTCTCTTTCAAATGATGTGAAAATAATAATTGTGTAGGTAACTTAACTGAAATATTTAAATAATTATGAATTCACTCACGCAACACACATATTCTTAATTATTTTATAGTATTTATCAAAAAAAAAATTATGTTATAGTAATTCATGTTTCTTTTTTTATTTTTTCGCTTTTTAATATATAATATAATTTATGCTAATTATGTAAATATTATACCACAAGATTAAATTTTTTTTATGGATCATAAAAATTAGTTAGAAATTATTTCAAAATAAAATTATAAATTATCTGCGCATCACGCGGGACATTGTCTAGTATTCATTAATGGTAGTTAAGAGGGTTGTAGCTCAACTGGTTACTAGTTAGCACTTTTTGGTATTTCTGACAAAGACATCTAAAATTGGTATCATACATAACAATTACATTTAGGACATTTGTTAGGCATTGAGGTAAACCTTCAACACTTACCTTTACAACTATGAGTTTAACAAAATCTTTCATTTTTTTTTAATAAGTTCAATGATGTGATCCTTGTGGTTACTTTGTCATGTAATAATCATTTTTTCATGTGTCTATAGTCATGGCAAAAGCTATGGGGATACGAGAAGTATACAAATGAATAGAAGCATAGCTTTCCATTCTTGAATTATTTACAATAATATGAGAATTTCTTGAATAACTTGGGAGTAGTTGAAATGTTTGTAATTCAATAGTTTTTTGAATTACTGTATTCTCGAGTCTCTCATATAGGCTTTCAATGCATGATGTCTAAATCATTGTAGGCAAATATTTCAGTTTGCAATTGTTGTTGGTGGGGGAAATGTCTTCCATGGTTCTTCTTGGGCAGGAAGTAGTGCCTTTCACCGTTTATCTACTGATTACATTGGGTAAATCCTTTATCTGAATTGATCGAATATGCACGTATTAATCCTTTCAGTTGTAAACATAACATCTATTTTCATGGTTAAATGGTTAATGTAACTTTATGAATCTATGAATCTGTTACTGCTACTGGGCTCTTTTATTATTTGCAAAGCAAATATTGTCTTTATTTTTTGGCTACACAAAATGAGTTTTAGGATATGGTTTATCAGCAGCTCATTTTTGGTGTTATTTGGTAATACGCACATTGTCTTTTTTTCCTTTTATTTTTTCTTTTATAAGTACACACATTGTCTATGTAGGCACATTGTTAGAGCAATAGTTTAGAAAATCAGCTTCACTTTGAGGTAGCAAGAACTAGAGCCAAAGGTATAATAATACATGTACCCATTTGATTATAATTAACCACAACGGTTTGCTCTAGGCTTATGATTTTTTTGACATGATGAATTAGGTTGATGGGTTTGTAACCCAAAATGAATTTTAATGTTATGACATTTGTACTACCTTTAACTGTATTAACTGCAAAAATAGTGTCTGATATGTTCTCCAATATCCTGGAATTAGTGATCAAAAGCTGTTATATAGTTGATCAAGTAAACCTAAAAAGTTTGTGTCAATAGTTAAAAAGTTAAGTTATTGAATAGATCAACATGAGGTTCAATTAAGATTCAATGTTTTACATTTATTTTCGTTTTGGTTGATTCATTGAACTGGTTTGTCTTACATTCTTGGGATCCGAATAGTTGCCCACTTTTTAATACTATGAATTGTTAGGGGACTGAAACAGGAGTTCAATGGACCTAATTAACCACTAACATTAATTGTAAAGTGTTAATATTAACGGATAGAAACAATTAAATTCATTAAGAACCAATTGCAATACAAAATTTTATATGAATTTAACCATTTCACCATCAAATTCATGCATAATCATTTCAAAATTCTTAAACACATTATTATTATGTATTGTTATTTAATATGATACTATGAACCTTAAAAAATCATTTTATTATAAATAGTAAATGAAATGTTATAACACTATTTCAAACAAAAAAAAATATGAATACTTTAAAAAATCTTCCTAATGACATATTGGTTGTGAAATCTTTTCGAAAGTGGGCAAAGATTCGGCAACACTCCTAGGAAAATTAAGTTAAGGTATAAAAAAATATTTTTTCAATTTGTATCTACTTATTTATTTCCCTCTATATAAATTATTCAGTCTATTAATTTAATATTTTTCCTTTTTCTTAATTAGTTGCAAATGCTTCAACAAGTTAACAGAAAACAAATTAGTCCTCCAACAAATTCAACTGACTCCATATTTCAATCACCCAGCTCTTCTACATGACAAAGAAAAAATCCTAATTTTTTCATGTTATGAAGCAGAAAATCCCCATGCGCTACTGATAGTGGGAAGTTACAAATACTTTTTGAATGAAGAAGTCATTGAAGGAAAAAAATTAATTGAAAAAACTCTTCCATGAGGCAATTTTGTTGCAGCTTATATTCATGGAATCATGCTACTTTGTGAGTCAAATCTTGAAGGCATTGATAATCTTTTGGAAATTTTAAATGATGAACATGGGAAGCATTGGCTTCTAAAATGCCGAAAAATGCTTCGACTACTTGCTGCGAGAACCGCCCTGTATCAAATTCCAAACTTTCAAGCATGCCACAAAATTGGAATGGGACATTGGAACTGAGATGAACCTTATCCTTACGGTTATGAAGAATTTGTGGTTACGTGCAAGAGATGCTCAATCAACCATCATTTCTTCATAACCGTAAGGATAAGGTTCATCTCAGTTCCAGTGTCTCATTCCAATTTTGTGGCATGCTTGAAAGTTTGAAATTTGATACAGGGCGGTTCCCGCAGCAAGTAGTGGAAGCATTTTTTGGCATTTTAGAGGCCAATGCTTCCCATGTTCATCATTTAAAATTTCCAAAAGGTTATCAATGCCTTCAGAATTTGACTCACAAAGTAACATGATTCCATGAATATAAGCTGCAATAAAATTGCCACATGGAAGAGTTTTTTCAATTAATTTTTTTCCTTCAACGACTGCTTCATTCAAAAAGTATTTGTAGCTTCCCACTATCAGTAGCGCATGGGGATTTTCTGCTTTATAACATGAAAAAATTAGGATTTTTTCTTTGTCATGTAGAAGAGCTGGGTAATTGAAATATGGAGTCAGTTGAATTTGTTGGAGGACTAATTTGTTTTTTGTTAACTTGTTGAAGCATTTGCAACTAATTAAGAAAAAGGAAAAAAATTAAATTAATAAACTGAATAATTTATATAGAGGAAAATAAATAAGTAGATACAAATTGAAAAAAAATAGTTTTTTATACCTTAACTTAATTTTCCCAAGAGTGTTGCCGAATCTTTGCCCACTTTTGAAAAGATTTCAACCAATATGTCATTAGGAAGATTTTTTAAAGTATTCATATTTTTTTTGTTTGAAATAGTGTTATAACATTTCATTTACTATTTATAATAAAATGATTTTTTAAGGTTCATAGTATCATATTAAATAACAATACATAATAATAATGTGTTTAAGAATTTTAAAATGATTATGCATGAATTTGATGGTGAAATGGTTAAATTCGTATAGAATTTTGTATTGCAATTGGTTTTTAATGAATTTAATTGTTTCTATCCGTTAATGTTAACACTTTACAATTAATGTTAGTGGTTAATTAGGTCCATTGAACTCCTGTTTCAGTCTCCTAACAATTCATAGTATTAGAAAGTGGGCAACTATTCGGATCCCAAGAATGTAAGATAAACCAGTTCAATGAATCAACCAAAACGAAAATAAATGTAAAACATTGAATCTTAATTGAACCTCATGTTGATCTATTCAATAACTTAACTTTTTAACTATTGACACAAACTTTTTAGGTTTACTTGATCGACTATATAACAGCTTTTGATCACTAATTCTAGGGTATTGGAGAACATATCAGGCACTATTTTTGCAGTTAATACAGTTAACAGTAGTACAAATGTCATAACATTAAAATTCATTTTGGGTTACAAACCCATCAACCTAATTCATCATGTCAAAGAAGTCATAAGCCTAGAGCAAACCGCTGTGGTTAATTATAATCAAATGGGTACATGTATTATTATACCTTTGGCTCTAGTTCTTGTTGCCTTAGAGGGAAGTTGAATTTCTAAACTATTGCTCTAACAATGTGCCTACATAGACAATGTGTGTACTTATAAAAGAAAAAATAAAAGGAAAAAAGACAATGTGCGTATTACCAAATAACTCCAAAAATGAGTTGCTGATAAACCATATCCTAAAGCTCATTTTGTGTAGCCAAAAAATAGAAGACAATATTTGCTTTGCAAATAATAAAAGAGCCCAGTAGCAGTAACAGATTCATAAATTCATAAAGTTACATTAACCATTTAACCATGAAAATAGATGTTATGTTTACAACTGAAAGGATTAATATGTGCATATTCGATTGGTTCAGATAAAGGATTTACCCAATGTAATCAGCAGATGAACGGTGAAGGGCACTACTTCCTGCCCAAGAAGAACTACGGAAGATATTTCCCCCACCAACAACAATTTTGCAACCTGAAATATTTGCCTACAATGATTTAGACATCATGCGTTGAAAACCTATATGAGAGACTCGAGAAAACAGTAATTTAGAAAACAGTTGAATTACAAACATTTCAACTACTCCCCAGTTATTCAAGAAATTCTTAGATTATTGTAAATAATTTAGGAATGGAAAGCTATGCTTCTATTCATTTGAGCTTTTCATTTGTATGCTTCCTGTATCCCCATAGCTTTTGCCATGACTATAAACACATATTAAAAAATGATTATTACATGACAATTTAACCACAAGGATCACATCATTGAACTTATTGAAAGAAATGAAAGATTTTTTTAAACTCATAGTTGTAAAGGTAAGTGTTGAAGGTTTACCTCAATGCCTAACAGATGTCCTAATTGTAATTGTTATGTATGATATCTTATTTAAGACAATTTGATATGTGGTCTCTTGTAAGTTTTACTAGTTATTTTTAGATGGTAATCACATTAGAGAAGGTGAGGCAGAAACCATGGTAGCTGGTGGGATTGAAGCTGTGGTCATGCCTACTTGGGTTGCTGGGTTTATAGCTACATATTGATTTTAGATAGTGTATGGGCGAGGCCCCAAGCCCATTGGGCCTTAGGCGATTGCCCTGGGGTACAGTACGTGGACCGTCCCCGTTAGGCTTATAGTCCCAACTTGGGCACGCTAAGAGAGCCGGCCTAGGCCCAAAAGCCATGTTGAGCCCGTTCTTGTCAAAGTTCAGCTGCTCGGGGGTGCAGGTCCCCTGCAACCCGGTATTGCCTTGGGAAATCTCCCTGTCGAGCAACCTTTTGGGCGGTGGGAACCAGTTCCAATGCCACTTCCATTGTTCCCAACGGAGCTTCCACTTAACAGTGATAGAATTGGACCTCCATCCGTACAAGCAAAGAAGTAATCATAACACCTCCACTCATCTCATGTTATAAATGGGAAAATGAACTGAGAAAGAGGGGTGGGCAATGGGGAGGAGAAAACACTGAGAGCAAGAGGGGTGACATTAGTAAGAAGAAAGAGAGCAACTTTGGGAGAAAAAGACAAGGATCTGTAAGAACTAGAGTGCAAAGTTGGGTCTCTGGGCAAAGAACTACCCATAGTAGGAAAATCGAAGCCCACAATACAAATAGATTGTGAGCCCAATTATAGGCAGAGCCTGGTAATCCTATCTTGGGTACGCACAGATAGTAATAATGGTTTACAAAAGAAAAATACAATGATTTCTTGAACATATACTATCATTAAATGAAGAATATTAAGAAATTTGAATAATTAAATTAAATCTTGTCTTTGCCATTGCAAGGTTAAAACAACACAACTTTCTTATATTCTTTATTTAACATAAATTTCAATGAGATTGATGGCATGCTAAGCATGGCTGTAGTTTTGTACCTGCGATTACATATATGTACTTACATATTTGTATTGTAAGAATTCCAATTAAAACAAAGTAGAGATTAATTATAGTAAAAAGTTTCTTCTATATGTGATATAAAATCAACTGAAATGTAAACAATCATAATGCATCATGAAATGGTACAGCTGAAATTCCGTGGAGTTCAAACAACTTATAAGAAGCTGTCCAATACATAGCAAACACAAATGCATTCAATGCCAAACAACCAGTGCACCATTCCAAGTCTCTCCAAATCATAATCAAAACAAAATCCACCACCATTGTTAAGTTATAGTAAATCAGTTTATACAAATGCACAAATTAATCCACGAGTTTAATTTTTCCATTTGTATTACATAATAGAAGTAAAATTATTAGGACATATGATATGCAATTACTTCTTCTTCTTCTTATTCTGGGAGTTGCCTATGTTGTTGTTAAAAGTTTGCTTGGAGGTTCTTTTTTTTGTAAGATCTTTCTGCACAGTAAGGGGAGAATACATTTTTCAGATTCATTGTTCATTGTGCATAAATATTTAAATTTCTAATGAGGATAACAAAAAAACATTATGAGTAATAAAGGTTATGGTGAAGCAATTAATAATGAGTTTTTGTCTTCTTACCAATTGTGTATTTCCAAAAACATCATCTATTAGGTTGTCATCAAGCTTGTAAGTAATTTAATATCTGAAGTAGCAATAGGATCATTTGCAATAGTTTGGTCATGGCTAAATAGTGTTTCTAATGGTTTAATCTGAATGTTGTCCGCAACAACATTTCCTGAGTGTTTGTTAGACTCAGATTTAAAGACACTTGTGATAGTGTAAACTTCCCATCCCTCTTTGACATTGTAATCATCAACTTTTATTTGGAATGTATAAGATTTTCCAAGCAAGTTTTGAATTTCTTGAGGTACTTTATTTGGCTCTTGATTCTGCACAATATGATGTAAAGCCCATAAATTGTTAGTATAATAAAAACATTAGGTTTAAGCATAAAATTGGAAGTGGTTAAGAATTTAGATTAGATACTTTTGAAGAAAGTTCCATAGCAATTTTTTGAATTTTTTTTCTACATCTTTATCAAAAAGAACAAAAGAAGCTATCCCATTATGATCCTTCACTTGGATTTGTAGTTTGTAACTGTATATAATAATGAGAGAAGTTAGAAAGTGTTATAAGGTCATTTGTACATTTATAATTAAAGCAATTATCATTTTGTTTTCCTATGCAGTCATTTGAACAGTTATATAGTATAAACAATGAAGAATTTGGTCACCTAGGCATAGGGAACTGAGATTCAAAATTGCAACTGTCACACCAAAACATATTATTTTGTTGTTTTACTTTTCGCTTGCAAAGTTGACATGAGATATAATTCCACCCAAATTATGTTTCTATGTTTACAATATCAGCATAACAAGTAAAAAATATTTCCTGCAAAATCAATCATTCTAGTTAGTTTTAATTGAATAATAAAGATTTAGATTTGAAATAGTTCAAGATAAAGTAAACCTTGACTCCTTCCACCCATTCCAATGCTTTAATTTCTGCCAATGACATCGTAGTTTGCAATATCAATTTTGATTCAGATTTGGGTTTTTGGTCACGTGCTAGAATAGATCGAACAACATTATTGTATTCATCCTCAACAACTTTATATTTGAAGAAAGCAAGAGATCAATTTTTTTTTTTTTTTAAATCCATTCATAATCCATCATAGAGAATTAGTAAAGTAAATGTTTATGAACCTGTCAATGAGCTCAGAAACCTCTATAATGTCCAAATTGACATAAACTTTACTTGCACTTGTGGTGTTAAGATTCAGAGAGGATTAATTGACCTCAAACACAGGAACTTGGTCATACTAAAGGATTATTGATCAAGGCTTACAGACCTTGTATTTATGGTACCCATCACATGCTAAATCTCCAGTTGCTCCATGTGCTTTCCCTGAAATTTTGAGAAGGAAAATTTTAACATTATGCCACTTTTCATATAAATATAAATATATATTCACAATCATCAGTCTGCTAAATTGTTGATTTTTATAAAACCGCCAAGTGCGGATTTTGACACAAGGGCACAATTTTCTTTGGACCTTTGGCACCTTGATTGTTCCTTTAATTCTTTTTCCCATTGCCTGCAGTGAAGATACTTAAAGTTATGTGAATTTGTTTTTAAAGTTTAACGATTGAAAAGACTGATGATCACACCATGATAAGGAGCAGTAGTTAGTGGAATACTAAAATATAAGTCCACCTATAGATAATTTGATATGCAACTTTGATTTATATCATACAAATAAAATTAATGACTTTTCCTTTGGCTTTCAAACCGTGAAAATACACGTTAATATATTTCACAGATGTCGAAGTGTGGCGAAGATTTGCAGATCAGGGAAAGTTAACTATTCTAAGTATATTTGAAAAGGGTAAAAGAGCAATAGCAATCAAGAACATGTACTAAAATACAATCTGATATCTAGCTAAATGACTTTTGAAATACAAAATTGAATAAGTAAATACAAGTATATGCATTCTAAATTGTTCTGGAAACAAGACTGGCGCTCAACAGAAAAGGATGGAAAAGAAAAAGAAACTTAAGTGCTAAGATAAAAGAGGCTTCCAATTAAATCAACAACATAATATTGAAAACTAATGTAAAACAAACTAAACTGACCAGCATTAACATATGTATCCCAAATGCTAGGAGTCCTCCCATCTTCATTTGCTGCTCCCTCCCCCTTTTTTTTAATTATAAAATGGATAAGTAATTATAAGAAGAAAAAACAGAACAAAGCATAATTAGGTCATACACCAGAGTATACAAACAATCCCATTTGAGTTTACTAGTTTTGAAGAGATAAGAAACAAACCTTTAGGCATAATGATTATTATTTTCTTTCCACATTAAGGTAACTTTTAAATCATTCATGATTAAATAAATTATTCATATTCTGACATCTTATAAATATCCTAAATTGATACTAAAATAGTACTAGTCAATGTTTAAAGGTTGAAAAGCGTGAATTTTTTTTTTTTTTTTAAATATTAACCTTTCATTTATCCATGAATAATTAAGATTTTAAAAACTACTTCATGGAGTTGCTTAAAAACTTAACTCTAAAGCATCTCACATTCTCACTCATCATCATTTGCACATGGATAAATTGATAAATCGTTCATTAACTATTCAACATAAACTCTCTCTTTTTCTTTTTCTTTTTTCCTTTTTCTTTTTTAGGTTGAAACTTAAATAAAATACCTTGGATGCACATATTAGGTTCTCCAATTGATTTTCAAACGCATTGACCAATAAAATAAGAATAGTGTTATTTTTCCAAGAATAATTGAAGTCAAAACAACCAAGTGTTTGAATTTATTTAAGGAATCTAATGTACTAAACACAAGATACTGTATCTATTTTCTACATTTTTTCTATTTCTTCTTGTGGGTCGTTGTTATTTTAGCTCAAAAAATGGACATTAGTCTTTCTAGTTTATAGCCAACAACAAGATTTGAGAATTTAAAACAAAAAGTAGAAGCTATGCAAATAGCTAGCATATCTTATCAAAAAAAGAAAAAGCTAGCATAGATTAACTGACCTAATAAGCTGAGGTGCCTGAACCAAAAACTAAGTCAGGTGGAAAGTCATCCCTGCTAAACTCAAGTGAAATAGGGACTCCCACTAATAAATTAAGCACAAAGATTTGCAAGAACAAGAGCCTCAACATTTTGCAGCTAATTGATTCTTTAGCTTTCACTCATATCATATAAACTATAAAGTCGGTTCTTCCTGGTTTTTATTGCTGAGAGAGAGCAAAATCTCTGATCATGCCCATAATTTATTTGCGTCCACCGTCTAGACAAATTTGTCACTTTGAATAGTGCATGCACGAACATTTGCCACCACCGCTTGGTTGAGCTCAGCCATGCACAACAGGAAAATGCCACATATAAGAACAGACGACAAAGAAAAGGGTACATTTAGAATTGGCTAAATTTTATTACATACTCGTTATTGCGCACACATTTGTCCACACTCCTTTGAAATAAAGTTTTGAAAACATGATTTTTGTTAAAATTGTAAAATCGTGAATATTTTATAATTTTAATTGAAATAATGTTTACAAAACACGATTTCAAAGAAGTGTGTGAAGATCATTACTCTGTATAATTTTCATGTGTCGGTCTATCAAGAAGGAAAGTCATCCCCTCTAATAGGGGTGTGTATCAAATCCTCCAACCCAACAAAACCAACCCAACATGTTCCATGCACACTTTTATCCTCAAGGAACACTATTATTAGGGCTTGTGGGGTATTTTTTTCAGGTACACACGGAAAGTTTTAAACTTTCAAAAGCTAACCTAAATTTTCTGTAGTTTTCACTTATTATTATTTTTTAAAAGTTTTAAACAACAAAAAAAGAAGCAGAGAGAAATGTTAGATTATTTATTTTTAGCTAATAAGAATTAAAATTCTAACATTTCAAATGAATAAATTTAAAAGATTTATATCTAATACAACTAAATAATTGGTATTTTATATATATATATATATATATTAAAGGAGAAGTAATAATTTGTGGAAGTGATGTTACTCTGATCACAATAAATTATATCAATAGATGTAAAAAAATGTTGTATCTATAACCTTACATCCTTAGTAAAATAATGATGATCATGTCATTAAAGAAATAGGAAACTTTAATAGGAGAAAAAGATAGGGGAAGTTCTCTATAACAAGTTCCATATCATATAATATTACTAGAAAATAAAAGTTAAATTTTTTTTTAATATATACATCAATAGTTGGGGGTGGGAGGATTTGAACTCGGATGTCTTGGACATCTGTTGGAGGCACCAAAAGATACCAATTAAGCTACAAGGCACTTGGTAAATTACTCTTTTTAATTCTTCTATCATTCACTAAATTATACAACTTCAGAAAAATTACAGCCATAGATAGAGATCATTATCGCATGTCCATAGTCTTGCTTTGTAGGGGTCTGTTCCATGATGAATACTATTATATCATCAAGTTAAGACACCAATTATTTTTTGAAGTAAGCAAGATTCAAACTAAAGTTCTTTTTTACAACTGTCCCATAATGCGAACAGAGCCTACTGAAAGTGAGAATGAGAGAGAGATGATGTATTCTTCTCAAGTTCAATAACTACATCATCTAAGTTGATGCTTCTTCCCTTCAAAAACTTGGAGTACCATTTTGCAGAGAGCTTGGGATATCTTTTCAAATCCGGGTCATCTAAATCCACATAGTTTATGCCATAGCTTGATCCATAGCCATCCAATAACTCAAATACATCCAGGAAAGCCCATACGAAGTAACCTCTTGTGTTTGATCCATTCCTTTAAACAAAACAAAAAAAAAATGAAGTAAGGAAAAGGAAATTCAATTACTTGAGATTTTTTTAAAAATAAAAAATGCTATACGCTATCAAATCAACAATTTGAATAGAGGTGTAGAAGGGCACTGATACAACATAGTTCTATTTCACACGAAGAGCCCAAAAAAATTGTTTATATTAATATTTTAAGTACCTGGATTTCATCAAATCAAATATTTTTTTCTTAAACGAGATAAAAATGTTTATGCAAATAGTTAAAACTCAAGCTGCAACTATGATTATCTATTGTCTACATTCGTAGTCTCATACTATAAATTATGATCGTGCATGCTGGAGTTTGACTAATGCTAAACTAGTCGGATGACTTTAAGCCATTAAAGACCTTGGACTATAATGGTCATATGCTTATACTGGATATAATAGTTACTCTGTTAAGTGTGGTGATAGTTCATTAGGAGACCATATTTGTCTCAAGTCGACCTAATTTTTTATTTATGAACCTTATGAATGGTTCCAAAACCATGACTTGAGCATTTGAGTGAATTCATGAAGGGCCATCTAGGCATTGCAAAAGATTTGACTGGCACCATTTTTTTAGAAAACCTACAATTCCCTCATCCACCATCAGAAAATGGACCACTACTTTAGGAAGATTTTCTATCAACTCATGATGAGGATCAAATGTCACGACACAAGGTAAGCGCTAGCTACATCTATAATACACCCTAAAGAATTAATCAGGTTACATTTAGGATTCATCATAATGAGTCATATAGCACAGATGGACCTAGTAAACATTTATTGAGGGACTCAACTCACACCTGTGAAACACGCTCTATATAGTCAAATCCAATCCATAATCTAGGGTATCATAATCAAGTCAAGCAATTTTTCTTCGTTGTATGTTTTGTCTCCATGTTTATCTTTTGGGAAAGAGAGAGGAGGGGGTAGGAGAGTTGGTCTTGCAAACAATGAAACATCTTGATTTTATTTAGGACGACCACTTCCAATGGTGCTTTGCATCTTAAAAATCCTTACATTCCCTCCCGGAAATGAGTGGGGTTGAGACAGCAATATGGAAGACATACAATTGGGAAACATTAGCAAACGGGGAGGGGGAGAAATATATCTATTATTCTACATTGTATTGAATATAGAAGTTGAACATCTGATCACATCTTTTTATTAAAAGAATGACCTGCTGTAAGCCCAATATATGTTGGACTTGGCCCCCACAATGGTCATAGAAGGAATTTTAAAATCCAATAATGGTCCTTTGCTAGGAAAGGTTTGAATGAAGTATGCATACCTCAATGCATCAAGCACACTTCCAATGTATGCATGCATAAAATTCACCCTTGCAATGTCGTCCAATGTTGAATTTCTTTGCATCCGCTGACCTAACAAGACGTCCCATACCAAGTTTGACCAATTAGAAATAAAACATGATGAAAACATTGAAAAGACATTGCTTGATGAGCATTACAACCCAACCCTACCCTAAATCCAAGTAAAAAAAAAAAAAAAAAAAAAAGGAAGAAAAACAAAGAAACAAAAAGGTGTGTCATGGTTAAAGGAGCAACTAGTTAAGTGTGTGTGTGTGTGTGTGTGTGTGTGAGAGAGAGAGAGAGAGAGGGAGAGACCATTTTCATAAATGTAGACAGGAGGGTTTCCATAAACTTGCTTGAAAAATTCCAGCACTGCTTGCAGATACGAGGGCATAATAGGAAACTGAGTAAAATAAGGCTGATTAGTGAAGGGTAAATGATACAAACCAACTCAATCATATGTCCACACAAAAAAAAAAAAAATTGCCTTATCTGTAGTTTATTTTTCAAATCTCACCTCAAATGCTGATGGGCTATCCTGAATTTCTGCAACCATAAAATCAGAGATATTTCTGTTCATCTTTCATAAATTACAAAGACTAGCAGAGGTTTATCTGAAATGAAAGACTCACTTGGTGGAGTACATGAAAAGCAATGTAATACATGACAATTTTTAAAGGGCTGGCATGTGGAACTAGAAAGAAATTAAACCACGGGGAAAAACTAACTCAGTGGACTTGACACAACCATTGATTGAAAACAGTTCTTAATTTGTAATGACAATAGGTAAAGAAACTTACGGATTAGCTCTATTGCTGCATCCATGAGGAAGTCTCTATATGCCATCTTCAGACTGTTGGAGTTGTCTTTGACATACATATTGTTGTAATGTACTATCCCTATGAAGTCAAATGAACCGTTTACCTGTTTGGATTCATGATCTGTGAAGACTGGCATTCTAGCCCCCACATTTTGCTTCATTATATTGGGATAGTCTCCAAAAACCAAGGGATCTAGAAACCTGCAATACAGAGCAGGTGCACTATAGTAAGAAGATTTGAATAATCAAGTCTCATTTCAACATAAACTTTATTGGGAGAATTATCATCACCCCCCCTATTATTACCATTCTTTTGGCCCACACAGGATGGACATTAACATAGGCAGAATTAGAATGAGATAAAATGAAGTTCAACATGTAGAGGCACCATGATCTAAACAAGAAATGGAGAATGGAGAAGAGAAAAAATGGTATCATGTTTAAGATTTATTATTTACCAGCCATATTGGAATGCAATGGCCCTTTGGGTTGCAATTGCATCTTCTTTTGTGTCCGTTAGAGGAACAAACCCCCACATATAAATGCTGAGACCTATAAATCCATGGTGTTTTTTCTGCATCATAACATGGGCTCTAATATCCATAAACATTTTCCTTCACAAATAAATTTCTTTGTATATTTAAAATTACAAAGGGAAATCATATATTTATATCAAATATTTACTAACTAAAAGTTTAAACTGAAGGCATAGCTAAGACTAAATTGGGATCCTGGAGCAGTATATTGTTTCTAGATGTCACAAGCGTAACATATGATGACAATATTGACGCATTGATATACAACAAATACATATGCTTAATGGAAATTTTTAGATGATACCTGGTACTTCTTATGGTACAATCTTGCAGCTGAAGCATGTGCCAACAAGATATGATGAGCTGCCATGTATGGCTCAGTTGAAGAGTTACCTCTAGAGCAGTATCCAAATGGAGGAGAACATCGTTGAGGCGGCGCAAATCCTAAGTCATAACCTCCTGTGACGAACACATTGGGCTCATTAACGGTAGTCCAGTATGAAACCCTATCTCCAAATTCTCTGAAGCAGACCTCTGCATATTTTGTGAAGTCTCCCCTGCATCCAGATATAAATAATTCAATCATACTGACCACCCTATGCTGTACTTGGCATTAAAAATTCCTCCTAAGCACAAAAGGAAATTTTTAACTAACAAGAGTTAAGAAATATACACTATCTTTCGACTAACCCATCCTCCATACTCATCTTCAAGTGCCTGAGGAAGATCATAATTGGTTAATGTAACATGTGGTTGGATCCCTGCATGATCAAGAGACAGCAAAATTTAGAAGAAAAAAAAAAGTTCCAAGGCATGGTTAGCTCAGCAATTTGGGAATGCTAAGCAAACTGGATTATATTAGCTTATGATGGAAATTTGGCTTTAACCATGGTTGACTAGTTCATTGATGAGATTGTTGTAATATTGTAAACCCTTGGGATTGATAGGCCCTCTTCCATCTGAAAGAAAAAACATGCGCACACAATTACTTGAATGTAATGGCTCTTATATAATTAATAGATCATACTTGGGTGATCATACTTGGGATTAGTCTTGACCATGAGATGGAAAATCTATAGGCATCAAGGCCTGTGTCCACCATGAGTTGCACATCTTCCTGCAAGGGATACAAGAAAATTTGTGATTCAAACAAAACTAAGATGGTATTTGTTGGTTCCTTTCCTTTCTTATAATCATTAGAAGTTATATCATGAAAGGAACAATTTCTTTCTTTCATGAATCATTCATAATAAAGACTTATTGATCAAGACATACACACCTTATATTTATGATACCCATCACATGCCACATCTCCAGTTGCTCCACCAGCTTTCCCTGAAATTTTGAGAAGAAAATTTTTATGATTGTGTAATTTTTCCTATATATATAAATATATCTTTACCATCATCAGTCTTCCAAACTGATGAATCTCCACCAAGTGTGGATTCAGACACAAGGGCTCAATGTTCTTGGACCTTTGGCACCTTGATTTTTTTTCTTTTATTCTTTTTTTCAGTGCCCGCAGTGCGGACACTTAAAAGTTACGTAAATTCATATTCAAACTTTAACAATTGAAAAGATTGATGACCAACCCCATGATAAAGGAGCAGGGATTAGTGGACTAATAAAATATGCCCATCTTTAGATAATTACATATGCAACTTGATTTATATCATACAAATTAATGGCATTTGTTTTGGCTTTCAAACCATAAAAATACGTATCTATATAATATCTAAAGTTTGAAGTGTAGCATTTAAGGTTTATTTGGGTACGGCTTATTATTTTGCTGAAAACAATAAAAATAATAATAATAATAAAGTTACTGTTCATGCACATTGCACTGTTCACATGCCTAAATGCACTGTTCATGCAAGAGGTGCTAAAAAAAAAAAGGAGGAGGCGACCGCAGGACATGAGAAGCGCAAAACGCACTTCCCAAACACTCACTTAATGTTACAACGCTCTTATTGAACCGTAGTGTTTTGGTCCACTTTTGTCCAATCCATTTATGTGCACTTACTTAAGAATGATAAAAGATAGGCTTTTGTTGAAATTACCTATTGTAAATCCGAATTTATTAAAAATACAGATCTCAACACAGATGCCAAAGTGTGACAAAGATTTGAAGATCAAGGAAAGTTAACTGTTCTAAATATATTTGAAGAGGGTAAAAGAGCAATGGTAGGTCATCAAGAACACGTTTTAAAATACCCTCTGATATCTAAACAACTTTTGAACTACAAAATCAAATAAGAAAATACAAGTGTATGTATTCTAAATTGTTCGGGAAACAACTCAAAAATGTATTGGCAAACTAAATAGTGTCAGAATGATCTATTCATGCCAAACTTTAAAATATGGAAAAGAAAAAGAAATACGGATGCTCTAATTACTATAATAAATGAAGTGCCCAAATGAATCAAAATCTTAATATAAAAAATTTTATGTAAAATAAAACAAACAAAGAATAAAAGAACACACTGACCAGCGTGAGCATATGTATCCCAAATGCTTGGAGTCCTCCCATCTTTGTTTGCTGCTCCCTCCACCTTTTTTTTTTTATATCAATGGATATATATGTACGTAATTTTAAGAAGAAAAAACAAAAAAAAAAGACAAAACAAAACAAAGCATAAGCATATACACCAGACTTTACATACAAACCCATTCGAGTTCAAAAGAGAGAAGAAAATAAGCCTCAATTAGTCAAGTTGGGGAAGATTGACTAAAAAAGTTAGTACATCTACCAACTAGGAAAGCTTACAACAGTCAGATAATTTAAATATGGATATTTCAAGTTCAAAAGCTCTAGCCTAAACTAAAAATGCCACACAAGATCTACCATGGTCTTTGAAGTCAAGGATATGGTTTTTTTTTTTTTTTTTACTTCAGATTAAGATTCTCTAAATTTCTTAAAGCTTCCATGAAGTTTTTAAACCATTCATGATTAAATAAATTATTCATATTTTGCCTTCTTATCAATATCCTAAATGGATACTAATATATTACTAGTCTACGTTTAAATTTTGATGACGTGAAAAAAACTGAGCCATTCAATTTTCTATGAATGATTAAGATTTTAAGAACTTTGGAATTAATAAAAAGGTGTGAGCTTTGGTACTCAGAAGTGAGAATTTTGTGTACTCAATATGACCTTTTTCATCGTGGAGTTGCCAAGAACTCAGGTCTAGAGCATCTCACTCACCCTCAACGAACACATTCATAAATCATTGGTTAGCAATTCAACATAAATTCTCTTTTTCTTTTTTTCTAATTTTAGCTCAAAATATGGACTTGGGTCTTCATAGTTTATAGCCAACAACAAGATTTATAATTTAGACACCATGCAAAAATGAAAGATTGACTGACCTGATAAGCTGAGGTGCCTGAACCAAAAACAAAGCCAGGTGGAAAGTCATCCCTACTAAATTCACGTGAGTTAGGGCTAGGGACTCCCACTGAGAAATTCAGCACAAAGATTAGCAAGAAAAAGAGCCTCAACATTTTCCAGCTTAATGCTTTTTAGCTTTCACTCGTATAATAAACCGTAAAGTCGTTCTTTCTGGTTTTTATTTCTCAGAGAGAGGGAGAGAACAAAATCATTTGGAGCCTCTGAATGATGATAATTTATTTACGTCCAGACAAATGTGTTACCTTAATTGATGCATTAAACATTTGCCACGTGGGCTTCCAAGAACTCAGGCATGCACAGCACGACAATGAGACATATAAGAATATAGGACAAAGAAACCATCGTCGTTTTGGCTTTCCCAAAGTCCACAATGTCGTATAAGTAATTGAATTGAATTGGTGGCGGTTTTTAATTTTGCTTAGGCTAACCAAACTTTTTTTTTTTTTTTTTTTTTTTTTAAATAGGAATTTTCTTAAAGCCAAAAAGGCTAACCAGAAACAGTGTAACATCGATACAAAACAAACCAACTAAAAGTTTGTTGATTACATCATCACACATCCTTGGTGCGATGGTCACTCCACAAATATAATTGCTTGTGAAGTGTAGAGGGCAAGAGTTGGGATTCAAGTCTCCAAGAAAGAGTTTCATACACATATACACTTAGATTATGTTATAATAGAATTTCTATTTTGTATAAAAAAAAAAAAAAAAATTGTTTGTGGATTACAAAAGGAACAATATCAAAATGTACAAAAATCTATATCATTGTTTGCCCCTTTTTGTCAAAATATCAACACCCAAATTTCCTTCACGGTGAGTAACAAGGTCCACTTCTCTAGCATGTGGTTGGATAACAAGAAAATTGTTACTTAAAGGCTAAAAGTTACATTCTACAATTAGGAGGGAAATGCTAAGGTCATGAAACTTCAGACCATCTCTGATGCCCAAAGCTTAGCAGCTAAGGAGATGACTAGACTTATTTTCCTTGAGAACCCTTCTACCCAATTTATCTTTTTTGATCTATGATTAGACCAGACTGCAATTTATAGAAGCATATCTAATATCTTACATTGGTTGATCATTACAAAATGAATTCTTCTCTTTTAAAGGAGAAAAGTAGCAAAAACAAATTCATAAAATAGTTGCTAATTAACAAAGAAGATAAGAATTAGTATCTTGCTAATTGTCTATCTCTTATTACATAATCTTACTAAAGTAGTTTTCCATAAAGTAGTTTTTATTCTTTGATATGAGCTAACACTTTGTTTTTTGTAAAAGAATCCACAACGCGCTTTTCCGTCCCCTCTTAGTAACTTTCACTTTCTAGAAACCAATTATACTTTGCCATGTATTACAAAATGCAAGAGTTATTCCATCTTAAACGTAATGAAGAGGGTACACTTGTTTTGATGAGTCCAAATTTGCAATAGGCACAAAGAAAGAACTCAAGCTAATCAATATCTGACAGTTCACTTTAAACCAATGGAACAACGAAGGAAAGCTTCTTCTTCTTTTTTCTAAATTTTAAAAGTTATGGGTGGCGCACCCAGGGCAGTTCCAATGTGGACAATGATTTCTCTGTCATTATCGCATAGAGGGTAATAGTCTACATTGTACAGTGATAATTTTCCTATAGTGGAGAAGAATGAAGATGTCTGATAGCTAATCTATCATGACCTAAACAGAGAGGTTTTCACAGGTGGAATAGCATCCACACAATAGATCCAATGATCATTGGACCAAATGTTGGGAGAGTAGACCTCTCTCAAGTGCTAGGTGATAAGCATTGCTTGACTGTGGAACTGTATATCGAAAATTTGCCATTTTGGGATCGAATCCAGCTGATTTATCTAAGATCGTAAGTGGTGTTAAAAGATATTCTGTGTCAATCCTACCTGCCTTGTTGAGTTATTCAGATGTTAACGTACGCATAATTTTACATGGAATTTTTTTTCCACATCTCTCTCATATACATTTCATTGAATAAGTTGAATTGAAAAGTTACCATCTTGTGATTGTTTTTTTCTTGTATTTTTGCACGGGCGCTTGGTGATACGGATTACCAAACCAAAGCTCAATTAAAATCAGATTGCATAATTATTGAAATATCCAAGATTCAGCATGCTTAAATTTATTAATATATTAAAAAAATTATTTATTAAAAAAAAAAAAAAAAAAACTTGAATATGGTCAGGTTTTGAAATTGAATTCTACGGTGCCGCCCCAGTGGATTTGATGGTTTGCTAGTTGAGAGAACGCATGTGCAAAATCCAGTCACTACTAGTGGACAATTCTGTCGCTAAGATAAGATGTGAAATATAAATAAAAAACAATACTTCTCTAACAATCTTTCAATTCCTCTCATTGCTTACCTTCCCTATCAAGAAGCAAAAGATGTTTGACCTTATTTTTTAAGGGAAAAAAAGAACATTTGAGCATAGTTTTAGACCAAGAGGCAATAGTCACTAGCTTGGAGGACCCCAGAAGCATTTTCTAATACCAAAACATTTTGTTATTTTAACGTTTCCAATATCCTATTACATGACATGAGAGACTAAACTAGAGATCCAGAGAATGGGGCGTATTTCCTGTTCAATTCATAATCAATTCACTGAGACATACATATACCAATTGCACTACCCCTTGGGATCGATGAGATTAAGAATTGTACAAAACCAGCAGTCGATGTTAACAGCCATGCAAGTACAGAGAAGGCTATTTAGCAGAATATCTACCAAAGTTTTTTACCCTATTAGTATTTTGTCTTTAAGAAGCTAGAATTAAGCAAGCAATAACGCCCTGTATCTGTATAAGGAGTGACCAAAAGTGCTGAATAGGAGAACATACCACTCAACCCAAGTTGGGCTAATAAGATTTTAAAGCGGTTCTAGCAGAGCATTTGTAGCAGTGGGGCTAAATAGCTATATAGCTATTTTAGCTCCACCAAAACACAAAAATCAACCATAAAGCAATGGAGCTAAAGGTTTTTTTTTTTTTTTTTACCTTCATTGCTACAGTGCACAATTATCTATGGCTGCGCATTGTAGTTGAGAGCTAAAAAAAAAAAATTATTCTCCAACCCGGATTAAAGTAATATACATTTGTTTATTTTTTTTATACTCTTTTATTCTCACCATGCCTCTCTCCCAGTGTCACTCTCTGAAGCTTTCATCTATCAAAACTCTCTCAAGCTCACTCTCTCAAACTCTCACCTCTCTGTTTCACTCGCAGTAGTGGCCCGACTCATCCTCAACGTCACCAACCCACCAGCCATCCCAAGCCGCCGATCAACGTCGGTGGGTGGCTAGGTTCGTCGGCATCGGTGGGCTATGGTGTGGTTGAATAGTCGGCGTCGGTTGGGTTCATCGGCGTCGACGTGCTGTAGTGGGTCAATGTGGTTCGTGAGTGGGTCGCTAGGTTCAATATGGTGTCTGTGTAGGTGGTTTTGAGGATAGATCAATGTGTTTGTGGTGGTGGCTCGGGTGGGTTTCATGGTGGTGGGTGTGGGTGTTTCCTAGTGGGTCCGGTGGGTGTGAGCTTGGGTTTTTTTTTTTTTTTTCTTTGTTGTGGGCTGTGGTGGTGGTTGTGGTTGTGGTTGTGGCTGTGATGGTTATGTGTAGTAAATATATTATTTTATTATAATGAATATATTATTTTATTGTAGTAGATATCTTATTTTATTGTGATATTTATATTATTTTATTACGTTGAAAGCTAAAATAGATCCACTGCTACAGCATGTGTAGGTAAAATAAATAAAATAATTTTTTGTGATGCCAAATAGTTAAATTTTTTGCTCCAATGGACTTATGCCTATGAAAACTCCCAGCAACAAACGCTAGCTTAACATCTTTCAAGAGCTGTAATAACCTGCAAAAGGGCATCTCCTTCCTTTTATTAGCCCTAACAAACAATGAAGGCATTCGTATTCTTTGGCATGGTGCCTAATCAAGGGAAAAGAAATGGTAGGGAAGGCTTAAGAGTTAAGGCGGTATCAACCTAACCACAGTTTTAAGATCTTAATTGTACTGGATAATCAAATAGAATCCACTTTGTCAACACTCAATAGTAAATTAACCATGATGTAGTTCCATTCAGAGCTGTAACTCTTTCAAATTGTGAATAAATAAATAAATAAACACCAGTATAGAGCAGGAAAGACTAACTAATACAAAGAAAGGTCTCTACACTCCCAGAAGAGTCATGAAAGCATAAGCAGACAAATGAATATATATCTGTAAGACTGTAACCAGCTTCATGTACATACCACTGCTCACCACATCCACCGCATCAATAGACTACATGCTGAATAGAAATGAGCAGAAAAACCAAGATAGTCATTTGAGTCATTTGACTTACCCAAATATAGTGAAAATCACCTGAACCCGAGGTTGCACAATAGCGTGTCTACTGGGATGAAAATGAAATCTCATTCTCCTAAGCCAATCAAGAACCAAATTGTGATACCACCACATTAAATGCACTTTTAGTCCTTTTCTCAACCTCATTCTCAACATTTCTAGGATCCCCATCACAAGATTATCTTAGCAAATACAATAGACAAACAATAAATTGCAAAGGTAGCACAAAAAGGAATCATTGAATTGCATACAGAGTAACAAAAACAGTAAAATGTTATCTGCACAAGTTTTACATGTATAAATCAAAACCACAACAACCACACACACACACGCTATCACATTCATTGTGTTAACATAATAATCTAATAAGCCCATCCCAACTATGATTCATAGTTGATAACACAATCAATATTAAATCCCAGAGTCCAAATTGAGTCTTCACCAAACCTTTAGTTACAAACCACAAACAAGGAATCTAAATCAAACCACACATTCCTTTATTAAAACTCAAATCCAATATAAGAAACAGTTGATAAACATAACAACAACAACAACAGCAGTAGAAACAAGCATAACAAATCAGTGAGGACCCTAATGAGAAATGAAAAGAAACCACCAAAGCAAGCATAGAAACACTTGGCCATGCCATCAAGTGTACAAAGGCCAATCAGTCCAGGCACCAGAGACATGTCCATTCTCACAAACATAAGCTCTGACCACAGGCTCCCCATCATCATGGTACCCAAAAAACCGTCTCAAACAAAACGCGGAATGCAAATCCCAAGTCTGTTTACACTCACAAAACGCGCAATTCAAATCAACCCTACTCCTATTCCCATCGTTGATAGTCCTCCAAACCCTGGACCTCTTGAAATTCTTGAAAATCCCTCTGAAAAGCATGTAGTTCCGCTTGTCCTCAATGTGAATACACCCTGGCCAATCACAAATGTACAAACAATCATCGCGGAACTGCCTAGCCAGTAACTTGCTCCCTTGCTCTCTGCTCAGATTCCAAACCCCAGATGCCAAATGCGACCTCATCGACCGACATTTCTTCCTCCTCTTCGACACCCCCGAATATTCAGTCCCAACCTTAACAACCCCAACACCAACGCTGTTACTATTGTCAACCGCATCAACTGGATTCATCGTACTTTCTGTCTTCCTCCTCTTCGATACCACCGAATATTCAGCCCCAACCTTAATAACCCCAACCCCAACACCAACGCTGTTACTATTCTCAACCGCATCAACTGGATTCATCGTACCTTCTGTCTTCCTCCTCTTCGACACCACCGAATATTCAGTCCCAACCCCAACCCCAACACCAACGCTGTTACTATTCTCAACCACATCAACTGGATTTATCGTACCTTCTGTCGAACCTGGGACATCGTAAACTGTGTCAAAGTAAAGATCGTCAAAGAGAGACCAGGAACAACTATTGCTAGATGAACTAGCTTCGTGGGTTTGAGGTGTATTATTAGTATTAGTATCAGTATTGTTGTTGTTGTTGAAGGTGAGAGAGTTTCGGAAAGTTTCGTCGGGGCCGAGCTCACGTTCGAGGCCGAAATCGGAGTTTTCGAGGAGGACACCGGAGTGGAGGAGGCCAGGGCAGCACACGGCGAGTTTGTGAAGGGCGGCCCAGCCGCCGGGCGGAGAGGTGGCGGTGGCGGAGGAGAGGAGGTCGGAGACGACGGAGGGGATGCTGGTGGTGCACTTGTTGCGCCAGCAAACGTTGCGGATCAGAGACGAGAACTTGGTGGAAACACAAGCAACTCGAGCCCAGTTTCGTGGGTCATCTTCAAGCTTGAAGAATATGTTCAGAACGACATCGTCTGAAAGCTTAGCGAAAACCGTGTCCTCCATCTTTGAGAGAGACAGAGAGAGAGAGCTGTAAAATGGGTTTGGTAACGGTGGAGATTGAAGCTTTTGTGATTTTTTTTACTTTCCTAGAAGAGAGACTCTTTATTCTGAGCTTTACTATTTTTTATTTTTTAGTTTTTTTTGGGATTCAATTATGAGTTGTGAAAGTTTGAAACTTTTCATGGACTAGATTTTTTTGGTTGTTTTTTTTTTTTTTTTTTAGCTTTGTGGTTGGTGGTGGTGGAGATTGAAGAAGATGGGGAAAACAGTGATTTGCTATGAGGGTGCCGCGTCAGCTTGGAACCAAGTTATGATTTAATTTTGATTATTTACATTTATAGTAACCTTTGTGCTTTTCATTCTTTGCAATGACTCATAATTATTTAAGTTCAATGTAAGTGATGTGATCATATGACTTATGGAATCAAGAAAGATTTACAATGCTTAATCTTATCTTATCTTATCTTATCAGAACAG
This sequence comes from Quercus suber, assembly GCF_002906115.3. Taxonomy (NCBI): domain Eukaryota; kingdom Viridiplantae; phylum Streptophyta; class Magnoliopsida; order Fagales; family Fagaceae; genus Quercus; species Quercus suber. The sequence goes on from NW_027069617.1 coordinate 294,171, forward strand.
AATAATAATTTTAGTTCCTATTTGACTATTTCCATTTAAAGTGATTGGTGATCTCCAAAATTTGCATATTTAGCTGGGTAAGTAAATTTTGACTGTAAAACTTAGAGTTTATGTTCAAGCATTTAATTTAACTATAATGAATTTAATTTTCTTTAGAAAATATGGCAATGATATTATTTTATTAGTCAATGTAATGATATGTTTAAATATAATTAAAAAAAGAAACCCAATACATCATTTCTTCCCGTGTGTGTGTGTTAAAAATACATAGGTTATGTTTGGTAACAGGTTTTGTTTTCTATTTTCAAAAACTTGTTTTTGGGAATATAAAGAAAAAATAATTTTCTTGTATTTTTGAAATCAAAAATATGTTTGGTTAGTTGAAATTAAAAAGATAATTTTTTGAAGAAAAAAATAGAAAATACTAAAATATGTTGTTATTATGATTTGAACTTTAATGCTAACTCATTAAATGAGATAGATTCATTAAATTAAATATATGTTTTTATTGACTTTTGAAAATTAGAAACTGATCACCGCACACCCTTGGTGCGATGGTCACTCCACAAGTATAAGTGCTTGTGTTGTGTGAGGGGTAAAGGCCGGAGTTCAAGTCTCTAAAAAGGAACTTCACACACATATACACTTAGATTAGATTGGAGTAGAAATTTTATCTTGTATCAAAAAAAAAAAAATTAGAAACTGAAAACAGTTTTTTGCATGTTTTCAATTTCCTTCACAAATTAAATTTTGAGAATAGATTTTGTTTTTTGTCCATTTTGGATTGCCAAACAAGTTTTTTTAGTCTCAAAAATAGAAAATTATTTTTGAAAACAAAAAATAAGGGAAAAAAAAACAGTTACTAAACATATCCTTAATGTTCTTTTAAAAAAAAAAAAAGATTTGTATCTAAGTTTTTCCAAAACCATCTTTAATATTTGACATAATTGAGTAAAATTTATAGAGAATGCTAGCATATCATTCCTTATACTTATTTATCATTTTTTTTTTTTTTAGAAAAATGTTTTGGTACCATATATTTTACTATTAAATTTGGCATTCATAAAACAAATCCAGCGGTGAGTTTCAATTATCTCAATAGATAGCCTAATTATTGGAAAGAACTGAAGAGGCCAAGAATAGGAGAATTCTCTCGACCAGAACAGTACGGGATGTGGTGGGTGGTAGACAATGTGGGAAAAACATTGGGGCCACTTGAAGGAAGACATAAGACAAGGGTTGGGTTTTCACGTTCGGTGCGTAATGAGCAATGACATGTCAGGAAAAGGAATCCAAAAGGAGTAGGCCATTAGGGAATAGGGATGGCTGCCACTTTTGCACCACCGTTTGAAGTTGCCACCAAGTGCATATCTTATCACCTTTGTGTGACTCAAAGATATAGATATGTTTACCGATTCTTTGAAGTCAAACCATTTTGTAAAAGCATTTGATAGAGATTCACCCCACACCAAATTTGATTATTATGGGAACGTTATTTTGCATATAACACCCACTACAACTAAAGAATAAGAACGATTCTCAAATAAATTATTTGAAAAAAAAAATTAAGAATAAGAATAATATAATATACACTTTAAGAAAGCCTCAGATTGCAGTGATTCTATGGCCAGGCAGTGTTTTTTGAACCATCATTTGAGTATATTTCTATGACTAATTGCATGAGTGAGGCTACATCAAATTCTAGTGCAAATGCAGAACCGTCATTAGTTATAGTCAAGGGTTCCAATGAGAGCCTCCTAGTATTTCCTCAAAAGGGGGAAATTTTTTTTTGTTTTTAATTCCTAAACTTTTTACACGTTCTCCAATTAGCTTGCAAGAATACTTGGACATATCAAACATAAACCGAACAAAATTCTGTTCAGCATGACATACAGGGGTCTAAGAAAATTTAAAGATAAAACTAATAAAGAAAAGGCCACAGAATATAAATTCAATGATTAATTCCTAAAAGGATCTTTAACAAAAATGTTTTGGCAAGAACTCTACTGACAAATAATTTTTTTCTTTTTCAATTTTAAAACCGTTAATGAGAACAAATAAAAAATCTGTCACAGGTAAAATGATCCAGAAAATCCTTTAACATAAAGCTAATGACCACTATGAAGCGTAGAATAATAATTTACCTAAGACATGTTACAGCATATGGTTCCACCAATCAAAAGAACGAAGTATCAATATCCACCACCATAAATATACGTTAAGCTGGAATTTGGCAAATCTCTTGTGCAATACAGCAATACGGTAAACGTTTAAGTTCCAATTCAAGGATTCACAAGGATTTAAATAACATGTTGATAGTTTAAAATCCAACTCCAGTCTGATAAGTCTGTTCATACAATAGGCCTACAACTGCTAGGATTTGCCGATGAAGTTGAAAAACCTCACCCTCATCAAACTTTCAGGAATTACTACATCAGCTGCAATCATATCTCTTACCTGTCAAACAAATTTGAAATCAGGACTCAGATAGCAGCTATAAAAGATGCATGAGGAACACAAAGGAACAATAAAAGAAAAATGTCTGACATAAGAAAGTAACATGGTCCCAACAAGGAGAACAATAAAAAATAAATTAGTGCATAGGAGACCTGGATAAACTCTTGCTCCTGCTCCTGCTCCTGCTTGGGCTCCTGCTTGGACTGCGCTTCTTTGGGCTTTTACTCATACGTTTTGGACGCTGAAATGGAACTAACATTTAAGTTTTAAAATGCAATGGCAGGTCAAACTAAGTCCAATACCAAGAATCTAAGAGTGGACATTGATTCACAAAGGACACAAGTCTGTTGTAATAGCAGACAAGCTACAAAACAGATTTTATGATACTTCAGGGTCACAAGACTATGCTTTCAAACGAACAAATAAAATACATACCGAAGGCAATGGAGATCTGGACCTTGATCGTGATCTGCAAAAAGTTCCAGAAACAACCCATTTTAAAATCCACACGTTCCTTTTACCAAATTTGATCCAAGATCCTTGATGCCTCTTCCACGTCAGTGTTACCATATCCAATGTGGATACATGGAAAAGCCATAAATATTTAGCAATTCAACAGAGAAAAATTATCAGGCAAATTCATATAATTGTTGCCTATAAACATGACCTAAATTTATAAAGAGAAAACCTTAATGAAAGCATCACAATGTATTTTTAAGACACCAGTGGACAGGGAGGAGAATTTTTCCCTACTGTACCACAAAAATCCACAGAAGCCAGATAGTGCGCCTATTAGCTTGGCAAATGTTGGAGCAGAAGATGATAATGAAATTGTCCCTATTGCTCATTGATGGTGATATCCAAATCCCAATGGCACTTAGTTCACAGATATCCAGCTTTACTTTTGCAACCATGATCTCCTTTGTTCCCAATCTAGCACCCATGGACATTTGCAATGCTAAAAGCATTAGAACAGAGGCACCATCAAGGTTTCCAAAGTTGCCCATCTAAAAAACAGCATACCTCCACAACCAAAAGAGTTGCAGGCAACTGAACTATCCCATCAAGATCCTAATATCCAATCCCCACTTCGCTGCATGTATCCATATCTAAAAACACAAGAAAGGCAATTTTCACACAAACAAAGGAAAGAGAATATAAACTTTGACAATCCGGTACGTTTTCTCCATCACCCCTCCTTCGAAGGCACAAATAGTGAAGATATTGAAGGGAAAGTAACATTACAAAAGAAAGAATACAAATTCATGTTTGACAATGCCAAGAAAATATTTGAATCACTGATACCAACATTTCTGGCACCGAGCCATGTTAATCTGAAGAGTGCACAAGTATTTCTCTACCCCCTCTCCCCCAATCCTTTAAATTAAACCTTGAAAATCTTAAAGATAAATACACAGGGTTAGAATAATTTAATAGCATTTGCCATAGAGAGCATGCACATCAGCACATGCTTCCTATAGAATGACCATGTAACATACTTCAGAAATAATATTGGAGCCCAGGATTGTAAACTTGCGTGTATAAATTTCTAAAATTTAAAGGAACCGGGTGAACCAGATAACAGAGATTAGCCAAAGCAAATGCTAAGATGCACTTGAAGAGTCAACAAACTGCAACTCAATGACTTAATTGATAATTCTATAATCCCTTTTATATACTTCTCAAAAATCCCAAAGATTAGTCTCTGCAAACTAACTCAAATATTTCATACCAGGAGGAGTTCCCAAAAGCCCTAGATTGATCAATAAAGCAACCAACAAAATGACTGTTTCATGAATATCCTCCATCTTTCAAGGAAAAAAGAGACCTTACAGAATGAAGCACGATATAATTGTCAATAACAAAAATGACAATTCATAGAGAGAAAAAATTACATACCCAGACAAAGAACGCGGCTTTGAAGCAGAGCGAGAGCGAGAAGCAGACCTCGACCGTGATTTGACAGGTGAGCGGCGCGAAGGTTTGGTTTTTGGAGACTTGCTGCATTAAAATTACACAGTTGGCAAACAATGACTACAAAGCACACTAAGTTGTTTACAATTTTAAATAGCCAGTCAAACCTCAGGCTCCTGCCCCGACTACGACTACGACTACGACTGTAACTCCTGCCTCTTGAGTAAGATCGACCACGACTAGGGCTCCTAGAGGAATCCCTCCTTGAATCATATTCCCTAACCTGTAATCAAATGCAATAATGAATGAAGGAAATATGCAGTCTCAAATTGCAATACAGAAAGTACCCAAGTTTATACATACTCGAACATATGCCCGAGAAAATGCATTCCGAAACTCAGAATCATCAAGTTTTTTTAGCTGCAGAAGAGAAAAGTCAAACACATCGTCTACATTATAGTTAATGCTGATCAACTCAAGTTCAAGGATGGTCAATCACATAGCTCATCAGCAATCAAGGAGAGATTTGACTTACTGCATACTTCATGTCTTCATAGTTTGCATAATCCACAATCCCTGTTGTGCCTACGATAAAATCATAACAGAGATATTTAAATTTAAAACTAAGGATAAATCACACATTTCTTCTGAGCTCTTGGCTCAAATGCCTATCTTAAAAGTACAAACCCAAAACAACAATACAATCATAATCAGAATAAGGGCCAAACGAAATGCTTATATGAAGAAAAAAAATATATGGCAGAGACATAATATTCTTGAATATCCATCCCTCCCAGTAGCAGATCTAGTTATAATATAACAAGTACATGAAATGTAAGAAATATGGCACAGCTCCCAATGGACCTAGAATTTTCTAACTGTATATTTATTTCTACCAAATCCTTCATATATGATAAAAAGGCAAGATAATAGATTAATAGAAAACCAGGATCATCTCCAGTTCTTACACCTCCACATTATATGAAACTTCAAACGAAGGCCATCAAAGTTAATTGTATCTTACCATTACCATCACGGAAAACTTGGGAAAAACAAACATCCCCAGCTTGTCGCATGTGATCCTGATATGAGATGTTGTGAATTATTTAGAATGAATATCTTCAGAAATTTTAATTCCATGACACCCTTCCAGGGGTACACATACATGCCACAGAGTAAGGCATATAATCAGGAAAGGAAACCAATTGATCAACACCGATGCTCACCTTAAGGTCTTGCCATGAAGCAGAAGGAGGCAATCCACTAACAAGAACTACATGGTGGCACAATACAAAAATTCAGAAGACATAATATTTCCAATAAAAAAACAAAAGTACAGGTGTATTGAGTAAAATACACACCACGAAATTCAGAGCGCCTGGATACTCCACCACGTCCACTCCGACCACTGCTATAACTACTATAGCGATCTCTTGATGATGAATGTCCCCGGCCACCATGGGCAAGTTCCACCTATAAAGATATGAGAGTATATGAGATAAGCCAATGAACCATAGCTATAATATTCTCAAAGCAGACAGTATATGCACATTTAAGAGTGACTAACCCGTAGCCGATGCCCATCAAAATCGTAGCCATCACGGTTGCGAATGGCATCTTCAGCATCTTGAGGATCTTCAAACTGTGACAAACAAATCATAAAATCCACAATTAAAGGAAGAAAATATAGAAACAAAGAAACCAAAGCAATTTAAGAAGCTCTAAGCCCACCTCAACAAATGCATAACCCGGGGGCCTTGGCGGGACCTTCAGATCAATGTGAGCTATGCGTCCAAACTGCAAAAGTGAAATCTCATTAAATAACAAAGATCAAGCATTCCTACTAATCAATGCAATGCATACAAACTTAATCAAAGCCATTTGCAGCTCACATAAGTTAACAGATAAAAGCTAAACAGACACACACACACACACAGCATCCCGCAAAAAAACATCCATACCTCCTTAGAGAATAGGTTCTAAAATTCATGCATTACCAATAAACTCTCAAAACTACACCTATGCCTACGCTTAGTGTCATGTATTTTGTTCACAGCCAATCCCCAAGCCAAAAAAAGAGAGGAAAACTTAGTCATTTAATTATGGATAAATTCACTACGGATGACAGAGATTAGCATGCAAAGGTTACTTAGGGCTTTCCCTGTAAGGGACTTGCAACATTGGTACTAGGGTGCAACAAAAAATGCACAAGAGTTCCCCCAGGTGAGGGTAAAGAAGTTAATACAAGAGGCTAACATGTCAATTAAGGAGGTAAAAAGAATGTGTGACTTAGAATAGGATAAGAGTGTCGGAAAAAATACATATGGCTGACTTGACTAGACACCAAAGTTTCGAGATTTAGTTGTTATTGTAGTACCTATAAACTCTAGGGATTTTAAGTTCAGGTTTGTTCAACAAGACACTGATACACACATCACATTTACCTACCTATACACAATTCAACCCAATCAAAAAAAAAAAAAAAACTCAAAAAACACAATGCATATCATATTCAACCCAATAAAAAACAGCTACTATACAACAACAACAAAAACATCTAAAATTACCTTGTAAAACAAATCCTCCACTTCTCTTTCACGAATATCAGCTGGAAGATTACCCACATAGAGGGTTCGGCTCGCACGGCTACTCATCTTCCTAACCAAAAAAAAATCCATTGAAAATCATAAGCCCTAAGATCCCACCTAAACCAAACAAAATGCAATAGCAATATATAACAAAAAACGGCTCCGCTTGGTTCCTCAGTAAAATACATAGTTTAACAAACAGCTCAAAGAACGCAGTCATGCACAGCAAAATTTAGCGAAAACCGAAGCATCACGAAACGTAAATTTCAAAACTTTCCTGGCCTTTCTCGGGAACCAAACAAAGGGGGGGAATTGAGTGAAATTTAGGGTTTGAAAAAGGTGGATGAGAGCTTACCCTTTGTCAATTGGGAGATCGAGGTTGAAACGCAGAGGCGAAGGAGACGACTTTTGAAGATTAGGGTTTTGAATTCTTTTCTTTCTTTTTTTCTTTTTTTTGACTCTTTTGGAACAAGGAATGAATGGGAGAAGGCACAGGGTTTGGTTAAGTACATAAACTATGGTTAGGTCGAGATAATTTTGTGTGTGAATCAAGTGTACGCTTATATATATGCTGTATGCTTTTGATGTCATCACAACCTGTGGCTAGGATTATCCTGTCTTGACAGCTGGGCAAATTATGAGGTGGACCACAATAAGCATTCAATGATGCTGTTGTTGTTGTTAATCTTTTTTTTCTTCTTCTTTTTCTTTTTTTTTGAGCAAAGAGCGTTCAATCATTCTAGAACTAGACCGCTACAATTCTGTTGTTGTCTTGCGTGGTAAAATATGAGGGGCGGAGAAAAAAAATTTGGTCCTGTAATAATAGTAGACCGCTACAATCTGCCACATAAAATAATTATGACAAAGTGTATAACAATAACATTATTGAAAAGCATAGTTCCATGTGAGAGGTTTTTTCTTTGAGTTAGGGAATTTATAGTTTTAACAAAGAGTTGGATCAATATAACTATTAATTGTCCCTTAATTATTAAGTTATATTTTTAATTAAAATCTATTCTAGATTAAAATTACTAATTGGGTAATTCCAAGTTAATAACAAATTATGCAGGTCAATAAGGAACCTATTTTTTCATTGTGTTAAAATGTGTTGACCAGTTTTGACATAAACCCATTTACACTAATGACTAATCTGCAAAAAACAGTGTCATGTTTGAAGATCATGTCAAATATTGCCACCCCTAATGATGTGTGTTGAATAAAAGTATTATCCCTATAGAAAAAATAAAATAAAATAATTAAAAAAAATAGTATCAATTGGTGGCTTCTTGTTAGCTCTAGTAAAGTTCTTTGTTGTTGAATGAGGGACTAGGGTTTGAATCCTATCAATTTTATAAATTAAAAATATAGTATCAATTGGAACCATACAAAGATATTGTTACTCTAATCACAACTATGCACTAATCACAATATGGTAGATAAATCTTAAAATATAGTTCCTTAGTTGTTGTACTTAAAATTATCTAATTAAATTCAACAATGTGATTGCATTAATCAATAAACCACACGATCGAATTTAATATAATTGCCTATACGAAAAATTACGTTGCATAGATTAATACGACTCTGTTATTGAATTTGATTAAAAAACCCAAAATACAACACATAAAAAACTAGACTTTACTCCGCAAAAGATTATAATGTAATTTGATTTATTGTTGTTAATTTGGAATATAACAAAATTTTGGTTTTTGGTACACACACAAACAACATTAAAGTACATTTTTTCTAATTATTTTATTGGAAGGATGAATAGATGGAAAGCTTTATAGTGTACAGACACCGTATGAGACCCATATGTTTATGAGAGATATAATGCATATATTGATGCACAAAATACCTTTGCATGCATTGAATCCTCTAGCTTCCTTTTGTCTCCCTGTTGATTCTCTTCGCAGGCTACCAAAATATTTTACTCGTATATCCAGAATGGCTAGAAATTTTGATATTTGGATTCAAAATTAACTTCACCTGATCACCAACAACACAAGGTACCATAAAAGTACCATTTAGCAATACTCAATTTTTTGTAGTGAGTGTGAGTGTATTTATTACTCAAACTGCCCTTTAACAGGATATTCCAGATTCACCAAGAAAATCAGTGTCCAATACGCAGCTAGCAAAACAAATTGATCTTAGTCTCATTGCACATGCCAAAGAAGTGCATAACATTCCAGGAGAAGAAAAGCAGAATAACATAAAACAAGTTATGAATACAACATCTCCTCAGTCTTTATTCTCGAGATTAAGAAGATGATCAATTTCGGACTAATGATGATGTTTATCAACACCCTCTTCACCATCTTTGCCCTTTCGCGAAGCTGCTCGGAGCTGACGCTGCTCCTCCTTGTAGATCCGATTTCTTCTTCGGAACTGAAATATAGTTCCAGAAAGAACATAATAAGATTCAAATATAGACCATAAAAATCAAGACGACAGGTACTCCATGAATCAAGTTGCTATCCCATAGCAATATATATGCATTTCCTGTTAGCAAGTGAAGACCATTATTTCTTTTATCTAACAAACCATTAAACATTTACATAATATGAGATGCCATGATATGTGTACAAAATAAAACCGGCCCACAGATTCTTCTTTTCTTAATGATCAAGGTGGAGCTATAGTACTTTCTCCAATTTTTAAGACATTTGTAGTATTTACTTGCTGGAATCTTCAGAATAAAGCAAATATACCTTGTTAACCAGCGTTATATACTAGCATCATTACCTTTCTGAAAAAGGAGAGAGGACTTTCACATTCAGGCTAAGTAAAAATAACAGACAATATTAGTTTTGATGTTTAGTTAAGAAGTTCTTTCAGTGACTAAAGTAAGATATAGTGATTGTGATGGGGGGAGTTCGCAGATTTTTTATTGAGTCAAAATCCTTTCAATTAGTCTTAGAGGAAGGGGGTCGTTTTTTCTTGCTAAGGATTTTTGAGAGGGGCAAATTTTTTATGAGATCAGTCTTCTTAGGCAAGACTGCAGCACTTTGGTTGATGAATAGTATTGAAGAACTTGTGGTTGGGAAGAGCTCCAAACAGTTTTTTATTTTCAGAGTAAATCATAAGCCCTAAGATCCCACCTAAACCAAACAAAATGCAATAGCAATATATAACAAAAAACGGCTCCGCTTGGTTCCTCAGTAAAATACATAGTTTAACAAACAGCTCAAAGAACGCAGTCATGCACAGCAAAATTTAGCGAAAACCGAAGCATCACGAAACGTAAATTTCAAAACTTTCCTGGCCTTTCTCGGGAACCAAACAAAGGGGGGGAATTGAGTGAAATTTAGGGTTTGAAAAAGGTGGATGAGAGCTTACCCTTTGTCAATTGGGAGATCGAGGTTGAAACGCAGAGGCAAAGGAGACGACTTTTGAAGATTAGGGTTTTGAATTCTTTTCTTTCTTTTTTTCTTTTTTTTGACTCTTTTGGAACAAGGGATGAATGGGAGAAGGCACAGGGTTTGGTTAAGTACATAAACTATGGTTAGGTCGAGATAATTTTGTGTGTGAATCAAGTGTACGCTTATATATATGCTGTATGCTTTTGATGTCATCACAATCTGTGGCTAGGATTATCCTGTCTTGACAGCTGGGCAAATTATGAGGTGGACCACAATAAGCATTCAATGATGCTGTTGTTGTTGTTAATCTTTTTTTTCTTCTTCTTTTTCTTTTTTTTGAGCAAAGAGCGTTCAATCATTCTAGAACTAGACCGCTACAATTCTGTTGTTGTCTTGCGTGGTAAAATATGAGCGGCGGAGAAAAAAAATTTGGTCATGTAATAATAGTAGACCGCTACAATCTGCCACACAAAATAATTATGACAAAGTGTATAACAATAACATTATTGAAAAGCATAGTTCCATGTGAGAGGTTTTTTCTTTGAGTTAGGGAATTTATAGTTTTAACAAAGAGTTGGATCAATATAACTATTAATTGTCCCTTAATTATTAAGTTATATTTTTAATTAAAATCTATTCTAGATTAAAATTACTAATTGGGTAATTCCAAGTTAATAACAAATTATGCAGGTCAATAAGGAACCTATTTTTTCATTGTGTTAAAATGTGTTGACCCGTTTTGACATAAACCCATTTACACTAATGACTAATCTGCAAAAAACAGTGTCGTGTTTGAAGATCATGTCAAATATTGCAACCCCTAATGATGTGTGTTGAATAAAAGTATTATCCCTATAGAAAAAATAAAATTAAATAATTAAAAAAATAGTATCAATTGGTGGCTTCTTGTTAGCTCTAGTAAAGTTCTTTGTTGTTGAATGAGGGACTAGGGTTTGAATCCTATCAATTTTATAAATTAAAAATATAGTATCAATTGGAACCATACAAAGATATTGTTACTCTAATCACAACTATGCACTAATCACAATATGGTAGATAAATCTTAAAATATAGTTCCTTAGTTGTTGTACTTAAAATTATCTAATTAAATTCAACAATGTAATTGCATTAATCAATAAACCACATGATCAAATTTAATATAATTGTCTATACGAAAAATTACGTTGCATAGATTAATACGACTCTGTTATTGAATTTGATTGAAAAACCCAAAATACAACACATAAAACAATATACTTTACTCCGCAAAAGATTATAATGTAATTTGATTTATTGTTGTTAATTTGGAATATAACGAAATTTTGGTTTTTGGTACACACACAAACAACATTAAAGTACATTTTTTCTAATTATTTTATTGGAAGGATGAATAGATGGAAAGCTTTATGGTGTACATACACCGTATGAGACCCATATGTTTATGAGAGAGATAATGCATACATTGATACACAAAATACCTTTGCATGCATTGAATCCTCTAGCTTCCTTTTGTCTCCCTGTTGATTCTCTTCGCAGGCTACCAAAATATTTTACTCGTATATCCAGAATGGCTAGAAATTTTGATATTTGGATTCAAAATTTAACTTCACCTGATCACCAACAACACAAGGTACCATAAAAGTACCATTTAGCAATACTCAATTTTTTGTAGTGAGTGTGAGTGTATTTATTACTCAAACTGCCCTTTAACAGGATATTCCAGATTCACCAAGAAAATCAGTGTCCAATACGCAGCAAGCAAAACAAATTGATCTTAGTCTCATTGCACATGCCAAAGAAGTGCATAACATTCCAGGAGAAGAAAAGCAGAATAACATAAAACAAGTTATGAATACAACATCTCCTCAGCCTTTATTCTCGAGATTAAGAAGATGATCAATTTCGGACTAATGATGATGTTTATCAACACCCTCTTCACCATCTTTGCCCTTTCGTGAAGCTGCTCGGAGCTGACGCTGCTCCTCCTTGTAGATCCGATTTCTTCTTCGGAACTGAAATATAGTTCCAGAAAGAACATAATAAGATTCAAATATAGACCATAAAAATCAAGACGACAGGTACTCCATGAATCAAGTTGCTATCTCATTGCAATATACATGCATTTCCTGTTAGCAAGTGAAGACCATATTTTCTTTTATCTGACAAACCATTAAACATTTACATAATATGAGATGCCATGATATGTGTACAAAATAAAACCGGCCCACAGATTCTTCTTTTCTTAATGATCAAGGTGGAGCTATAGTAATTTCTCCAATTTTAAGACATTTGTGGTATGTACTTGCTGTAATCTTCAGAATAAAGCAAATATACCTTGTTAACCAGCGTTATATACTAGCATCATTCATCAAATCTCATAATATATTAGGCTTCTGAAGAAGCAAGAGAAAAGATAAAGAAGAAAGTAGAAACCTATCTATCACTTTTCACACTCAGTTCTTGCTTTTGCAACAACTTCCCTGAAGATACTCCTCCATTGAAATATAAATTTAACCTTCTATACTAACAGTCAAAACATATAATTTCCACATCCTAATCTTCGAACTTAACATGATTATGTTAGATGATATGGCAATATAAGGGGACCAAATATTTCGTGTCAACAGCAAAACCTTCATACAATGACACTTGGAGTATACTACATATATCCTAATAAGCTCATCCAATTGGCTAAAACTATTTGCATCATAAAACCCAGCATATAAGTGAAACAAAACCGTGCATTAAAAGTAAGATTATTTTTACAAACTCAGACACATTGGGATTTACAAGTTCTTGAAAAATAAACAGTTAAAGGAAGATCACAAACTGATTTCTGTATGGCTAAGGATAGCTCAAACTGACCCTCAGCAATATTGAACTCAGATTTCCAGGCGGAGTGATTGATGTAGGGCTATCTTGCACTTTTTTTATAGGTAATATATATTCGTTTTAAACCAAACAGGAAAAAAAAAAAAAAAAAAAAAAAAAAAAGGAAGCAGTGCAGTTTACCAGATATATTCCCAAACCACTCCTTACCCACCCCCCAAACAACCAACCCTTAGTCCCATTTTTTTTCTTTTGGGTTGGCTATAGATCCTCAAAAGGAATAGTTGGTCACCCACACATATTCTTCTCCGCCATTGTATTTTCTCCAAAGTCATACTCTTTGTTACTTCCTTAATTGACATGTACTTTTTTACTTCTATTAATGTTAATTTTGGTCTCCCTCTACCCTTTTCCATTCCCTCGACTTAAATCAACTCTCTATTTCGTACGGGTGCATTAATCCCTCTCCTTACACATAATTTAAGGTGTCACTCTGACAAGGCTGACCAAATTTATGAATATATATATATATATATATAAATACTAGAGGATGAGCCAATGAGCAACAATATTTGACAAAATAACAAAACATCAATCATGATGGCCCTCATATGTAAGGTTGTTTCATTGTTTGGAGAATAATAATTGCCGAGTACAGAAGAGCTACAGAGGGAGAGAAAAGGAGTAAATGGCACAAGATGGTTGGGTTGACAGAGTAATGTAACTTGTACATTCGTTGATAGTATGACCATTTATATATTCGTTAAATAAGATTTGAATCAGTGGCAGCATGACATAAGCATTGTTTTCTTTTTTGTTTCCCCTGATACATGTAAGATCAGTTTCTCTTGTTAGCATAGCCTTAGAAAAGTAAATCCTGATAATAATAATAATAATAATAATTCTGTTTATCTATACTCTCCTACATAAGGATAAGGAAGCCTAATAAAGGCTTTGAATAACTGCAAAACCTTTACTAGTGACTAGATAATCTACTGATAATGATTTCTGTGTTTATAGAAAAGAACAATAGTGGGCCCAGAACACAGGCAGCCAAACAAGGCTATGTTAAAACATACAAAATACAAACTTAAGCCAATGATTGATTGCAATTTCCAACCAGCTCTACTCTACTCTCCTTTACTCCCACTCCCTATCCCTCCATCCAATCATTAGGGCCTGTTGGATTGAGGGGGGAGGGAGGGGGATTGGAGGGGAGTAGAGTAGAGTTGGCTGAAAATAGGCTAATTTTGGGCCAACTCTACTCTACTCTACTACCCCTCAATCCAAACGGACTATTAGAGTTTTCAACTGACTAGCTATAGTATGTAAAATACATGGGCCCCAAACAATGTCATTGGTTCACAAAGAATAGGCTAAAGCAACACCAAGGTTCTCCAGGATATGCTTCTCAAACTTCAAGAAATTATGTTAAATACCACTGATTAAATACACAAACGAAAAAAAAAAAAAAAAAAGAAACAAGTTTCCCTCTTATTTTCAGAAAAGCCATTACCCCCTACAATTTGCACAAGTGCAAAAGAAAAATGCATTGAAGAAAAAATGCTTCAACAGAAATCTGAGCTAAAAATCACATTGAAACCACAATAAAAATGTAATCAACCAAATACCCAAATAAAATTTCGAGAGGAGACAAAAAAAAAAAAAAAAAAAAAAAAAGATCTTGCATCTGTTTCAGCAGCTATAAACCCCATACTATCACACCCAATACAGAATCTCAGTCAAAGCACTGTCTTTAAGGTTTACAACCAAATCGACCAAAAACAAAAGTGATTGGCACAAATATTAGGGAAACAAAGTCAGGGTCAAAACCCAATCCATCCAATTGATCTAAGGCTCTAGAGCTATATACAGTAAGACCCAATTATGGAATTAATAGTAGAAATGGAACAAGGAAGAGACATTGGATTTTGGAAAGGGGTGTACCTCTTTGGAGTGGTGGAGACATTCGAAATAGTCTTCACGGAGGAGAGTACAATCCTGGGCTCACGGCAGCGAGACATGCACTCGCTGAAGTCGATCCAGAAATCGTAGCATCGGCCTTTGTTCATTGAGATTCCCCAACCTGACGCCATTCTTTTTTTTCTCTCTCTGTGCTGCTCAGTCGTCGGTCTCAAAATGGATTTCAGATGGGCTCGAGGGTACCAGTAATGGGTAAAGCTCAACCTGGTAATTGTTGTGGGTAATTTTGTTTTTTTTGTTTTCATTTTTGTATATAATATTTTTAAGGAAAGTTTTAGATTTGGATTAAAAGAAATTAAGAATAATAATGAGGTTTTTCTTGAGACCAATAATAACAAAATTTTAGATTTAAATCCACTGGTATATATATAGTTACATTTTTTTTTAGAATAATATATATAGTTACATGGTTATTATAATTTACATTATTACATGTTAATGTATTTTAAAAAACAACAACAACAACAAGGCTATTTGTTTTTTTTTTTTTTTTCCTCAATAACGAACTATAATAGTATAATTTTCATTACATGTAATTTAAATGCATTTTTAAACAACAACAAAAAAGCTATTTTTTTTCCCAGTAACAAACTATTTGTTAGTATGAAATAACAAATATTTTTTAAAAAAAATACGCATTTTTACTAGTTTTAAACATGTAAAATACAATTTGTATGTGTTAGACTATGTTTGACATCACCTAAAATATTTTCTTTCCAACATTTTCAAGGTCTTGGAGTGTTCAGTGCAACATAAAATTTTGGTTATATTGAAAATATTTGCCGATTAAGCATGAAAATCTCTTGATTACAATAGTAAAACGCTCCTCTGTTCTCCCTCTCTTTACCAACATCTATCCACTTTCCCCTCCTTTCCTTATGTATGCATTTGTTATTTTACTTGAAAATATAATTGAAGTTTTCCATATTTTGTAAAAGACACAAAACTAAAATTACATAGAAATTCATATTTTTAATTAGATACTATCATATAAAATTGAATAAGTCATATTATTGTGTAATTGAAATATCTATAAGTTCTATATTTTTTTTAATTTAAATTGAATATTTATAATCTATAATATATTCTTAACATTATTACATGGTATGAGATCATTTTTGCTTTATTGAAACTTTTACCAGCTTTTAACATTTTAAACTATTTTTGAGAAATTTTAAATTATTAGTCATAACACTAACAAACTTGTGAAATACACTATATGCTTAGTATATACAATACTTATTTGACCCAAATATATTTAAGCAATACACTAATCAATAATCATTTTAGAAAATTACCTATACGATCTATCAAAATTTTGATTTTATTTTTAGTTGTTGTATCACAACATTTTGCACTCTTTCCTGCCTCCAATATAAAGAGATATTATAAAATAATAATGTAAGGACACAAAAATTAAACAAACCAAGCCCACTTAGAATAGTGAGAATTGTGCAGCTCAACTATGCCCAAATTAATAGATATTTGTAAGAGGGTGGGTTAAATAAAAAAGGAAGGGGCTTAGCCCGAGTACAAAAATAGGGAAAGTATCACTACAAATCAAAGTTTATGTATATATAAGGCCTATCACAAGCTTGCTCAAGAAGGCAATTCTTACACAAAATGATACATTATTCACTTTCTTCTCTCAATACTATTGTTCTGGTTTCTCTTTTTCCCTTGTTTTTTTTTTTTTAGATTCCCTTCACCTGGAAGTTTCTTTACCTTATATACTTCTTAGCCCTTTACATCTTAGCCTTCCATCTCCACCTACCCAGGCTCTCGCTATGAAACTTGTCCCCTTAAACTTCTGTTGAAGGTGGTAAAAGGAGCTGCTTAACTGTGAATTCCACTGTTTAGGTCACTTTCTCATCAATGCAGTTGATAAAGCTGTTGCTAGTTATTTAACGCAAAGGCAATAGGATAACTCTCACTGGAGACTTCCCCTACTTTTCATGATTCTCTCTCTACACCTCATCCTCCTTGTTTGGACTTCCTAGAAGTCTCTTATTTCTCCCTCTCCCATCCTCGGGTGAATCCCCTCTTCGGGCTTATGATGCCTTAATAATGACAATAACAGCTCATCAAACCTTTCCTCGGTCCTTGGGCCCCCACAAATAAATTAAAAAAATATTTGAGTACTCAAAAAAATTACAAAAAAAACTGAGCATATTAAACACTTAGGCTACGTTTGTTTCGACGGTGAAGGAAATCGGGAAAATATTTTACACTTTTAAGGGTGTTTAAGTACGCACGAAAATTTGGTCAAATTGAAAATAACTTTCAATTGACCGTAAAATAGGTCCCTGACTCTGTAAAACCAATTCCATTGTTATTTTACCTTCAATTGATTTCCAGCCTCACTTAGAACTCAACAACCCGAAGAGAGAAAGAGAGCACTAGAGGAATCGAACCGCCATGCAAGCTCCGTCCATCATTCGCCGTCCACCGTGCAAGCTCCTTCACCCGTCCACCGTGCAAGTTGCGTCTAGCGTCCCTCTTCTCTTCCTCCCTCATTCTCTCTCTTTCCCTTTGACCAACCAAGTTCGAATCTTCAACTGCATGTCACTGATCTATAACCCATCACCCATCCCCATCGTCCCTGCCACCTCTAAATCGAACCACCGATCTCGTCGCCCAAAGCCCCAAGCTCGATACCAATCTTGACAACCGACCACAGGCCGTGCTCCACCAGACTCTCCAACGCATTGGCCGATCTGGCCACCACCACTGATCGCTGATCTAGCCGCCACAGATCACCAGCCCACTCCACTCCACCCTTAAACCCACCTGATCTGGCCCAACGCAAACTCATCTCTACAAATTAATTGTAGTGGGCTTGATCCAAGCCCAAGCCTCCATTGGGCCTTGGTTTTTTACCCCATACTATGACAATTCATATTTCTTGAAAGATCAATTTTTTTTTAAATTACAATTTTAATAAAACAACATGTATAAAATTTTAAAATATGAAGTTTTGTCTTTGCACATAGGGTGGAGTAGAGCAAGTTGGAGGCGAGATGGGTTGGGTTTGAGCTAGTTTAATATCTTTAACAAGGTGGTTTTGACATTTGTAAAATATAGGATAAGTATACAAAAGAGTAGGGAGACAAATGTTTCAGGGATGGCGGTAACAAAAAAAAAAAAATATATATATANGGCCGCAGTCCTCCATCCACTCTAATCCTCTCTTTCCCGATCTATTTCTCTTTCCCTCGATCTCTTACTCTTTCTTCCTCCCTTCACCGAGTTTGTGAATAAAAAATGTTTTTATTTTGATTTTTTGTTGTGTTAAGTGTATATTTTGAAATTTTTTGTTATAAAATTTGTTTGGGAGCTAAGAAAATGGTTGAAAAAATGTGAAAATTTTGTAGGAAAATAGCATTTTCAGAATGTTACCAAACATCGAAAATAATTTTTCGGACTATTTTCCATTACAGAACCAAACACCTGAATTTTATTTCCCTTACAGAAATTCACTTTCCCCTGCATTCATTTTACACTCGGAATTCAATTTACATCAAACTAAACGCAGCCTTAATTCGGAAAAGTCCTTCGTTGGACTTGGGTATATTACTTATACCAAATAGGTACTTTACTTTGAATACGAAAATAAAATTTCCTCTAATCACATACCTCAAATACTATCTTAGAACCAACAAAGTATTGACATGTATTACATTCACAAAAATAATAATAAATAATGAATTTAAGTGGAAATTTTATGATATTTGTCAATTTTACTATTTCTTATGATATATTATAGTTTTTTAGTTTTTTTTTTGAAGTTAGGTTTTATTTATGGAGGCTATGGGGGGAAGGCTAAGAGTACTAGCTTTGTTAGACCAAGTCCAAGGAGCATGCAAGCCCAAATAATAATCAGCTAGATCTAAGTGAGCCAAAATAACTTAAAAGAAGAGCTTCGTTGCCAAGCAGCCGGGTAGCTCGAGGAAAACCCTTAGGTAAGGACCACAGAGAGAGGATAAGATGAAGACCACACAAGGTTGAAATGTAGGAACTGAGGGAGGCTACAGTGACAAGCGTGGATAAGGGGAAAGAGAAGTTTCACAAATAAGCATTCATCACCTCCACATTGAATGCGCTACAACAACCATGCTAGCCACAATAATGGCTAAATGACACTTGAATAGTGCCATTACAGCCTGTGGTTTACTCAGCATGTCTTATAAAGGGAAGATGGGACAAGTATCTTGGGGGAAATCAACTACTCTTCATGTGGAGGGTTAGGATGAGAGCTGGATCACTATAAAAGGGAGGAGATTCTCAATGAACAGGAATTAGATCCTAAATATTAGAGGGAGAATAGCATTGGACTTTGTAATCTCCCAAGTGTAAAAGGGCTCCTTGACCATTCTGAGGAAATATAAATTTACTCTTTTTTTCCTCAATTAACGTTACCTGACTTAATTAATATGTCTTTACTTGTTTCTTTGTTGAAATTCATCATTTAGGAAGGCCAACGCAAACTCATCTCTACAAATTAATTGTAGTGGGCTTGATCCAAGCCCAAGCCTCCATTGGGCCTTGGTTTTTTACCCCATACTATGACAATTCATATTTCTTGAAAGATCAATTTTTTTTTTTTAAATTACAATTTTAATAAAACAACATGTATAAAATTTTAAAATATGAAGTTTTGTCTTTGCACATAGGGTGGAGTAGAGCAAGTTGGAGGCGAGATGGGTTGGGTTTGAGCTAGTTTAATATCTTTAACAAGGTGGTTTTGACATTTGTAAAATATAGGATAAGATAACAAAAAAAAAAAAATATATATATATATATATATAGAGGATAAGTATACGAATATTAAAATTAAAACATTATATTCATGTACTAAATAAACACACACACATTCTAGGTGGGACGGCGAGGGAGAGGGAGATCAAAACCTATTGTTGCTGGTAGCTTTTCATATGGAAAAAACTCATGCAAGCTATGACAAATAAGATGGGATAGGACATTTTTGTCACCCCCAATGTTTAAGGTTCATTCTTGAGTTGTTGTTTATTAAACAAAATACTCAGGGGAAAAAAATCATCAATCCCTTCTCTCTCTCTCTTTCTTAGCCACTCATTAAGATAGTTTTTTTTGCTTAAATTATCTATTATTTGTGGATTTTATACAACTTTTTGTATTAGTTTTATTTCAAATAATTTAACTTTTAAATTGTTTAAAACAAGTTAGTTTTTTAGCATTTTATCTTACATTATGCAAATAAGCTATAAAAAATAAGGGTAGTATTAACAAGCAGCGTAAGGTGCTATTAAGAAATAGTTTTATGTCAAATCATTTTCCTTTATGTTAGATTTTTTACTAATTTTATAGGGTGTAGAGTCAATGAAACTAACTGTAAGAACCTATTTGAGTTCTTAGCCCAAAAGGTGGATGGACTTAGGCCCAAAAAGCCCAAAATAATAAATTTGTAGAGAGTGGGTTGGAAAGACTGGGATTTAATGAATCAGACAAGCACTAAGATGGATTCAGATCACAAAAGGATGAAAATAAACAAGTTTAAACCGAAGAAAATTGTCCTCGGCGAAGTCCGAGGAGAGTGATTCTTATATATGATTCTTAAGTTTGATTACAAATTTGGTTCCAAATTGCTACATTGTTTCTCTATTGATTTACCGATCTCATTCTCTAATTGCTTCATTCTTCTTTTATCCTATTTTCTGTTTTCATCTTCACCCTCCACGTGCAGGCCAGATGGTTGGTCTTGATACTTGTTCCACCAGCACCTTCTTAAAGTCTTTAGGTAGTAGCTGTAAGGCTGAAAGTCATTATTCAAGTATCACATTCACATTAATGCAGTCAGAGAATTAGCTGTAGAGCAATTAATGCGGTGGTAGCAACTTTCTCCTTAGATATTTTAGGAATTCCCCCTGTCCTTTGTTTTTGCAGTGCTTGTCTGTGCCAACAGAACTTCCTAAAACATCCCCCCTAGATGGCAAGCCCCCTCTACGGACTTCGGCTTGGGTTAGCCGAGGAGACACTCATCCTCAGCCTATCCTCTAGGGCCATTGTGGTCAAAACTAACTTCTTCATTCACTAATATGAGCTCCCTTGATAATGCTTACCCTTCCTCGGACATCTCCTCATCCTCGGCTTAGGCCTAAAGGCTCAATATATACATAGATAATAAACTCCTGGGCCAATTACCCCTACATTAACTTTTTGAGTTCCAATTGTCATTTCAATACTATTTCCAATCTCTTTATTAATTTATACAAAATTTTTATTAGGTAAACTCCAAAATAAAACATCCTTAATGAATACTTTACATGCCCGTTAACATTTCCCAAAAAATAAATAACTCCCAATCAAATATGTCTTAGAGCAATTATTAAAGGTAGAATTCCTAATTAAGCCAAACCATTTTTCTAGGGAGTAGAGTCACTTTCTATAAAATAAAAAATCAAAACTATATATGGGAAAAAGTTTGACTGTAAGAGTCTGTTTGGGAACGACTTATTTAGCTAAAATTTAAAAAAAAAATTGTTGAAAATACTATAGATAAAACTAAAAGTTAGCTGAAATAGTACAGTAAAATTCATGAATAATACCAAAAAATGCAATAAAACCTATGAATTGTATAAAAAATAAACTAAATAGTAAAAGATGCTTCCCAATATAAACTTATATCAAACGCACCTAAATCGGTTTGAAGTCATTCTTTTACAACCCATTATTTGGTGATTAATAAGACCATCAATGTATAACTTTTGTCTCATAATTAATAAGTCACATGACAGATGAAAAATCTTTTAAATCACTACGTGTGCGTTTGGGATAAGCTGAATTTTTCAGTTTATTTCCACTATCAGCTTATTTTTGCTACTATTCATGAGTCTCACGGTACTATTCAACTTATTTTTTTAAACATTTTTTCTACACTTTCAACAAAAAAATCTCAATTTCAACTAAATAAACTGTTGTAAACGTACACTACATTTAGAAAATATAATTCCAAGTTGGAGCCAAACAGTCATTTTATTAATTTTATAGTATATATATATATTTTTTGGTAAACAATTTGGCACTTATTGGCATTTACATATACTGTACTAGTCGCTAACCCGTGCGATGCATGGAAAAACTATTGACTCTGGAAAAAAAAAATCCAACAATGAGTAAATAGAGATTTTGCTAGTTAGTATTTTTTTTTAAATGAATAAATATTTAACTTTTATACTTTTCCATAGTTTAGAAGTGTTGTCTAACATTGAACGTTATTGAGTTGCAAGTGCATAGTTACTGAAACCTACAAAATAATTTACCATTCTTAAATTAATAAAGCAAAACTCCCAATAGTTATATATACACAAAACTAATATAAACTATAAATATATAAACAAAGACCATGATATGAGGAAGACACACCAAGTTTCAAATTTGAGTAGCAATATGACTTTTTTGTA
The DNA here is from genome assembly GCF_002906115.3 of Quercus suber. NCBI lineage: Eukaryota > Viridiplantae > Streptophyta > Magnoliopsida > Fagales > Fagaceae > Quercus > Quercus suber. Next base: position 316,746 of record NW_027069617.1, read on the forward strand.
GTAATAACAATATAGACAATTTAAAACATGGAACAATATCAATAAGTATTACTGTTTACTCAAAAAAAAAATTATAATACCTAATTCCATTATCTTTTATGTTGAATCCAAACAAATAATTAATTGAAATTGATTCAAACAAATAATTAATCAACCAAAAATCATAGTTTTTAATAAGAAAACAAAAAAATCACATGAACCTAAATAAAAAGCATTTAAGGTGAAAATTTAAAATCAACATATTGAAACGCAAATACCAAAAACCCCAATATTTAAAACTTCAAAATTTATAAAATCCCAAAATTCTACTTCAAAACCAAACCAAATTCAACAAATTTATATATAACATAACAAATAAAAATTTATTGTTCCCTAGGCTGGAAGACATAGGTTGCATCTTTGATTTTTCTAAAAAAAAAAAAAAATAGAGATGCTTTATTTGCACCCCCCCCTCTTTTTGTTTGGGCTTTTGCTGGGATGTGCGCATGAGTGAAGTTTAGGAAATCAATGGAATAAGACTTGAACTTTTATGTTTAAGATTACCATTTGTGTTGTCCTTTGGATTTAAAGGATTTAGTTTATTTTTATTTAATGTTGGAAGATTATTATTTGGAGATCTTTTGAGAATTGCTTTATTGAGGATATTTTAAAATTTATTGATGAAATTTTCTTGAGGATAATTCTTTATTTGTTAAGAGGGTCTTACACATTTGTAGGGTGTAAACTTTATAAGTGTGTGGCTGTTGTCACGTGCCTAGCTCTTACTTGGGTTCGGGGTATGACAATTTCACACCTACCTACCCACAGCCCTACCCACCTTATCACACACTCCAAACATTACCTCTCTCTCTCTCTCTCTCTCTCTCCTTTGTCTTCTTTCTTCTTCTTCTTTGGCAATTTGCGTTTGATTATGGGCAATGATTTTGGGCAGATTTCTCCACTACTGTGGGCGGATTTCTTTTGCAAAAACACTTACATCAGATTATCTATAATACATCCTCTTTTAGATTAAAAAAAAAAAGTGTAAAATGATGCACTTTTTCTATTATAGAAGGATTGGTGTGCGTGCTCTAAGAAATTCAAAACCCAAATAAATTAAAACTTGAACTCATCTTACGATTGAAGAATCACCGAGGCTTCCACCAGCCATATGCGCCACTAAGTAGAGAAACTGCCGAAGCCTAGAAAAAATTCATCAAAGTTGTTGTTTGTGTGGTGGCCAGGACTAGATATTAGAGGTTCAATGGCTCTTCAATCGGCAACATGATCTTATGTTTTTGGCATACACACCCAGCTCTCTCACAACACATGGGATTCACATGTTGTGAGAGAAATAAGTGAATAAACCCAAACATATGATATACCCTCTCCTTCAATCGTAAAATTGAGTTTGGGTTTTGATTTTATTATGGGTATTAATGAGGATATATTATGTTCGATGATCCATATATATTCATTAATTTGTAAAACATCGATGTGGCATATTGGCATTTGGCATTATTAGAGCGTGTAAGAAATTGAAGATATTTGATATCAAGTAATATTACAGTAGTTGTATCAAAATACAATAAAATGAGACACATGTGCGCAAAAATAACCACTGCACTAACACCCTTGAGAGTAATGGTAGAATGTTGATATGGTTATTTTGTACATATATCTCTCAATTATTGGATTTTGATACGACTATCTTGTTATCATTCCATATTAAATACTTTTTTCATAAAATTATCAACTACACCCTCTAATTTTGCAATTCAATCCTTTAGTTTCATTTTTTCTATTTATATCGTTTAACCTCTATATATTTCCAAATTACTTTTTTTATCCACTTCATACCATTAAGTCCACCAAACAACTTGGCTTTGGAAACTGAAAGTACTAACTAACTAAATAAATAAACAAAACTCAATCACATCTCATCAAAGTTAAAGGGTTAAAAGGTATAATTTATAATCGAGATTAAATTCTAAAAGAATGTGCTGCAAAACTCAAATTTTACACCATCTAATCCCAACATGCCACATCATTATATCACAAATTAAAAAAATAGGCATAACCACATCAAATCAATTCTAATACCTATCTGAAAATTCAACCCAACTGAGAATTGATTGAGATGTTATTAAGTGTGGTATAATGTGTTTTGACTTTTAAGTAAAAATTTGATATAACACTATTTTTATTGGATGGTGTAAAACACGAATTTTACACTTCATCCTTATCAAATTCGGATTCTTTATAATTTAGTATTTTTTATTTCTATTTTCTCTTTTACTTTTTTCTTTAAACAAGGATTTTAAAAGAACATAATTGTGTCTTTGGATAAGGTATTAGGAAATGAATTCAGGGAGGAGGTTGTCTTGTCAATGATTAACAAAGTGGAACAAATAAAAACATTTGCTCCTTATTGCACGCGCTAGGGACTGTATAACTTTTTGCTCTTAGTGGTTTGACATGCCACTTAATCGAGCTCCCAGCCCTTTGGATTTCCTTTCCTTTACCCCTTTTGGGTCTACTTTTGAAGTTATTGTGATTCAACTTCTGTGAAGGTGAAAATAGGAAGGAGATGAAATTTTGAATGGGGTAAAAACTCTTGCACACATCGTGAAAAAAAACACTGACCTTTCACATGTTCCCTTAGAATGGTTAGCCAGAACTCGGGGGCACAAATTCCAACACCAAATCATGTGTAAATATATGGAATTATCCCATTGCTTCAAAAGGGACATAGAATGGGTGTAATTTGATATTTTTAAAATTATATATACTTAATGTATTTAAGAAAGTACCAAAGTATAACTTTAGAGTTCAGATAAATAGAATAATAGAAAATAATACTTATGGTTTATTCTGATTAATCTGTAAAAGATCCATACACAATCTCAAAAAAATTGGAAATAAGTTTTGTTGTTATTGTTGTACATAATGCTTTAAGGGACAAAAATTAGGTGCATTGGAAAATTGGAACCAAGTTCATGTTTCTAAACTTTTTATTAGGACATGTTGTGCAAAAAAAAAAAAAAAAAAAGTAACTCGTTTTGATAGATTATATAGACACATTCAACCAATATATTGTAGCCTACATTCTTATTGAGTTTAGCCTAGTATACTGACTCAGTCACTAAAACTATATCTATACTTGCGGTATTAAAAATGTCATAAAATTGTGTATTAACAAGTATCTTAAAAAAAGTATTCATGTTTAGCCCAAAAAAAAAAAAATCTTAAAAGTATTCATTAACAAAACTTCTTACTTATTTAGTACGGGTGCTAAGAGGCTGTTTGGTTCATCAATTTCCATAACTCATATCTCTGTTTCCATAACTCATAACTCAAAAATGGTGGAACCCATAGCTAGAAGTCCGTTTGGCACCACCATAACTTTGTTTCCATCACTCAATTTTCTGATTTTTGAGTTATGAGTTATGCAAACTGAAAACACATTTTAGCTGTTTTCAGTTTTCATAACTCATAACTGAATGACATTTTTGTAATTAAACACACATAGAGGGACCCACTGTTAGGGTTAGTCGTAAATTTTGACCATTTTTTTCTTTCTTCTCCACTTTTCTTTCTTCTTTCACTAGTCTCCGTTGGCTGGGTTCTTTATTTCTTTTTCTTTTTCTTTTTTCTTCTTCTTTCACTGGTTTCCATTGGCTGGGTTTTTTTTTTTTTTTTTTGGTTGGATTCTTTTTTTGGCTGGGTTTATATCTTCATCGGGTTTCTGGGTTCATTTTTTTTTTCACTGGGTTCGGTGATACTGGGAAAAAAAAAAAAAAAAACTTGCACCAAGTGATAGGTGTGGAGCTCACAAACAGTGTAAAAAATATTGAGTGATGACAAGTGAGTGATGGTACTAAACGAGTAGGGTATTTTAAGTAATGAGTGATGAGTAATGAGAGATGAAAATTTAATGATTAAAAAAAATCCAAACAAGGCCTAATTTACGCATATACAGCTGGTTTTTATTTGTCATGGGCCCTCTGGTTCATATTGAAAATCCAGCCCACTGCCAAAGTACTTGTGTCGCTGTGAACTTTGTAACCATATCCCAAATATTTTTATCCATGCTGTCATGCTGTGCCACTTTTAATTTGGATCGCGGTTGCGACCAATTGTCGTTGCAATTTTCTTGCCAGAGACAAAAGGAGTCCCTACTCTCTACGGAGTCAATGAATGAAGTGTGGTGGGGCGGCATTGGTGTTAGCGCCGCCTTGTGTAGGAGCAGCCATATGCAAAATATCTATGAGATCATGCTTGACTCATCATGACTACGAATTGACAAATGTTAATGCCACAACAAATTTTATAATTTTTGCCATAATTTATTACTGACGGGTTTTAAGCAGTGAATATATGGATCTCATGGACCTATTAATTTTTTTTTGCAATTGCGGCAAAAGCATGGACCTACTAATTTTTTTGCCAGTTTAGCAAAAGTTGTGAAACTTTTTGTCCTTTAGTATTTCTCTTAACAAGCGGAGAAATGAGAAATCCTGAATGAAAAAAAAATACCTATTTAAAAATTTAGCAATTTAGAGCTCAATGATGATAATTATGATGACGACGATGACAATGACGATGATGATGATTATTATTATTATTATCGGCATAGTTGTCAGTATCGTACGATACGTATTGTATCGTGTACAAAAAATTTCGTATCATAAAGGTGTATCGTTAGTGCTTATAAATCGTCCGTTACATAGGTGCGTATCATATGAATTGTATTGTATGGGTGAATTGTACGTATCGTACGATACATAAACATGTGGGTTTAAAATAAATTTTTTTTGATAAAATTTGTAATTTTATTTGATTTAAACAAGTTGTTAGACTTTGTTAACACAAAATTATTGGGAAACTTAATTGGGTCTAATGAAATAGCAAGTCCATGAGTTTTTTTTCCTCTCTTCTCTTTCTCCTACAAAATTTAGACTATACTCATAACACTCACTTTCATATGTGCAAATTTATTTTCTATGCTATTAATAATGTATTAAATGAAAAATGTGGGGCTAGAAAATCGAGTAGCCAAGGCCCACTTCAACCCAGGCCCAAATAGCCCACGCCGTGGACACACGATGGGTCCGAGGGTGACCCTATCCTCGGTTGTCCGAGACCTCGGTACGGAGAAGGGCAAGCTCTGGGCGAACCGTCACCTCGGCATTGAATACGTTCACCTAACCCCTCTGGCCGCATTAATGGGGATGTAACCCTTTGTCAGAGCGACATCAATCAGGGCGAACCACTCTAGCACGGATACGACCTTTGATGGGATAGGCCGCTAGGAGGAAGGCCAATAGATGATCAACAGGAGGAAGAAGATGGGGATATATAAGAAATGTGAGCAAAATGTAAAGGGAGAGGTTTTTTGGAGGTGAGAGGGAGAAAAGCCTCCTCGGCCATGGGTCGAGGAGCATCCCCCAGTTGTAAACTGTTCTAAGTTTTTCTTCAATAAAAGAGAAAGGAGTTCATGCTTCATGAATGCCGGCCAACGCCTAAACCTTCGATCCACTCTCTACAAATTCATTGTTCTGGGTTCGTTGGGCCTTTAACCCATATCCTTTGGGCTAGGGCTACAAAAACAGACCCTACAATTGGCGCCGTCTGTGGGAAGGATTAGTGCGCTGGCCGGCGCAACAGGCGATGGTTCTAAGTAATCGTTCTATGAAAGATTGGTGGTGATACAAAAAAAAAAAAAAACACTGCAGAAAGATAAAAGTTCGAGACGGAAGATTCAACAGCAAAGAAAGAAAGCTTGATATTATTTCATAAAAAGAAAAGTTACAAATTACAATCAGAGGCTCAGGCAGGTATGTTTTAAAACTGTTCCTACCAACTAGTCCTACAATCAGAGGTCCAGGCGGACCCGTCCTAAAACTAGCTAAATGGAAGTGTCAACCCGTACCCTTACTGGCATCAAGAGAATGGGAGAACTTGACAGTAAGGGGGCGGAAGGGTGCTGAGGCTGGCTTGTTTCAAGGCCACCAACAACTCCTTTCTCGGAGCGGCGGAGCTTGAACAAAGCGACGAGCAGATGCAAGGGCTCCGGGACGCCCTCCCCCGTGATGTTCCCTTGATTCTCTCCACTCCTCACGAGCGTTGGCCGTTGGAGACGGCAACACTCGAGTACCGCCCATAATGTGAGTTCGTACGTCTCCTCCGTCGGGGGTGCGTTCCGAGGAGAGACGTTAGGTACTTCAACTAAATCTCTCCGGGCCACCGTGCATGGCGCCATCGGGGTTACGCCTAGACTCTGCCGCACCGGAAGCCCAGTGGGGGCTGCGGCCATAACGGCTCTTGGCACGGATGTCCTCACACCCGCCCAAAGCCGCCCCATATCTACTAACTCCGGTCACAATTCCGGCAGGGTTATTAAAGGGGCTTGGGGAGCTGAAAGGGTGTGTTCTTTCTGTTTGTGTTGGGAGGTTCATGGAGTATGGAGAAACCATCCCCCCGGAAAGCCTTATATAGAGGATGAGGGTTGGTGAGAATTAATCCACGCAGAATTCGAAAAGAGAGTTACCAGCAGGGCTAATAATGAAGCTACCAAATTCCAAGGGGGCCGTAGACTGTTGGACTTATGTTAATTCACGAGGACATTAATGAAGGCGCATCTCGTGCACCGAAGCGTCAAGCGCGGAACACGAACGGCCAAGGGACGCTTCGCAAGTGAAGAAGTTGGGGGCTCGAGCTGGAAGCGAGATCAACGCCATGTGTAAGATCATAATCCGACCCAAGGAGGAATCATCTCCAGCAGAGCGGTCTAAGGACAAACCCCTCCTTACAGAGAAATGAAAGCGTTAGACAGAACCAAGGCACTGCATGGTCCTCGGACTCAGGCCTCTGGGGAAACTACTCGCTCCTCTATACCTGGGTACTAGACAGAACCAAGGTATCGCATGGTCCTCGGACTCAAACCTATAGGGAAACTAGATACTTACAGAGAAATGAAAGTGTTAGATAAAACCAAGGCACTGCATGGTCCTCGGACTCAAGCCTATGGGGAAACTACTCTCTCCTTTATACCTGGGTACTAGACAGAACCAAGGTATTGCATGGTCCTCGGACTCAAACCTATGGGACAACTAGATAATTACAGAAAAATGAAAGCGTTAGACAGAACCAAGGCACTGCATGGTCCTCGGACTCAGGCCTATGGGGAAACTACTCTCTCCTCTATACCTGGGTACTAGACAGAACCAAGGTATTGCATGGGGAGCACAGAGCCGCCTGAATTTATGATGGACACGTTACGTGCTCCGAAACGTTAGCGAGTGCCCTTGGCAGGAAAACAGACCCTAGCACTACGAAGGGTGGGGGGGTGAGGCGGGATGTCAACTTCTCTCCCGCCGAGGATGCGTGAGCAAGATTTTGGCAGTTTTGGGGGCCAGAAAATCGAGTAGCCAGGCCCACTTCAACCCAGGCCCAAATGGCCCACGCCGGGACACACGATGGGTCCGAGGGTGACCCTATCCCGGTGTCCGAGACCTCGGTACGGAGAAGGGCAAGCTCTGGGCGAACCGTCACCTCGGCATTGAATACGTTCACCTAACCCCTCTGGCCGCATTAATGGGGATGTAACCCCTTGCCAGGGCGACATCGATCAGGGTGAACCACTTGAGCACGGATATGACCTTTGATGGGATAGGCCGTCAGGAGGAAGGCCAATAGATGATCAACAGGAGGAAGAAGATG